>NC_065539.1:51123250-51435000 GCF_932294415.1 Quercus robur
ACAATACATACATTTCTTGTAACACGAAGAAGTACTCCAATAGTGATGGCATCTTCTAAATGCTTCATCTTGGCTTTATTCATTGCAATATTCATTTTTAGTATTGATGTTACCCTTGCAACTCGTCATCTTTTACAATCTTCTCAACCCAGCGTACCAAGCTTGCCAATCATACCTACATTGCCTAACCCAACACTACCACCTTTACCTTCATTGACAACGTTGCCAAAGCCAACACTACCACCTTTGTTGCCTCCATTGACAACGTTGCCAAAGCCAATGCTACCACCTTTGTTCCCTCCATTGCCAACGTTGCCGAAACCAACGTTGCCACCTTTGCTATCTCCATTGCAAAAGTTGCCAACGCTACCACCTTTGCTACCAACATTGTCAAAGTTGCCAACACTACCACCTTTGTTGCCAACATTGCCAACGTTGCCAAAGCCAACATTGCCACCTTTGTTGCCTCCATTGCCAACATTGCCAAAGCCAACGCTGCCACCTTTACTTCCTCCATTGCCAACATTGCCAAAGCCAACGCTACCACCTTTGCTACCACCATTGCCCACATTTCCGTCTATCCCCACTATTCGAACTCTACCAAAACCAACATTGTGAACCATTCCCTCAATCCCGCAAACCCTAATTACTACAAAGGTCTAGTCTAAATGTCCTCAATAATTTAGTTCATTTACAAGGTTTACAATACTAAAGAATAAAAGAAAAACTATTGGGTTGGATGGCATGGTACAATTGTGTTACAAAATTAAGGGCCTCTTTCTTTTTTAGCTTCTCAAATGTTATGTAAGGATTTAATTTATGATGTGATATTTGTTTTATCGCGTTTTATTATGTATCATCTTGGAGTTTGATTTTATGTTATCATACTTAATAATCTATGTTAGTAACAATCTTTTAAATTTTTTATTGTGATTTCTCCTAATCTGTTGCCGTTGTTAAGTTGTTGTTAGAGAAATGAGAATGATGCCTATCCATCAAAATTGGTCTATTGACCTTGGCTTATCATCTACCAAGATTAAGGATTGAAGGGGCCAAAATAAGGGGCAAGTAAGAAAATGTATATAAAGTAACAAATTTAGACAATAACATCAAAAAGCTATCACCATCACTAAAGAACTAGGTCAAAAGGTACAATTTTAATAAAACTTACTCATCACTAACTCGCATGACGCACAACAAAATATTACTATGCAAATATGGTGGTACATGTATAAGCATCATAATATGTATGTATGTATGTATGTATGTATGTACGTATTTTCATTATCAAAATCAAAATGAAAAAAGAGCTTAGAGGTTTCACGATCAGTAGGTTTTTTTTTTTTTTTTGAGAAACTAGATCAATAGGCTTCATTCAAGTAGTTGCGCTATCTTATGCCGATATAAGCCCATAGTTTCCTTTATTTTTTGTAAAATAAGGTAGTCTCATATACGAGACAATGTTGAGCTAGCTCTTAATAGCATATACACCATTATGTGGCCAATGTCCTCTATATATAAAACTGATGGATACACAAAACGGTGACACGTGCCCCTTTATCAAAGCCTATAATAATGACATGTGTGAAAATATTTAATAATTATCAGACTTAATAATAAATAAATTTTTTTTAGGAAAAAAAAAACTTGAAAAGGAAAAGAATGGTCACACCTTTAATGTTAAAAACCGTATAAGATGAAGAATTTGACTAGAAAAAAATGCCAAAATTAAACGACTTATTTGGTTACAAACTTTAATTATATTATCATTACCATATTTATAATTACTATGTTATGAATAAATATTACAATAGAAGTACTCAAGTCTAAAAGAACAATTACTAAGCAAAAGTGCGAGACCGGCTTGGCAAAGGGAAGATGGAAGATGTAATGCTAGCAAAGGGAGATTGGCATTTAACGAACTCTGAGAAAGAGAAACATTGAAATGAGTAAAGATAAGAAACTTAAAAATAAAAAATAAAAGAGAGAGAGAGAGAGAGAATCAGTAATAGAAAGATTTGAACAATTAAATAGAAAAGAAATTAAACCCCTCTCCCAAACCCCCAAAAAAAAGAGTCAACCTGTTGACTCAAATCAACCCAGGTCAACTTTCGGTTTCATTGGGTTTGATTTGACCTATTTTCATCAGTTTAGAAGAGAGATGAAGAACCCATACCATTTCTATCTTCTAGATTCGAGTGAGTCATATTTGGGTTAACATGTTTTTCATGAGTTCGAAAATAGCCTCATTTATACCAATTTTTATTCTTTAGATTTAAGCGAGTTAATGAATATGGGTCTAGTTTTACCAAGTCCAGAGGTATTATTTAAAGTTACCCCATGTGTAAATTAAGAGAAAATTTGAACCCTAGTGTGACACCAAACTCAACCCTACCATACCATTCTCTACAATCTATATCATTATAAATGTTCTTGGTGGGCCAAAAACAGTGGCAGTCCCCATTTAGACAATATAATGTCAATCACAATCAATTTACGATATTTATGATTTTTTTTTTTTTTTTGCTTGAAATCATTTAACAATTTTTAATTGTATACAACTATTCCTATACATGTGGATATAAATGTACATCATGGTCCTAATCTTTTTTCTACATAAAATAGAAGTGACATGTACTATCACATCCTAATCATTCCTTAAAAGGCATTTTCTCAAGAAAATTTTGGCACATCACAGATAGCAAAAGATAACTAAATTTATACATATCAATAACTTTTTTTTTATTTTTTTGAGAAGAAATATATCAATAACTTGAAGTAGCATAGATCCTTTTCTTCCTCAAGCTCAATTAAGGTATTCATTCCCCTTTCAGTTTATAAGTAAAATTTTAAATAATGAATAAATATTACCTAATTCATGGCAAAGATGGTAGAAGCAAGAAAAAAATCTATCAACAAAAGGAAAAAAAATGGAGAGGTAGAGAGAGAGTAATCACTTTTTTTTTGTCATTATCAGAACATGAAATAAATGGGAGAGGAAAATTAATTACCAATCCTTAATTATTATATCTCATATACCATGCTCTTCTCTACAATCTCCATATAGATTACTCTATCATATTCAATTTGAAGTTTTGAACCCTTTTGGTCTTTTTCGGACTCCACCCAAAATCCATATCATTATAATTATTCTTGGTGAGCCACAATCAGTGACAATCTCCGATTAGACAATGTAATGTCAATCATTTTATGAATTTTAATCCTATACAACTATTCCCATATACATGTTGATATATATGTGCATCATGTCCTAATCTTTTTTAAACATAAAGGGGAATATGTACCATCACGTCCAAATCATTCCTTAAAAAGCTGCATTTTCTCAAGAAAACTGTGCCTTTAGTCCTGGCTGAATTAAAACTCAGCAATTTTCACAACAGCATATTGGCACATCACAGATAGCAAGAGATAACTAAAATTTTCACATGTCAAGAGTACATTATCCCCAATCCCCACACACGTACATCACATCCTAATCTATTTTGTGCTTTTTGTTTGCTTCCTTTTTCTTTTTTCTTTTTTTGGGTAAGTAACATCATGCCTAGTTAGGATCACTACAATGGCTTAACTACCAATTTTAATAGATTAATTTAATTATTAACCCTATAGTTAATTAGTTAAGATTCAAATTGCTACAATCAATGCTAAGAGCCTTATCACTCAGTGAACCATGAACATATACACACAAGGAAAAGTATATGCTCATGGAGTGAAAACCCAATAAAAACACTTTGGGGTCAAGCCCAACCTAACAAGTCTACTATAGAAATTTGATTTGGTACATTTGATGCTCACACAAGTTTTCATATACATGTAATCAAACTAAGTTCCTAAGCCCTCCAAGTTTCTATTAGCAATTGTACACTCTGACCTAGGTACAAAGCCTTGTTTTTGTTTTTTTTTTTTGTTTTTTTTTGAGGGCGAAGGTACAAAGCCTTGTACCTTCAAAGTTACTCATGATTGCAAGTTGATACACCAACTGCAAACCAATCACTTTGCTATTTCAAAATCCTTGAAGATTTGTTGTTACCTATGTGGTTTCAACAAAATGTCCAACACAAGTATGGTGATCTTTGTGCTTGAAAAACTCAACCTCTCAATGATGAATCAATGGGATAGATGGGAAGATAAAGGAAGCTCTTTATATGGTGCGTTGTTGTTGTTGTTGTTGTTGTTTTTTTTTTTTTTTTTTGTGTGTGATTTTCTTGATCTATAGGTAATTAGGTTTGTTGAATTCTTGACCAAACCATCTCGTGAATTTTTGCCATAAGATTTTTTCCAAGCATCCAATTTCAGTTGACCAATCTTGTCTTCTCATTCAACCGAAATATCCAAATATGCACAATGAATAGCAATCTTCAACTTCAACCTTTACTTCACCCTTACAATTACAATGGAACATAGTCCAAAAATTTATGAATAAATTTTTCATAGAATTAGCCAACATTAAAAGTCCTAACACAATGGAAATTCAATAAGAATGAGTTTGCTAATAGGTTGCAGATAGTGGCAGCTCCAGGATTTTTTTCTAGGGGGGTCAATAGCATTATAATTTTTGTATGCTAAAAGTGGTGTAATTTTTTGCTAATAAAGAAGAAAAGTGCAAGGAAAAACAATTTCATTCCGCGGCCAATGGCAAAGTAAGCTAGAGTTGGAGGGAAGGTTTATTTATTTATTTATTTTTAAAAGCGAAGTAGCAATTTTAAAAATAGAGCTACTAATACAATACTTTCACAACAAATTCATCTTGGTGGCAAGTTGTTAAAAATATGTAAAAAAAAAGTGACGTTATTTGTGGGATCTAGATAAAAATCAATTAAAATTTGCGATTTAACTTTTATTTTAAAATTATTGTGAAAATAAAATTGTGAAAGTAGAATCAAGATGATCATATTCAAGTTTATTTCAATTGGGATTAAACAAAATTTAAGATTAGGGTGTTCAAAGTTTTAGTTTAGGAGTCAAAACAAATAAAAAATAAAAAATTTTATATATAGTTTTTGTTTTTTTGGCTATGCTAGGGGGTTCATTTGAACCACCTGGGGCTGGCTGTATAGCTGCCACTGGTTGCAGAAAAACCGTCTTCATGATACAAATAAGCTTGGATTGTACAAGTATAAGGGCCTGTTTGGTGAGTTAGTTTGAGTAATGTTATTTAAGTGTTTTTGATATACATGTAAGTGAAAAAGTGTATGGAAGTGTGTATCATATTGTTTAAAATTTGTAGTTTTGTGTTTGAGCAGGGCTGTCAAACAAGCCCTAAATCTTGGAGAATCTTGTGAATTTATGTATGGTGTGCCAAAATATGTACAACTTATAAAACCATTATCAAATCGATAAATAGCTAAAAATGGATGATTATATATAATTTACAAAGAATTGTCAATGAAAATACACCTTTGAAAGGTTGCTTGTGTTAGAGCAAGCACTTTAAAACGTTTTCAAGGCTATTTCTAACAAACAAACAAAAAAAACTAATTTTCCTTAATTTAAATCTAGTCCACACACGCTGTAGATTGTTTGCAGTACAATTTTGTTGTTATTATTTTACATTCGAGTACCAATATACCATAAATTATAGTTGTATTTTGTAATCATTCAAGGAAAAATTAACAAACAAATTAATTCAATGGTAGTGTGTACAGTTAAATAGTACTATGCATTATTTTAAAAAAAAGAACAATATTTGTTTTATAGGTAAAACCCTAAATTTATATTTTATAATAAGCAAAAATATAATTTTGGCCCTTATATTTTGGAATTAATGTCAATTTGGTCTTTACCTTTTGACAGAAACAATTTAGTCTTTATTATTTTTAATTTGTAGTCAACTCAATTTGGTCTTTACTAGCAACAACCACATCGCGTCTATGGCTAGATAAGTCTTTGAATACACCATCTCAAGCACTTTACACAAGTTGTGCTGTTGGGGAATGGGCTTACTGTTGTTGTTTTTTTCTTTTTTTCTTTTAGGCTCATGCTAACGAGTGCTCTTAGGGCACTCGTTAATAATCCATTTTAGAATAGTTTTGAAATCATTTTTATGGGAAATGAAAAAAAGCTGGCAAAATATTAATTTTTTTTTCTTTTCCCGTAAAAACTTTCTTTAACTGGATTCTTAACCAGTGTCTTAAAGGCACTCGTTAGCATTTACCTTTCTTTTATTAGTATGTTTATTGTTATTACTCGAGATGTTATTTTTCAAAATTGTTTTGAAATATGACAATTAACTAAATTGTTTAATATTTATTGTTATTTTAAAAAAAAATTCGAAAAAGTGGGATATGATCTCCTACCTATTGCACACTTTTTCTTTCGCCATTTAAGCCACTTCCAACACTCAAACAAACCTATTAATAATTCTCAGAAATCAGAGAAAGACCCACGTTTGTCTACTCCAAGCTCTCTTTATTTCTCAGTGTCTCAGCACAGCATTTCATTCTGAAATCTCTCTGTATCTCTCCCCCTCTCTCTCTCTCTGATGAATAAATTCAATCTATAGGATTTGAAAACCAATCGTATTTGATCTTGGTTCTATAAACCAGTCTGTCTCTCTTTTCGAACTATATATCATTCATAGCTTAACGAAACTGACCTAGCATTAGCAACTAGCAAGGAAAGCAGTTGAGAACATGGTTCAAGTCAACTGCGCATTATCCATGACTTTTATATTCCTTACATGCAAGACCTTTGCTTCATTTCTTTCACACTCTTTGCCTTTTTGAATATTTTAACTCAACATTTTGATCTTTCCCACTAGAGAAACAATACACAGGTTTCAAAATTTGTTCTTGAGCCTCAAATATGTCTAAGAGTACCCCATCTGAACCAGACCCTGAAGCCAAGCCTATCTTTGAAGTTTTTAATAAATTTAAATGCTTGAGACACTTTGAGCAGTCTGTGGGTTTTCTGGTGTTCTTTTATGTTAGTATCTGTGTGATTTGTGGATTTTTCTACTTGGATTATAGCAGAGCTGCAGCTGAAAGGTTTTTATTTCCGGGCCATTCAGAGAGGTTCATGTCTAAGGGGGCCAATAAGGACAAAGGGGTTGAATTTTTTGGAGAAAAGGGTGGAGAGTGTGATTTATTTGAAGGGAATTGGGTGTGGGATGAGAATTATCCATTGTATCAGTCCAAAGATTGCAGTCTTTTAGATAATGGATTTCGGTGTTCTGAGAATGGGAGACCAGACTTGTCATACGCCAAGTGGAGATGGCAACCCAAAAATTGCAACATGCCCAGGTTCTTATTAAGATGTTTTATGTTACTTTTTCATTTCAAAATGGCCAAATATCACTATGAACATAAAAATGGAACGTTGAGCTCAAATCTGAAAACTCGAGTACCTTGTATTCAATTCTTAATTTAATTCTGAAGTTGCAAATGATGTTTATTCAGTATTGTTAAAAAACATTTTTCATATTTGGAGGATGTACTCAATTTAGGATTGGATGTTTATAAAGTAAGACTCCTCAATTAGTGTTAGATTGCAAAATATTTTGAAAAACAGTGGTATTTGGCCATTTTGGCCTACTACTTTTCATTGCTTTACTGTTTGGCTGCTGAGCAAGCAAATTAGGGAAGCTAGAAAGAATATGTGGTGTGAAAGTTTTTCAATATGAAGGGCATGAGAAATGAGGATAGTCCATTTGAGGTTAAATCCATTTCAAATGGAGAGACAAGATCGATATAGCGTTACCCTTAATTGAGTTCTTTTTATATTTAATGATTTAATTAAATAATATTTAATTGATTTTCCATATTATAATTTTATAATTAAAATATATTTAGGTTTTATTAATATTTTATTTTCATTGTTGCTTAACAAGAGAATCATCCAACAACCACACTATGTCCAAGCTAGGACGGATTTAATATATACCTTGCAGAACTAATACTAATCAAATCAAAATTAATTTCATATAAAGAATGCATGCATAATAGTTAATAGGAAGATGTGGAAATTTATTTTCTTCTTTTTAAATGAATTTTAATTTACCTTGCTTAAGGTAATTAATGGTGAATGAAAAATAAAATTTGATTTCCAATTTTGATTTTGGTGTTAGATATAGAAGTTTGTTTGGTGTGTGAAGTATTGTAGATTAAGTTGCAAATGTAGATGATCAATTTTTGTGAGAGATTGACATATAAAAGTTGAAGTCTCAAGCCATTATGGGAAATTGATAGTCAATGATGATTTGGTGCACTCACATAGATCATTCCTTCTTTCTTTTTTCACTAAACAAATTAGAGTTTCAGTTGGATTGGATTTCTATTATTTCACAACTTTAAAGTTTTTAAAGAGAGACGCTCAAAAAAAAAAAAAAAAAAAGTTTTTAAAGAGAGAGAGATCATAAATTATGATGTGATTTGTAATATTATTCTAAATTAATATATAATATTTTTCTATCACGAAAATTAGTCTAAAAATTTTCAAAATTACTTAAAAAGTTAACATTACATGGATAAGTGTATGATATACCTTTCCTCAAAAAAAAAAGTGTATGACACCTATACTCTTCCATTTCTAGCCTTGTATTTTTCCATTTTTATTTAAAAAGGACAAAAGGCAAAGGAAAAAAAATGTAAAAACTAATTTGAGTATAATTTTCTTGTCACTAATCAAAACAGATTTGATGCAAAATTGATGTTGGAAAAACTGAGAAACAAACGGTTAGTTTTTGCTGGTGACTCAATTGGGAGAAACCAATGGGAGTCCCTTCTTTGCATGCTCTCCTCTGCAGTTCCCAACAAAGATTCAATCTATGAAGTGAATGGCAACCCAATTACAAAGCACATGTTGTTCTTAGTCTTCAAGTTTAAGGATTACAACTGCACAGTGGAGTACTACAGGTCTCCATTTCTTGTATTGCAAAGCCGGGCCCCTTCAGGAGCTCCACAAAAAGTGAGGACAACCTTGAAATTGGATCAAATGGATTGGAGCTCTAAGAAGTGGAGAGATGCAGATGTGGTGGTCTTAAACACTGGGCATTGGTGGAGTTATGGGAAGACCATAAGATGGTAATTTTTTCCTAGATCTTGCCGTTTCTTCTATGTGTTATTACAATTAATGGTCATTTGCATTTGGCATGAGCCTTTTGGTTTTCATTCATCTTTAATTTTTTTTCAATATAATTTCGAAATTTCAATGGATTGGTTTTTTTTTTTTTATAAAGATAAAATTCTCTTTAGAATAATCTAACGTTCTGTTTGTTTTAGAGATGATGTTGATGGAGGAAAAAATGGTGAAAAGGAAAGATGTTTTAGAAAGCTAAGGTTATTTTTGGTAATAGTTTTTGTTTTCTATTTTCAAAAACTTGTTTTTTGGGAATATAAAGAAAAAATATTTTTCTTGTATTTTTGAAATCAAAAACATGTTTGGTAAGTTAAAATTTAAAAAAAAATAGTTTTTGAAGAAAAAATAGAAAATACTAAAATATGTTGTTATTAGGATTTGAACTCTAATGCTAACTTATTAAATGAGACAGATTCATCAAATTAAATGTGTGTTTTCAGTTTCCTTCACAAATTGAGTTTTGAGCACAATTTTTGTTTTCTGTCCATTTTAAGTTGCCAAACAAGTTTTTTAGTCTCAAAAATAGAAAATTGTTTTTGGAAACAGAAAATAATGAAGAAAAAAAAGTTACCAAACATACCCTAAGTTGCTTAGAAAAAAGAATGAATGAACTAGCTATTCAAGAGACACACTCTTGGAATAATACCTCATAGGTAGATTTCTTGGATTCAAATTCAACTAGTTATAATGAAGGCAGCCTTGCTTATTTATAGTTACATAAGCAAGCTACTGAGTTAGTTGCAAGAACCCACCATGTGGCTGCCATGTGATTTGGCTAAAGCCTAACTAACTTCTCTAAATAACTAATAAGCTATTGCATTTACCACTAACAACTTATCAGCTAATGCTAACTTATTAAATGAGACAGATTCATCAAATTAAATGTGTGTTTTCAGTTTCCTTCACAAATTGAGTTTTGAGCACAATTTTTGTTTTCTGTCCATTTTAAGTTGCCAAACAAGTTTTTTAGTCTCAAAAATAGAAAATTGTTTTTGGAAACAGAAAATAATGAAGAAAAAAAAGTTACCAAACATACCCTAAGTTGCTTAGAAAAAAGAATGAATGAACTAGCTATTCAAGAGACACACTCTTGGAATAATACCTCATAGGTAGATTTCTTGGATTCAAATTCAACTAGTTATAATGAAGGCAGCCTTGCTTATTTATAGTTACATAAGCAAGCTACTGAGTTAGTTGCAAGAACCCACCATGTGGCTGCCATGTGATTTGGCTAAAGCCTAACTAACTTCTCTAAATAACTAATAAGCTATTGCATTTACCACTAACAACTTATCAGCTAACTAACTTTCTATTACAAGTTATAAAGGCTATTAAAAGTAAAACAAGAAATTACTTATTATACAACAGAAGCTAGTAACAGATAGATTTTAAAATGAACTGCATCAGATGTTTTCTAGAAAATTTAGTCATTTTTCAAGAAGCATTTTTTATAAAACTATCTCATTTTCCAATGTTTGGTAGCAACTTTAAATGAGTTGAAAAACAATCTCTTAACTTCTCTTACTTAGCTTGGTATGAAATATGGTTGTTTTCCAAAAAAAATTTAGTGGAAAACAATCTTTAAAAATAAGTCATACTTTTTATATTGACCGAAGATAGTTTTCCTTTGACTCATCTATTTTTATACTACCGCTCTGTTTGTTTCAGCATTAACATTTTCTGGAAAATGGTTCATTTTCTAAAGAGCATTTTCTAGAAAACTGTCTTATTTTCCAGTGTTTGGTAACGACCTTGAAAATGTGCTTGAAAATGTTTTCTGGTGTTTGGTATGCAATTTTTTAAAAATATTTCTTGTATAATTTAAAACATATATATTATGTAAACTAACTAATGTAATCATTATAAATAAAAAACCAAGAATGAATTTGGTTTTCATACTAATTAATCTAAAATTTTGACAATAGATACAATCAAAATTAATTAGTTGTCAAATTTTCATGATCTTTACCACTCATCTTGCTCATATATATAGAAAGTAACGTACGTACACACACACACACACACACACACACACACACATCAATCATTTGTCTACTATGGTCAACTACAAGTCTTCAATATTACTCTAAATTATGTATTTACATAATGTATTGCATAATATATCATCACTACATAGTATCTGCTAACAAAAAATATATTTGCCAACAAATGCAATTCTCCTAAACAAGTATCATTCATTATATAACAATATTATTAGTCTACGGTAAAGATTGTCCCGTGTAAAAGCAACTTAGAGCAATATAGTTACTATGTTTAAAATTTTCATCTTTTACTTCTTTCATTCTTTCTTCTTCTTCTTTTATTATTTTTATTTTATTTTATTTTTTTTCACTTTATGTACGAAAAAGAAGTAACTTCTACCTGGAATCCATCAAACCGAAAATTTCTTAGAGGAAAAAGAAAATCGAACTTGAAATTCAAAGCAAAGAATTGGGATTTTGGCAGAGAGGAATGAAATAATTACCGCTGCAAATTTGTTCTCCTTTGCAAGTTGGAGCTACTGATTGATTAGTGAAGTAAAGAAAAATCTAATCAGAGAATTGTATTACAGAAGGGAAGAGAAACATGGAGAAAAGAGAGAAGAGAGACAGTTAAAGAGAGAGATCTATGGGAAGAGGAGAGACCAGAGTTAGTGACGGTGAGGGTGTAAGGAGAGAAAAAACAAAGGGAAGAGAGAAAAAGTGAGAAAACTTACCATGAAAGAGAGAAGACACCAAAAAATTATGTTTTCCATGACTATAGACGAAGATAATATTTATAGGAGATGCAATGCATGAGAGAAAGATTGTTTTCCAAAAAAAAAAATTGGAAAACAGCTTATAGAAAATAAGCCTTATTTTTATTAGAGTTTTCCATTGACCAAAGATAGTTTTCCATTGACCAGGTTTTTTTTGTGCTACCAAACACTGGAAAATGTGGAAAACTATCTTTACAGAAGGTTTTCCAACGAAACAAACAGAGCGTACCAAACATCAAAAAACATGAGCATCTATCTTTACACAAGGTTTTCCATTGAAACAAACGAAGCGTAAGTGTATACGGTGGTATGGGTTGATTTTTTTTTTTTCTATTTTTACACAAAATTTTCCATCGAAACAAACAAAACGTAAGTGCATACAGTGGTATGGGTTGATTTTTTTTTTTTTTTTTGAGAGATAATTATAACATACTACTAATCCCACAGTTCAAACCCTTTCCCCCCCTAAACCCCCAAACACTTTGTGCATAAAAAGATGTCAATTCAACTACAAGGCCCTTGGGGAGCTGGTTTTGAAAATAATAAAAATTGATTTAAGGATCCAACTAGCCAAAAGGCAATTTCAAAAGGTTGAATTGGAGTGCATGACAATTTCTTTTGAATTTTCTTTTTAAATAAGACATGTAAGAGTCATGTTAAGGATACTACAAATTTTAGGGGGGAAAAAAACCTTACAAAATGATGTCACAAATTTAATTCTAACATTTATTTATTATGTTGTTAAAGTTCACCAATTACATTTATTATCATTTCAATTTCTAATTTCTAAAGGTGAAATTCATATGTAACCAAAAGTTAATTTGATATATGACATGGTGACTTGTGACAACACGATAAAATGGAATCTTTGAAATATTTTGAACTGGTTCTACTTTATCTGGTACATGTCATATCAATGTAGATAGTTTCTGAATAGATTTTTTTTTTTTTTTTTTTTTTTGATAAGTAGTTTCTGGATATTAAAGTGATGAATGACATATATGCTAATAACAGCATTTTGTCAGATAAGCCTCTTTTTTTTTTCCTCCTTGAACCTATTAATGGTTGAGTATCTTGGGTCTCCTTGACTTATATTTCAATAGGAAATGGACTTTACATCCTCTCATCTTTATTCTTTAGATTATAATTGAAATGAGATTTTTCTGCATATGAGTTCAATCAACAAGTCTTGTCCATACTTTTGCCCTAACAATTGTGAAGTGAAAAGATGGCATGAAGGATAATGCTAATTGTAGGTAGTGTGGCAGAGTCACTACGTACAAGTTACTTATGCAAGACATGCCTTTAGTCATGCTTTAGTTTTGATTGTAATAGATGCCATTTATTCCTTTTTTTTTTTTTTTTTTTTTGGTTCAGGGATTGTTACTTTCAGGAAGGTACAGAGGTGAAAATGGATATGAAAGTAGAACATGCATATCAGAGATCAATAGAGACTGTGGCAAACTGGATACAAACCGAACTAAATTCTAGCAAGACCCAAATTTTCTTTCGCACATACTCACCATTACATTTCAGGTTTGTTTTTCTTTCTTAAACAACATAATCTTTCCAGTACTCTACAACCTTCGTGTATTCCTTTTCCTTTACCCTTTCTTGTTTTTAAAAAATAAATAAATAAAAAAGAACTATGATACCATGTAGAAATAGAATAAAGGAAATAAAATAAAGCAAAGAGACAAAGCTAAAACAAGAGAAAGAAAGAGAATGCAAGGAATTAAAATGATTTGGCCTGACAGTCTATGTCCACAACATAAAGTCCTTAATATATAGCTGCATCTTTATTATTAAGCCTTATGTTTAGGATTATGATTAATTTTCTTGTATTCCAACTTCCAAGTAAGATTAAGTTTATTTTGCTTACATTCAAAATAGAATTAGAAACAAGGAGTATGAACAATGTACTTGAGCCTTGACTAGGATTGGACCTTAGTACTTGTGAAGTAGTCTTATATGCATCTTTATTATTAAGCCTTATGTTTAGGATTATGATTAATTTTCTTGTATTCCAACTTCCAAGTAAGATTAAGTTTATTTTGCTTACATTCAAAATAGAATTAGAAACAAGGAGTATGAACAATGTACTTGAGCCTTGACTAGGATTGGACCTTAGTACTTGTGAAGTAGTCTTATATGCCTCCTATTTGGGAAGCTAATTAAATTGCAATGTTTTGTATTATACAGAGGAGGGGATTGGAAGACTGGTGGAAAATGTCACTTGGAGACACTCCCAGAACTGGGATCCTCATTGTCACCTTCTGATTCTTGGGATATAGTCAAAATAGCCAATTCTGTATTATCAGCTCACTTGAACACATCAGAAGCACTGAAAGTTGAGGTATTGAATATAACCCATATGACTGCACAGAGGAGAGATGGACATTCATCTATATATTATCAAGATCATAAGAAAGGCCCTGCACCTCTCCATCGCCAGGATTGCAGTCATTGGTGTCTGCCTGGAGTTCCGGATACATGGAATGAACTCCTCTATGCGTTATTCCTTAAGCATGTGATGACTAGCTCCTGTAACTCATCAAGGTTTTAGGTGCAAGTATGATTGATGAAGAAAGCCTCTTATTTATATGCCAACAAGATAAAGTGGACATTTATGCATAGGGTATTCAAATTCCTGAAAAACTATTAAAGGAAAGAAAAGATACTTTGACAGTTGGAAGAGTTTTGCAGCAAGGTTAATTTGAAAGCCAGTCTTAGTTCTTGATATTGATAGAGAGATCAGACAATGAGAATATTGGATTTTAAATAAAGAAGCACAGTTCAAGAATTTTTGGAATAAAGACACAACATTATAGAGAAACACTCACACATGGGGCATTTTATTGTAATTACTAAAGATGGTGTACAATTCTTTGGGGGAAATTTATTTAATTAACAAAGTTATGTATTTCATAACTTGTATCAAGGACCAAACAGTTTGTTCCTTTTTTAAAAAAATTAAAAAGTTATGAATCTTAAAATTTCTACTTTGCCAGTTGAGAGAATAGTAATAAGGAAAAAAAAAATTCTATATAAAATAATGGTATGAAGGTAGGACCGTAGGATCATGTTTGCTCACTTAAGAATGGTCCGCATAATATGTACGGGTCCGTTTGGATTGAGCTTATTTTTGCTGAAACTGAAACCTGAAACTGAAAACACTGTAGCAAAATAATTTTTAAATATGTGAATAGTGCTGTGGGACCCATTTTTAATGAAAAAGTTGCTGAAAAGTGGAATTTGTGGGTCCGTGAACAGTGCACGAATGCACTGTTCACTGTGCAAAAGTCAACAAATGCGGGCTGAACCCAAAAAAAAAAAAAAAAAAAAAGAGAAAATCGCAGGACAAAAACGCAGACGCCAGGAAACGGGCAATCCAAACGGGCACGTAATATTGTAATTTAACTTGGTAATTTTGGCCCTGCAAGGTGGGAGGAGTGTTTATCTAATTGTTTTGTTCGTACCCTATTTTGATCTCAAAACTAATGGAAAATTTTCCCACTAGCAAATAAATCTGGCTACCTTTCCTATCATCCTATTCTATGGTTCTTGTTAAAAGTAGAGACCAGTTGCGTTTCTATAGTTGCACTGCGCAGTACACCACTTTTTAATTTTTATGCACAGAAAATTATAATTTGAACTTTTATCCAACATCTATATTATTATTATCTATATATATACATAAAACCGAAACCTTCGAAACTCCCACAATTTTCCACGTCACCACTTTTTTTTTTAATTTTATTTTAAATTCTTTTTATTTTAGGTTTTATATCTTATATATTTATCTATATATATATATATATATAACCGAAGCCTCTGCTAGCACCACAATTTTCCACGTCAGCACAACACAATATTTAAAAAATTAAATTAAAAACACTATTTTCAAAACCTAATTCTTATCTCTTTATTTATTTTTTTTATTTTTAATTTTTTTTTTTATAGTTTCTCTGTAGGCATTGATCTATGAGCCTTTTAATTCTAGATATAAATTCGAAATTCATTAGGAATTTTAAATTCTGATTCTTTGAGATTGTGTATTTGAAACTTTAGTGGAAATTGAGCTATGGGTTTGAATTTTTTATGATTTATATGTTAGATATTGGGATTGATATTGATGGTGAGATAGGTTTATATAGTAGAAAGGAGATTAATTGAATCACAATGGTATTTGAGATTAGAGTTTGTGAATTTGGGTCTAATTTGTGCGTTATGACTTTTGAGCTTTTGGAATGTTGGTAATAATGTTTTCATTGTCATAAAGCAAACAAGGTGTGGCCTTTATGTGTTATGTGGAATATCCTACATTTGTAATCAAAGAACATGTTTTTTTTAATTTATTTTTTATTTATTTTTATTTTTTAACTATTTGTAATAGTTATTTAACTGATTATCCCGTGCATCGCACGGGTTAGCGACTAGTTATTATTATTATTATTATTTTGGGGAAACAAACTATTAACTCACAATTTTAGGACTTCTTCAATGAGGTTTCGAAGCCTAGAACTAAAGTCAAAGAGAGAATAAGGAACTCACAGTCTCAGCAACTATGGAATTGAAGTATTGTGTTTGATTCTTTAATTTGTATCTCATGATATGTACCTCTTTTATTTGAAGAACCAAGATTCAAATCTTCCTTCCATAAAAATATAAGAGTAATTCAACTACCTATCATAAACTATTATATGATTTGTAATATTACTCTAAAATAGCATATAATTTTTGTCTATCACGAAAAATTAGACTCAAAATTTTCAAAATTACTTAATAAGTTGTGACATTACATAGATATATGTATGATACCTATACTCTTCCATTTATAGTCTTTATTTTATTTTTCAGTTTTCATTTAAAGGACATCAGGCAAAGGAAAAAAAATGTAAAAACTAATTTGAGTGTAATCAAAACTGATTTAATGTAAAACTGATGTTGAAAAAAAAAAAAAAAAAAAAATCTGAGAAACAAACGGTTAGTTTTTGCTAGTGACTCAATTGGGAGAAACCAATGGGAGTCCCTCTTTTGCATGCTCTCCTTGCATTTCCAACAAAGATTCAATCCATGAAGTGAATGGCAGCCCTGCCCAATTACAAAGCATAAGTTGTTCTTAGAGTAACCGCATTAGAACTTAGGAAATAAAAAATGAGGTTAGTTTTACACATTTTACCCAAGAAAAACACCCACATTAATATTTGCAAACCTTTATAAATATCCAAATTTGTTACAGTAATCGTGCATATATATATATATATATATATATATAGACGATTTAGTCTTCAAGTATAAGGACTATAAATGCACGGTGGAGCATTACAAGTCTCCTTTAGGAGCTCCACAAAAAGTGAAGACAACCTTGAAATTGGATCAAATGGCTTAAACTGAAAAAGCAGGGCCACCTTGCGTCCTTGAACCGATAACCATTTACATGGGAGCTATAAATGTTTTAATCATATTTGTTGTGATGTTTGGAGCTCTGAGAAGTGGAGAAGATGTAGATGTGCTGGTCTTAAACACTGGAGCATTGGTGGAATTATGGAAAGACCATGAGAGGGTAGTTTTTAATTCTCTAACAGTTTCTTCTATGTGTTATTACAATTAATGGTCATTTGCATTTGGCATGAGCCTTTTGGTTTTCCTTCCTGCATCTTTAATTGTTTCAATATAAATTCGAAATTTCAATGGGTTTGTTTTGAAAATAATAAAAGTTGATTTAAGAGGCTTGAAAGAGCCATGTTAAGAATACCACAAATTTTAGTTATTTACCTTACAATTTGATGTGTCACTAATTTAAATCCAACATTTGTTTATTATGTTGGTTTTTTTTCTTTTTTTCTTTTGAGGAACATTTATTATGTTGTTAAGGTGACACTAATTATATTTATGGTCACACCAATTTTTTTTTTTTTTTTTTTTTTTTTTGAGAAGAAGGTCACACCAATTTATATTACAAAATTGGTAGTAATTTTAGAATTTACCAAGGTGAAATTTATATGTAACCAAAAGTTTTTTTTTTTTTTTGGACTAATTTGCAACCAAAAGTTTGTATGATGCTATATGTCACGGTGACTTGTGACTGCATCATAAAATGGAGTCCTAAAACTAAAAGTTCATGATATTTTAACCACGCCGAAGCGTAAAATCCAAGCTACCCACAGCACAACGCTGCCGGTTAATCGGGTTTTTTTTTGTCTGTAAAAAAATAAAAATAAAAATAAAAAAAATAAATAAAAAAAATAGTGCTCTCTAGGCTTCACTGCTAGAGCTTTCAGAATTCAGAGACTTCTTTTATTTATAACTACAAAAAGCGCAGAAACCCAGTCTCAGAGACACACCCACGCACAAAAATGGCGGAGACCGTGGTGCAACCAAGCCGATCGAGGGACCTCGACAAGCTCCTTCTCCGCCCCGGCAATATTATCGGCAATAACTTTGATCCTGGCCAAGAAGTAAACCCTCCTTTTCTTTTCTCTGTGACATTTTGTCAAACACTTGGTGTGCAATTTCTTTTGCTATTATAACTATGGCTGTTTATCATCTTTTTGAAATTTGCTTTCTGGGTTTTTTTGTTGGTTGGTGGTAGTTGAGAGATGACCTTGCAGAATATGTAAAAGTGTTAGTGGTAGGAGCTGGTGGATTGGGATGTGAGTTGTTAAAGGACTTAGCTTTATCTGGTTTCAAAAATCTCGAGGTTATAGACATGGACACGATCGAGGTCACCAATCTCAATCGCCAATTTCTCTTTAGGTAAATTATTGTTCTTTTAAGTTCCATGAATTTTTGTTTCTTTGTTATTGTTATTATTTTGTGGTTTATTTTGTCTCAATCGAAGCTTATTATTATTACTCCCCAACGTTTTTATTTTTACTCTTTAAGATAGAGTATATGGATGACACCCTTTGTCATGGGTTATTTAGAAGATGGTGGAGCACTTGGGCTAAGTAGGTAATTTTTTTTTGTTTATGTTTCTGTTATGGGTCTCTTTGCCTGTTGGAGTTTTCATATTATTTGATTGATGGTTATCTGTATCTGTATATTTGTGTGTGTGTTATATGTATATATGTATGTATGCAAACGTGTATGTATTGATTGGTATGTAACACACTTGTCCAACGAGTTTTGCCTATTAGGAAAAATAAAACAAGACAAACCCTCCTATTTGCCTATTTTCTCTTTGTGTGTTGCCTATTTGAGAAGGGGTAGTTAATTTGGGATTAGCAAAATATTTATATTGATATGCATCTAGAGGTGAGTATACTTGATTTGCCATTGTTTAGGTTAGGGCCTATAAATGATTATAAGCGGTAAGCCAAAGTAATCTGCAATCATTGCATTTGCTCTGACATCATTTCATTTGATGTTTACTACATTTAGTGCCCTACGCAAATAGCTCCAACAATTTTTCTTGGTTAATGTGTGCTATATTATATTTCACATTTGCTTTTCAATATCTAGTTCGGAACTAATTTCTAACATTGGCTAATTCTATTTAAGATTTGAAGATGTTGGTAAGCCAAAAGCTGAAGTTGCTGCAAAGCGTGTCATGGAAAGAATTAGTGGCGTGAATATCAAGCCACATTATTGCCGGATTGAAGAAAAAGACATTGATTTTTATAGTGATTTTAGTATAATTGTTCTTGGTCTTGATTCAATTGAAGCTCGGAGCTACATCAATGCTGTAGCTTGTAGTTTTCTAGGTATGTAGCCATAACCTATCCAATTTTATAAGTTTCGGTGGATGAGTTAAAGCTTTTATGCCATCGTAGTCTTTTGGAGTGGTCTCGTTGTTGGGGTTTTACTGATTGTTCGTCTCTCTTTGAGTTTTTTTCCTCCCTTAGCTTAGTTTCCTGATTACCCTTGTTGTTCATCATCATGAACTTCTTGTATTTCTCTTTTTTCTATCATTTATAAAAGTTTTCTGCTTACCTATCAAAAAAAAAAAAAATTATAAGTTTCGGTAATCAGGTACAACTTAATTTTGGCCATCTCAATTGCTACATTATTTTATTGGTTTTTTACTTTTCTTATAAACTTATATGTAAAAGCAAATGCCAAAAGACTTACATGAGCCTTGGCTTTGGCAGACAGCCTCCTTAAATTTCCTGCTGGGTTCATAAGGTATCATTCCAGAAGTGACTAGTTGTTAATAAACTCTGCTTGAGCTGATTTGCTTTGTCTCATTGTTGTTTGGAAATTTAGAGTATGACTCTGATGATAAACCCCGAGATGAAACAATGAAACCTTTGGTAGATGGTGGGACTGAAGGTTTCAAGGGCCATGCTAGGGTTATTATACCAGGGGTCACGCCATGCTTTGAGTGCACCATCTGGCTTTTCCCCCCTCAAGTAAAGTTCCCCTTATGCACCCTTGCTGAAACTCCTAGAACTGCTGCTCATTGTATTGAATATGCCCACCTAATCAAGTGGGATGAGGTAATAAATTACTCACCATTTTGTTCTCCCTTTTCCAAAGTGTGTATTTTATGTTAATTCTTTGTTATCATCTAAACATGCATTGTATTTGTAGGTTCATAGTGGAAAGACTTTTGATCCAGATGACCCAGAGCATATGAAGTGGATCTATAATGAGGTTAATAGAATGCAGTTATTTGCTGACATTTTTTTTTTTTTTTTTAAGTTATTTACCAACTTCTTTCTTTATATTGATTTCTGTTTGTGGCCATCTCACTGTTGTTACCCATATCCTGTAGGCTGTCAAGAGAGCTGAGCTTTTCGGCATTCCAGGAGTCACATATTCTCTTACTCAGGTATTTGTAATTGAATAGCCCGGGATGTCAATTCCCCAAAAGCTTAACTTTCACTCTATTTTATGCCCAAGTACTGTGTGGTTTGTCTAAGATGTTCTTTGGTTATCATATATTTAAAAAAATCATTTAAAAAAAAATGGCTTTCATCTCTTTATTATTGTGAGAATGCTTGTGAAAAATAGTATTTAGCTTTTGATTAATATTTTTTCTAAATATTTTAAAGAATTCATTGTAAAAATAAAGTCAGAGTCAAAGTTTCAGATATCTAAATTATTATTTAAGTGGATTCACCTTACTGTTTACAGGGTGTTGTGAAGAACATTATTCCAGCTATTGCTTCCACTAATGCAATTGTATCAGCTGCATGTGCACTTGAAGCTTTGAAGATTACAACAGGATGCAGCAAAACTCTATCAAACTATTTAACGTGGGTCATAATTTTCCTATTATTTTTTCTTAGCAAAAAATGCCTTATAATCTTGTCCTTGATTATGGTGATACCCTTTGATGATAGATATATGTATAGGAACATTCATAATTATCATACCAAGATTAGGGCTTTTTGATACTTGAAAGGTCATGTGTCTTAAAGTGCATGTGTTTAGACTTTGGAGACTGAACATAGTACCATTAAGGGTGGATGTCCCTGAAATTGTCTCATTTGATATGTTTATTCTACTTAATTGGTATTTTCCTATTGCATAACAATTTTTAAACTATTCGAAACTTCATCTATTTTCCCTACAATTTGTGTCACTCTTGGATCCTACCCTGTGGGTTATTGATTCAAGATAATCATATTGGTCAGTTTTGTGTCTCCTAGAAGCCTGTTTGGTATAGCTTTTTTTGGGCTTATTTGGGTTATATACAACTTTTCAAGACTTTGTTCTTTCTGGGTATACTTTTTCCTAACATATTTTTTAAGTCAGATAAACCAACGGAAATAAGCTATACCAAACAAATCATTAAAACCCCTTGTTAATTGCTTATTCTAATTTTGTTAAAACACGCCTAAATTTGTGAGTGTGTGTGTGTGTGTGTGTTTTCTTTTCTAAAATATTAATCTAATTTGGGAAACTTATTTTTATTTTTCTAATCAATTATTTGGAAAACTTATAAACTGATTTAAACCTTTGTAGGTATAATGGGGCAGAAGGGCTTCACACTAAAGTAACTGAATTTGTAAGAGACAAGGACTGTCTCGTATGTGGCCCAGGTGTTCTTATTGAGCTGGAAACTTCGGTTACTCTGCAAAAGGTGATTTTAGTTTACACTGTTAAATTATGGACGCAACAATGTTCTCTGTTCTTAATTTATTGTTCTTGCTTTTCCATATTTGATATTTGGATGCTGTTTTATCTGGTACAGTCTGAGAATCATTGAACCTGTTTGGTTTGGTTGAACATTCCTTCTTTATGCATTAGTTTGAGAAGAAGAACCAAGTTGGTGATTTATTTAGTTTGCAGTTGATACCTTTAGTGAAGTTGCTTGATCCTAGAAGCTAGCCATTAATAAAATGAAATTCCCACTTGAACCTGTTGAGTCCGAAAGCAATAGCCAACCTGAATTAAACTAAGGTCTACCTGTTTGACTCTTTGTAGACCTTGATTTTTCCTCTTCTATTGATGCTGATTTGGATCCTCTGCAAGTTTATTTCTAGCTGTGACCTTGGATTCCTATTAAAAATGATTTCAGCTCAGGGAAAAATAACTTTGCCTGAATATTTCATGCTTCATGATTTTTTTTTGGGGGGGGGGGGGGGGCACCGAGGAGATGGTTTTGTTGAATCATTTATAGATGAGATAGTTTGATGAGCATGATAAATATGGAAGGAAACATATAATTCAACAATGAGTTTGAGGAAAAACTTTGTCAATAAAAAGATATTGGAACATTAACAAAAGTTATACTAATTATTTTATTGATAAAAAATTGTCCAAAAGTTAATATTAAGTGTAATTAGTTGGAATGCACTAGATGGAGAGTGCTCCTTTCATTTTCTATGTTAGGTGAATTTTATTCTTCATCGTTAGATACAGTGGGGATACAGTGGATATGCTTTTTGAGACTCTAGGTATTGCACGTGAATCTTTCTGTTCATGGGATTGATGTGTGCCTTTATGCTTCCTTCAGAGAAAGGTGAGGTAAAGAGAAAAGTTAAGAAAGAAAGAAAGATGATTCTTTCCTCACGTTTGGCAGGGTGGGTAGAAAAGATATGCTTTTCTTAGCAATTTCTTTTCTTTGCCTTAGCTCTTTCTAGGAGCCAGATATATTTGAAATAATTTGAACTCTGAATCATCTCTTTGGAATGCTAGTAGCAAGGCATTTTTCCAAATCTAGGGATAGACCCACTTTCCAAGTTCGACAAGTGTTATAGCCAGAATTTGTTTTTTAAATCTAAAGCTTTGTTACAAGAAACATAGATTAACTTTTTTATTTTTTTGGTTACAACAAGTGGAGATGACAGGATTGGTGATTTGAACTCAAATTCTCATCTATGGGATAACTAGAAAATGTCACTGAACTACAAGACTCTTAACAATGTGCTAAACTTTAGATTACCCTTCTATCTTTTTTTTTTTTTAGCTGGAATTTCAAATGCATTGTAAAAAACACAAGTCTTTTAACCTCCGAGTGATATATGTTTGTTTTCTTAATTATATTAACTTCTTTTCACCGGCCATGCATCTCTTGTTTATTTCATGTTATACATTTTAGTGTTGAACAATAGTTGTATTGTGTCGCTACATAAATGGTACATCTCAAATTCCATTCATCAAAATCATTACACAGAAGTTGATAGAGTAAATGGTGTACAATCTCAAATTCACAATCATCAAAATTAGTGCTCTACTTTTCTTCATGTCTATCAAAACAAAATGAATGGTAGTAAGTTCATGAGCAAGATAATTACATTTTGATTTTCAGCTGTCTTTGCTATTTTATGCTTGTCCTAATTTACTTCTTTTTTTTTTTCTTGGCACAGTTCATTGACCTACTCGAAAAGCATCCGGATCTGCTATTATCAAAAGCTAGTGTCACACACCAAGGGAGCAGTCTGTATATGCAGGCACCTCCAGTACTGGAAGAGATGACCCGATCAAACCTAAATCTTCCACTTTTTGACCTAATGGGTAAAACTTCAAGGGGTACAATCCACGTGACCGGTACAACCAGCAAGAATGACACGAAGACCTCTGTACTGAGAAAATTACGTGTTTTTTTTAAGGGAGTTGATGGGGTTACAGACATGGATATGGTTGGCGGGGCATAACTTATGTAATGCTTCTCAATTTACTTTTGAAGCCAGAAGTTGTTAAAGCTTTTAAAACATCCTCTCCATCTCTCTCCGGTCCCTTGAAAATTAGAGCAGTCAAAGGTAAAAACTGATGGGGCTAGGTTGAATTCCATTTGATTCTGTAAAATTTTTCCATAGATGACTGTTCTATAGAACATTTGAAGTAGTGAATTTTTTTTTTTTTTTTTTTTTTTTTTTTTTTTTTGAGAATGATTTGAACTAGTTAATTTGAACCAAAAAATTAATTTACACAGTTCTTGAGTTTCATTTATTGTCTAAAACGGAGTAGATCAAACATTTTTTTTTTTTTTTTTTTGAGAAACCGGAGTAGATCAAACATGTTACATGCCGAATTTATGATTTCCATGATGGATATTTGGATTCTTGTTACACTTTAAGGAGCGTTTGGTTCATTGTGATATGTCCTTACTGTGATGCACATTACGATAATGTGACATTAAGATTTTTTATTTATTTTATTTTTTCTAACATTACTATGATTTAAAATTACAAAATATATCGCATCACCCTAATCTTATTACATTCCTAAACAATGTAATGTTGTATTCTTGTATTGAGATTATATTAATGTAAAATTACAATAACGTAATATTATAGTGTAATATAACACCACGGCGAACTAAACACTCCCTAAATATGTGTCTTGTATATATTGTACAATGTAAAACAGCCCATCCAAGACCTCCAGAATTTTGAAGACCACAGAACTTTCTCAACCCATTTCTTGTCTCTGATCCAGCAATAACAAAACAAGTCCCCTGAATCATTTTCTCCAGATTGAATAAAGGGCCTCTCAGTCTTGGATGATCAAAACAATTGCTAGACACCTCTTAATTGACCAAGAAAAATCCCTTTTGCCGTTTCTACTCTTACAGGTAAAAGGAATGCCTTTCAATCAACTTTTCCTCAGTACACCAATGTATCAAAACCAGAATTTGCCAACTTCCACAGCTCTATGCCCATCTTTAACCCCAGCAGGCACCTCCTGTTTTGCGAAGTATCAGCTCCAGCCTCTACACACCATAGTCTCGAAAGTTTAGTATATTAATAATTAAGAACATGATGCGCACTTTATGGTTTATATATTAAAGTTCCTCTCCAAAATACTTTTGACTCTAAATTGCAAAAGTTGTGCACTGCTTTGTGCACAATCTGGTGGGCCACACTGTGGATCTAATGATTCTAATCGAATCCCCATATCACGTGAGGGGGGTTGATGATGATAGCTGTAATGAAGACACAAGAGTAAAGAGCATAATTATGAAAAAGGGAAGAGATGTCAAATTTAAGTGATAAAAATAGCAAAGAATCCAAGGCCGCTAAACAATTATGTTGAACAAAAATTACTCACAAGTCGGGTACTTGATAATTTGATTGCTCTTTAGGTCAAATTCGTTGGTATCAATAGGTATTTATTTCGTGTAGACGGGATTCGATTCTTAATTTTTTATTTGACCACAAAAAATTTCACCGATTGAGCAAGCCTTAACTAAAAGGGTTCAAAATAATTTGAAAAAATGAGCTTGACAAGGGCTGAAAAGTCCCAAGATTGCAGAATTTCTCCAAGGGTAGAAGACAGGACTCACATGGGGAGCAGACTGCCAAGCCCTTTTGAATGTTCACAGCCACTCACTTTTAGTACTAACTCTTATGTTATGTAGGAAATCTTTCTTGCTGAAGGAAGAGGATGAGGCACTTTTGTGTTGGGTCCTAATACTTTTGCCTCTATTTAGTATCTAGCTTCAAAGCTTTTAGATTACGTTTGGACTCAAGGGAAAAAAAAAAAAAAAAAAAAAAAGACCAAAATAGTAGTTAAAAATTAAAATATGCTAATTTTGGTATATTTCATTTCCCCATCTATCCACATCCAAAAGTACCTAAGGAAGATTTTCATTGGGATTAATAAAAGCAGGCCAAACCTTAGCTATTGGAATCATTTAAGTTCTGAGCAACAACAAAAATGAAAAACAAAAATTGCATAGAGACATGTTCATAGCTAAAATAATAATTAATTCACCATTTCATTTAACATCTAAAATCTCCCAACTCCACAATTATTATACTAGTTTCCTAATAAAGGACTGGTTAGACATTGACCATACATCTTTGCAGATATATCATTACCTTCTGTCATCAAATTGCCAATTGCAACTAGGATCCAACATCAACAAATAAGGAAGAATTGGAAGAGGAATAAAGCACCGGCAAACTGCTAACTACCATCTAGCAATTGCACTCCAAGATATAATGAAAGTCAAAATAGACAGTGCTTATTCCATGATACAATTAATAACAAAAGAGATATCCATGCACCATAATATTGAAAACGAAAGGGTCCCTTAGCCAGCCAGCAAACAGTGTGGAATGTGGACCATACATTGACATTTGACACCCATAATTCAGAATTTGCTTTCCGGAGAAGTGTAAAGTACTAGCAGATGAGGTATGATGAGTTCAAAGAAGAAATGGAAAATGAGTTGGATGAAACAAGTTAATTAATGCATGTATTTGTTCCAGTACTAGTATTCTAGAGTAGTCACTTTCTACTGCTTCATTGACACCTCTTCTCTGTGTCACAAAAGATGAAAAATGAAAAAAAGAAAGTAGTATATATGCTCACAACCATAGGTTGATGGTCCTCCAAACTCATGCAGAGCTGTACCAACAGTTTCATTCTTCTTAATTATGACTATTGGCCCACACAACAAGGTTTTCACTATTCAAACAAAGATGCACTGTAGCAAATGAATCTGATTGACCAATTGTTTTAACTGATTATTAATCCATTGGTATTACATGCATACGTCTTTTAATTTCCACCTTTCAATTTAAATAAAAGCATGCGGTCCTATTAATCCTATTCTTCCATATGTCACTAACATTTGTGTCTTATTTAAGTTGTTCATAAGAAGGTTAAGGCTTTTCTATACAGAGAATATTCACAAAATTTCCAAATCTATGAAATACAAAAATAAAATAAAAAAGATATGTCCTAAAAAAATAATTATATCAGATAATATTTACATGATTTGGCAATTTATCTATATCCATAGTGTTAAAGTCAAACCCTAGAGTCTATCACTTCATGAACTAAGCTTCAAAAAACCTCTCATTAAAAACCATAGTGCTTTTTTATTGGGTTGAATCATAATCCAGATTAAATACAAATAGATTTTACATAGCCAAACATCTTAATTATTTGCCATTACCCTTATTAGGATATTAGCTAAGGATGAGAGAGAGCACTCATTTACAACCAAGAGTGGTAGAGATTGAGTCTATCCTAAATTAGATATCTGGGTGTGGGTTGTTGCCGGCTGGTCCTCATCTCTTTCTTCTACTGGATAATATCATAACACACTTCCACGAGCTTTGTGGGTTCGTAGGACTTGTCCAGATTGGCCAACTAGACCATGACCCCACCATTGCACATGTACATCCCTACTAGACCATATACTTCAACTTACCTATCCCTACCTTCCTTTCCCTATTTAAATCTCTTTATCCCCATTGAGTTTGGAGAAAAGAAAAAAAAAAAAAAAAGATACCACAAAAGTGAAGAACAATAGAACACCAAAACACACAAACAGGGTCTAGTTTGAGTAGAAATAATGGAAGTGGCTATGGAAGTAGAAGATGATTCATTTTTTGCAGACTTAAGCAAGCAAATCTCTCTTTTAATCATGGATGACGACGAGGAAGACCCGGTTGCAAATTGTCCTTCAGTTTCTCTCCAGGTTCTTAGTTCTTCATTTTGTATATATATATATATATACACTTTGTATTTTCTTGTGCTATAAGTAACCTTTTTTTACTTATTTGGTTACTAAATGAGTGTGGTTGAATTTTTTCAGAATTTTTCTCCAGCAATCCAACCACCTACACAATTACCTCAATTTCTTTATCATGAACAAACTTGCAAAAGAGAGAGCAAAGGAACTGGAGTTTTCATCCCCCAATTGTCACAGCCCAGAAGGAAGCACAGGCAAGGAAGACTTGCTTCTTACAACACAAAATCCCAGAGACAGCCTGATAATACTAGGATGGTTTCCCAAGTGTCTTCAAAGTATTCTTTTAAGCCAAAAAAAGTTTGAGGACAGACAGACCATCATGAAGTGTAGGATTTAGATTCAATAATCTCTACTAATGAATTATTCTTTGCCTAAAATGTGCTAAGGCAAGGATCTTGTGATTTTTAAGGTTTATATATATATATATGGTGATCATGTACATGGAAAAGCTATATATGTATATATACTTTGTTCCTTAGTGTGTCATACAGAGGCTCACCACTCCCAACTGTGGACAATGGACATGTATGGTGGTTAATTATTGAGCTTGATAGAGAATAAGCTTCTGTATTGCTCATTTAAGACTATTGATCAATTTAATTTATTTAGTGTTCGTGTATTACATTTTTGGCTAATACCTTTGGTTGCTACTTGTAAATACAAATTTCTAGCTATCAGAAATTTAATGGGAACATCTTAATTAGAATAGAGCTGAACATATTAACTATTGGTAGCACTAAATTGTGGATCTTGTGAGAATGGCCACTTTTTCAACAATGAGCAATTTGTTAAAGAAACTAGCTGTTGAGCCTAAACTTTCAGTCTTTTTCTTTCTTAATCATTTTCTTGATTTCGGTTGGCAAATATGGAATCATTCTCCTTCATGTAAAGATTTGGATGAGGTTAACTACATTGGCATGTTGAATCTCCAACATGAAGCTAATTAAGAGAAGATTTTATGTATTCACTAGGAAAAAATAAAACAAAGATGCTTTAACATCCTTTTGAGCAATTTGCTGGTTATTGTAATACAACCTAAAAGAATAGAAAGATGCCATGATTGTCAACATAAGCTTCTGTTCATTATTGGATTCCATTAGGGCCATCAACAAGCTGCACAATTGAAGGCATCAACTTTGAAATTTACCTTTAATCATGACATTATTAGTTTGTTCTCTCCTTTTGAACTTTTTTTTGAAACTCTAGTGTGAAATGATTAGGTGGTTTGACCTATCATTACCATACTCTCTCATCTTTTAACCATTTATTGCATTCCTCTCGTCCTCTGTTTATTTTCCACTAATAGCAAAAAATTTCTCAAAATGTTTTGTACAACTAAAATCTTTTATAAGTGACTCCCTGTTTTTTTTTTTTTTACCTGTTCTAATCATTTAAAAGTTAATAAGAAAAATAGTACTATTTATAACGAATTAACTACCAAATCATATACAAATCTTATGTCACACTTTTTTATTTCACTTCATATTCCATCCATCATAATTTGTCATATATTTGTTTAACTTTTTTTATAAAATTGTATTCCTTTTAAATATATGTGAAATCTCACATAAGTTGAAGGTGTACATCACAAAACATAAGCTTGAAATCCTCCCACATTTAGTTTATTTGGTTTAATTACACTAAATGATTAGCAATAATAGAAATAAAAATAAAAAGAGGGGGGTTATGATTTAGGAAAAGACGCATTAACATAAGCTACTCTATTAGGCTTTTGTTAAATAAAAATAATAATAAATAAATAAATAAAACAGATATTAAACTATTAAGACAAGTATGGTACTTTAGATCAATCATCACAATTAAATCTTATTTAGAACTCAAAAAAAAAAAAAAAAAAAAAAAACTCACAAATTTGGTGGTGGACCCAAGAAGTGCTGAAGCTATAGCTAGGGTCCAAAGCTAGAGATAGCAAGATCTAGTAGTACTTAATCAATTAGTTAATTGAGGACTCCTACTTGAATGTTTTTTTGAAAACATAGTACACTTCAAATTTTATTTAGAACTCGCAAATTGGGTGGACCCAAGTAAAGTGCTGTTGCTAGAGCTATAGTACAAAGTTATAGCTAGCAAGATCTGGTAGTACTTAATTAGTTAGTGGAAAAAAATAATAATAATAAGATGCTTTAAGGAATTGGTTTAAAAAAATACTTTTAGAAATTTACTATGAGAAATTGAAAAAGATAATTAATTTTTTTGACAATTTTTTATATTTTCTATAAATATGATATAAAAAATTTTTAAAAATAATTTATTAATAAATACCTTAAAAACACCCTTTAACCAGACTCGTTAATTAATCAAGTTATTATATTTAAAATCGCGTTTTGAAAACATAACATCATTTAATATTTCTATTAATGATAGTAGATTCATTCATAAAAAAGTAATTGAATTTTACTTAGGCTATTAAACCTACCATAATCCTCCTTCTAAACTCAAGACTGGGTGTAAATAAAATATATGACACTTTCAATTGATGTGTTCTAAGGGAAAAACTTCATTCTTTTCCTTGAAGATATCTTTCTTTCCAGCATTGCATCTCATCAAGTCATTTCAATTTTGCTGTCATATTCAAGTTCTTTTCCCCCCTAACATCATGTTTTCCATTTTCTTTAGGCCATCTTTCTCATTTCCATTTCTCACATAGTTTTCAACTTTTCAATTTCAGTCACCCAATTGTCAATCCCTCATATCACATGACATATATTTATGGTGGGAACCAGTGCGTGAAGAACTGGACCCCAAACTTAGATGCCTACTATTTGTACTTGTTTTACCAGAAATGATTTTTTTTTTTTCCCAAACTAAATTATTGAAGTCATAATTTGTCAAAGGATTCTTTATCATTACAGAGAAGAGTAAAGGAAAAATAAATAAATAAATAAAGCAAAAGATAAAGATATTCCTAATGGAATATTTGCTTTGATTGGTTTTGAAATCTAGTACCAGGCTATACTAGCTAGCACCCACTTATACAGGCCATATAATACGTACTTCAAACAATTGCAAAATCATTTTGAAGGATAAAATGAATCTAGTGGGTGTCCACACCTTTTTTTTTAATTTATCTTCATAGCTTTACACATAGGCAATTGGTACGAGGCTGATTCAGAAAGTGAAAAGAAGTATGCACCACAGACTTAAAACATACGAAAATGATGCAGCATTTGAACTCGTTTGGAAAGAGCAAAGCCATATATCTTGGCCTTTAATAACCTCCAACTTCGTGTCATCATGTCTAATCACATTGAGGAGAGAATTGATTTGAGGCCACAACTAACATTGAATTATCTAGTAAGCCCAGAGAATGTAGCTGTCCCAATAATGTCATATCATGTGTTAGGGATGGGATGTGATGGGCCACGTTGAAGCAAAAAATCTGCTACTCATTGTAAGGTCACACTGAGGGGCAGTACGTAAAATGGTGAATTCAATGGATCCAATTATATATAATTGATTGAGTGACCCAATTATCTATAATGGATTGTAGACTCGTAGGCCAGATTCCTTGGGTGAAAATGAATCACCATTACTGTGAAGTAAATAAATGCGCTAATCCGTTAGCTAGAAGAGACTAAAAGCTAAACTAAGATTTTGTTATTTTCGATAGTTTGCCTATAGACATTAGTATGCTTCTATTTTATGACAATGTCAGATTATACTGTGAGACGATTTGTCCTCAAAATTCTTTTAGTTCTGTTTAGTTAATTAAAGTCGTTTTTATACCCAAAAAAAATTATATATAAAATAAGGTCTAAATTAAGTTATATCTAATATAATTTTAAGCAATATTACACTATTTAATATATTTATATTGAATTATCGTCTTTTGCTCAAATATATATATATATATATATATATTTCTATTGAATACAACCTAGTGCCACACATCATCTTGGTATGTTTTAGGTCTAATAAATTGTGTGTATCTCCGCTAAACTCTGAAACTAAATAATATATCATAATTAATTTATGAGTGATAAACACATTGTCTCATACAATTATTGTAAGGACTCAATTTGTAACGATCCCAAAATGGTATTGGGTTCGCACGTTAAGGGTCCAAACAATAAAATTTGTAGAGCGTGGGCGGAAAGTCTAGGTCTTGGTCACCGGACAGTGGTTAGTCATGGTACTCATACAGAGGTGAACCATGTTTGCTCAAGAAGTCTTTCTCCTCGACATGGCCTGGGAGGCTCTGGTTCTTGGCCTTTTTTCCCAGCCCCTTTTCTGGATTGCTTACTTCTCTTTTTATATTAGCCTTTACCCTTCCTCCAACGTCCACGTGTAGGTTCAGCTTTCCAGGGCTGATACTTGTCCCATCAGCCCATACCCAAAGTGGTTGAGGGTGGTTGTAAAAGCTGAAAAACATTGCTCTGTCTAGCGCAGAGTATTTAATTGCAGTAATGGCAGCCTTTCCTTTGTCCTTTGTCGCCATATTGTCCAGGGGTCCTTTCTCCATCAATGTGGAGGTGTTCAGTTTTTCCTTAAACTGTTCCTATACCGTACTTGCCCTTTCTTTCAGGAGCGCGTTGGGATGCCGAGGACAGAATCATCATCGGCTATATCTCTAGGCCATTTGGGCTTTCACTGTATGTCCTCAGCTCAGTGGCGGAGCCAGGATTTTAGTCTAGAGGGGGCAAAATTTAAAAAAAATATATATTAAAAGTAAAATTAATCTAAAAAATATTAATCACTAATAATAACAAAATAAATAAACAATTGCAAGAAAATATGAATATATTTCATAGTATTAAAATAAATAAACAAAAATAACCAATTCATAATCATAGTTACTACAAATTTTACAAACTGATGTGGTAAAAATGTAATTAGTGTTATCTAAACAATATAATGAATATATGTGTGAAATGATTTTTTGTGATTGGTGAGATGCCAATTTGTAAGACATAAGTAGTAAAATTTGTAATATCTCTAGCATCACTCAATGATAAAATTTATGTGAAAATAATGATATTAAATAAATAAATAAATAAAAAATAGTGAAATAGGTGCAATACTGGACATACAAAAGCTGCTTATAAGAATAGTGAAATTGGTGAAAAGGTACATGGTTTGGTCTTTGAGAGCAACTTCTTTTTCCTTTCTTTTTCCTGTGTCACTTTCAAGTGGGAGTCCTTTTTTTCTTTTTCTTTTTTTCTCTATGTCAGGGAGTAACTAAAGTAGAATACATATGCAAGGATCTTTTAGGAGTCAGAGGGGGCAGGTGCCCCCCCTCACCCCCCTCTGGCTCCGCCCCTGCTTCAGCTATATCCCTCCTCGGCTCGGACCTTGGGCCCTAAAGCAAAGTGGGTCGGGGTCACAAGTTCTCTGGCCCCACAATAGCCCCTCAAAATCCTGCTGTCCGGCCCCTCGGACGGAGAGGAGGGTTTTGGTGACGTCGGGCCTATGTCACGGCTTGCCAAGCTTTGTCCTTCATTAATGTCGGTGTCTCTTCATTTGCTTGGGAAATGCTCCTGGTTATGAGACATTCCTTGAGTTTTACTCACGTCGCGCTTTTGCCATTTCAGTACACAAGGCGCGTCTTTAGTAAGTTCCCTTTACGAGGCAACGCCAATCCAACGGTTGTAGACGGCGTTGGGAGTTAAGTGGGAATTATCTCGCTTGTAGCATTTCTTGGAAATCTGTACAGATTAAATGCCCCCAGACTCACCTTCCATATAAGAAGCAAGGTAAGAGGTCATTTCCTTTACGTACAGACCCCTTAATCTTTTCAAATTCCTAAATCACCTGCTGTGCTCAAAGTCCTCACTGCCAGTGGGATTAAGCCTTAGGAAGTGATATGGTTGGGGCGAAGATGGGGGTGAAGGGACCACATCCTCTCCAGAAGCACTGGGTCTCTCCTAGACTCAAGATGGCCCGGTCAGGACAAGGGAGACAGAGACTCAAAACATTTCTCCCCTTTGCCAAGGCAGGAAAGAAGCCTCTTCTTCCTTTAGCCAAAATCCGAAGCAGGTGCCAGTCGCATCAGATTTTTGGTGCGATAGTACTGGGGTTGCTCATCGTCGGTACCATCCGCTCTCTCTCGAGCGTTGCTAACATGGCACTGGCCGAATGGGAGTCAGAGCTAGCACGGGGACTAGGCATCCCCGCTTCCTCCTCTCCTCCTTCTTTGGTGCCTCCTTTTGCCTCCACTTCTTCTTCTCTTCCATCACTAGGGGCATCCTGGTGCTTCTGCTTCTTCTTTTACCTCTTCTCCCCTTCCATCAATGGGGCCATCCTAACATGCTTAGTCGCTACTAGAGCAGAATTTTGAAGGATTTATCACTCCCTTGTATCTTTTTCCTTTTTGCCTTTCTTTTTACTTCTGTAGTTAGTTTCTGGTATAGGCTTGCTTAAGTCCCTTATTGTACGCTGTACTATTTCTTTATCTTAATAAAAGATGACTTTATTTTATTCTACGTATTCTTTCTTTTCTGCAATAGTTATATTGTGAATGGATTTTTTTTTTTTTTGAACGATACTTAGGGCCGAAATCATTGTTAACAAAAAGCTATTATTTTGAATTCATTGAGACTAATAGGCACAATAATGCCGACCTGAAAAAGGTTATACATACAAGACTAACCGAGATAACGGTTGAATGCTCTGTATTGCGTATGAGGTGATTATCCGAGAAGGTCGCCGAGCGCTAGGGAGCTTTGCCACGCTCCTAACAACATTCATAACCTTAACCATTTTTGGCATCCGGTCCGAGGACCGAGGTATGATTGTACCAAGCCTAAATACTCGTTTACATTAGTTTCCCTAGAGCTGGGGATCCGAGGACAGGGCGGGATTTCCATTCTATCTAATACTTAATCCATTTTCTAATGACTAATCTCCCCATAGGTTTGAGTCCGAGGACCATGCAATACCTTGATTCTGTCCAAAACTCATAATCTTCTTTAAGTAGTTGGTTTCCCCATAGGTTTGAGTCCGAGAACCATGCAATACCTTGGTTCTGTCCAAAACTCATAATCTTCTTTAAGTAGTTGGTTTCCCCATAGGTTTGAGTCCGAGGACCATGCAATACCTTGATTCTGTCCAAAACTCATAATCTTCTTTAAGTAGTTGGTTTCCCCATAGATTTGAGTCCGAGTACCATGCAATACCTTAGTTCTGTCCAAAACTCATAATTTTCTTTAAGTAGTTGATTTCCCCATAGGTTTGAGTTTGAAGACCATGCAATACCTTGGTTCTGTCCAAAATTTAGATTTTCTTTAAGTAGTTGGTTTCCCCATAGGTTTGAGTCCGAGAACCATGCAATACCTTGGTTCTGTCCAAAACTTAGATTTTCTTTAAGTAGTTGGTTTCCCCATAGGTTTGAGTCCGAGGACCATGCAATACCTTGATTCTGTCCAAAACTCATAATTTTCTTTAAGTAGTTGGTTTCCCCATAGGTTTGAGTCCGAGGATCATGCAATACCTTGGTTCTGTCCAAAACTCATAATCTTCTTTAAGTAGTTGGTTTCCCCATAGGTTTGAGTCCGAGGACCATGTAATACCTTGATTCTGTCCAAAACTCATAATCTTCTTTAAGTAGTTGGTTTCCCCATAGGTTTCAGTCCGAGGACCATGCAATACCTTGGTTCTGTCCAAAACTTAGATTTTCTTTAAGTAGTTTCGAGGATTAGCCCCTTGTCCAAGGTGTGGTGGATGTTGACTTGATGTTGGAAGCCCCTAGAACTGCCCATGCCATTGGTTCTTTAAAGCGTAGCCCCTAGTGGAATTTTATATTAGGGCAACAATAGCGTGCTGCTGGAAATGATGGAGGAGCTTTCTCAGTCCCTTGTTTGACAAGAGCTCGATCCTACCACCACCTGTGCCAACGCACAAGCCCTTCCCACAGACGGCGCCAATTGTAAGGACTCAATTTGTAACGACTCCAAAATGGTATTGAGTTCGCACGTTAAGGGCCCAAACAATATAATTTGTCGAGCGTGGGCGGAAAGGCTAGGCCTTGGTCACCGGACAGTGGTTAGTCATGGTACTCATACAGAGGTGAACCATGTTTGCTCAAAAAGTCTTTCTCCTCAGCATGGCCTGGGAGGCTCTAGTTCTTGGCCTTTTTTCCCAACCCCTTTTCTGGATTGCTTACTTCTCTTTTTATATTAGCCTTTACCCTTCCTCCAACGTCTACGTGTAGGTTCAGCTTTCCAGGGCTGATACTTGTCCCATCAGCCCATACCCAAAGTGGTTGGGGGTGGTTGTAAAAGCTGAAAAGCATTGCTCTGTTTGGCGCAGAGTATTTAATTGCAGTAATGGCAGTCTTTCCTTTGTCCTTTGTCGCCATATTGTCTAGGGGTCCTTTCTCCATCAATGTGGAGGTGTTCAGCTTTTCCTTAAACTGTTTCTATACCGTACTTGCCCTTTCTTTCAGGAGCGCGTTGGGATGCCGAGGACAGAATCATTCTCGGCTATATCTCTAGGCCATTTGGACTTTCACTGTATGTCCTCGGCTATATCCCTCCTCGGCTCGGGGCTTGGGCCCTAAAGCAAAGTGGGCCGGGGTCACAAGTTCTCTGACCCCACAATTATAATTCTCATCATATTAAAAGAAAAGAGTTAATTTTATTTTTTTTTTAAATCAGGGGTATGTCAGAAATTTGCATTTTTCCTTAAATTTGATAAAATCTTAATAGGAGGGGACAAAGAGCTTATTATCAACGAATCAAGTGAGATATCGCTCAATTTTGAAATTCAAAGAGACATTTCAACTGATTTTTAAAGATTGGGAAAAGTGCAATTGCCACCAAATATATACATAGCCATCAACAACAAGCATCAATCAACCATCAAAATGTGTGTACATATATATACACACATTTTGATGGTTGATTGTTGCCTGTTGTTGATGGCTTAAGTGGGTGATGGGCCTGATGGCTGATACAAACTTGAAATGGCTGGCACCTTCAAGATTGATGAGTGATTGGTATTTGAAATCGTCTACAATAACTTCAAGTTGATGGCTTGATGCTCAGCCCATGATCATCTACAAAGTTCCCATAGAAAAACTTATTCCATATCATGCAATATCAAATTACGTGGAAATAAATAACATTTGCATTACATTTGTTTCTCAAAAAAAAAAAAAAAACATTTGGTTCTAATAATGTTTGGCTCTAATTTTTCTTTTCCCAGAATTCTGGAAATAACCATTAATTTGAATCAGCTTCAGCCACAAAGTCTTATACTGCATTACTTTTAAAGTAATAACAATTACCACTTCAATTCTTGACAATGAACCACCAAGGAACTAATTCCAAATTATCATTCACATTACTGTAATCCTTTCTATAAACCATATTAAGACAAATGTATACGTACCATGAAACTCCTTTTTAAGTTTTAACTTATCAAAAGGTTTCATTGTTTTTGACAAAAACAATGAAACCTTTCTAGAAAGTGAGAATATATATATATCAAATATATTATATATACGTCATCTCCTTTGCTTAAATAAACTAAAAGCACCTCTGGATTTCTTATATGCATATTATTATTTATAAAAAAAAAAAATATATATATATATATATATATATGCATATTAAAATTTCTACCCAATTAGTTATATATTACTAAAGGTTACTTTTATATTTTCTTCAATGCTTCAAAAATAAATATATCATTCAAATAGATACACTCAAGCTGAATGGTACCACTAATCACCTTCAATTATTCCTAGACTATTGGTTTTCATAGAAAAAAGATTCAGAAAGACCAAAAAAAATCAAAGTGAACCAAACGGACCGCAATGGACCAAATTAGACCGAACGGACCAAAGGAGACTAAATGGATGGACCGAAGTGGATTTTTTGAACCAAAAAGACTAATGTAGACCTAAGTGGACCGTTTGGACCGAATGGACCAAAATAGACCAAAATGTTATGTTGATGTGGCTCAACAAAAATCTAATAGCAGTGCTAAGTTTCATTTTGAACTTTATATATATACTAGTATATTCCCGTGCGATGCATGGCTTAATGAAGATTCATATATAAGCTAAATTTTTTAAAAAATAATTAAAACAAATTTATTAATTAAATAGTAATAATAAATTCTAAAATATGTAAGTAATTTTAATAAAAAATTTATTTTAAGCTCTGATTTTTTAGAGTTTGGACTTTATCAATGTTTATTTATTTTTACATTTTAAAATCTTCTTTGTGCTTTGTGTTAATTTCTTAATATGAGATATGGAATGAGTTTGATCATTCTTATTAGGATTATGTTTAATTTATGCCTTAACCAACACAAACAATAATAAACAAAATAGTTCTTCAATATAGATTTTTTCCTAGTGATAGTCTAATTAAAAAAATAAATAAAAAATCAACACACTCGCAAATTAAATATGTGGGCCAGAAAATTCATGGCCCAGGCCCGCTCTATATCAAGGCCCAGGGCCTGATCTGAAGAGACCTATTGTCACGGATGAGTTTAATGAACGGATAGGATAAGTGAAAAGACTGCCAATACTGTGGTAGAGAACTCTGTACCTGACAGGCCCCTATTCTTGACCATGCTATTCAACAAGTACGTCTACTCCCAACCACTGGAGGTATGGGCTGATATGACAAGTCCTCTTCCCCGAAGGTAAAGCTTACACGTGGACCCTAAAGAGAGGAAGGAATGCGAGTATAAAAGGAAACGAAAGCCAAGAGAAAAAGGGAGGAGGGGGGAAGAACTTGATGCTCCTCGGACTAAGTCCAAGGAGTCCAACCCCTCAGGCTATGACGCTGTAGGGCTTGAATGTTCAGACCGAACCCCTTTTTTACATGAACCCCCCTTAAATCAAGGCCGGACCATCGCCCCGTGATCAAAAGCAAGCCTTTTAAGCCCACTCTCTACAAATCATATTGTGAGGGATCTTTTACGTATGAGCCCAACGTCATTCTTGGGCCGTTAAATAATCGTGTACCCACAAAATACAGAATCAAAACATACACAAAAGAGTTCAAAATTTGAGAATATATTAAAAAAATTACATAAGAAAACAAGAACTTAAATGAGTGTCCATTGTTTTGCTTCTTTATAGTAAATTTCCTTTGACATAATATCCTTCATGCAAATTCATAAGCAAAGGACAACAAATAATATGAATTTATTAGATTAAAATATAAGCGTAAGTTGCATCTTAGGAAAAAAAAGTGAAAAAAATTACAATAATGTGGGGTGTATGGTGTGGGATTTAATTATAGGAATGATTTTTTTGGTTAAGAATGATTATATCAAAAAAGTCGTTGCTTAATATATATATGTGTGTGTGTGTGTGTGTGTGATGAGTTCAAGTTACACCTGGTGTAATTTGACAAGAGTTACACCATTTGTAAACCGTAGATTTGTAATTGATCTAATGATTAAAAAAATAGTATTAAATGCTAATTGATTTACACCTCATTCACTTAATTAATAGCCATTTTGCTTCTCTCTCCTTATTTATTATTTAAAATTTTTTACATATATTCCCTTTCTTGCCAATGACTTTACAAATATATTTGTAATACTTTTTTTTTCTTTTTTTAGATTTTTTTTTTTTTTGAGTTTGTATTACTCTTTTTTTTTTTCTTCTTTTAAGCCGGTCATACTCTTATAGTCTTATCAATTGTGAATAAATACTCTGTCTCCTTAAAAATAAATAAATGGCTAAGTTTTTTTTCAATTAGGTTTTAAATAATAAGTTTCTCAAATAATAAATAACACAAATACTTTCTTTTTGTTGAATGACTTTACAATTATATTTGCAATTCTCTCTTCTTCTTTTCTGGGTGTACCCGAGCCTGTAAACTGTAATACTTATGTCATTTTCTTTTCTTCTTTAAGCTGGTAATACCCTAGTAATTGTGAATATTTTCTTTGCCTTCTTATAAAATAAAATAAATAAATAAATTGTTGGGTGCTGTTTAATGAAGCCTTAAATAAATGGGAAATTATTGTATACTCTCAGAGTACTATAAATGTATACTCCCTCCTCTCACATGAATGGTGAGTCTCACTAATTAAATTCATGGTGGGACCCACCATTCATGTGAGAGGAGGGAGTACGCATTTATGGTACTCCGGGAGTACCTAATAATTTTCCTAAATAATAATTCTCTAAAAAAAGGTTTTAAATAATAAATAAGGAGAGAGAAAAAAAATTGCTATTAATTAAGTGAATAAGGTGTAAATTAATTCGCATTTAATGCTATATTTTTAACCATTAGATCAATTAGAAATCTATGGTTTAAAAATGGTGTAACTCTTGTCAAGTTACACCTGGTGTAACTTGAACCCATCTATATATATATTGTAGGGACTCAATTTGTAACGACCCCAAATTGGTGTATTGGATTCGAACGTTAAAGGCCCAAACAATAAATTTGTAGAGTGTGGGTTTCAAAGAACTAGGTTAACTCCAAAAGAAAGACAATTAAACTTAACGTTTATAGATGGATTAGCACTAATATCACGATCAATTTCTCCTTGAAACCAGTTCAATTCTTTGTTTCATAAGGTTTTCTTCTGAGTACTCTTTGTTTTTTGAAGTTCCGATCACCTCTCTCAATGCATTCTTCCATGTTATATACTGCCCTCTTGGTGTCATCTTCATCACACACGTGTAGGTTGGGTTCGGGGGATCCCTTCTTGTCCCATCCAACATCTTCTGGAACCTCCAACTAGCAGCTGTAAGGCTGCCTCATCACTGTTCAGGTATCACCTCCACATTAATGCGGCCATAGAGTTGGTTGAAAGGCAATTAATGTGGAGGCAACTGTTGTTAAAGATATTTGTTTACCTTTTCTTTCTTATCCTTGGCCCCATGTCCCACTTTTAGTGGTATCGTAGTTCCAGAGTGTGTTTGTAACAATGTGGCGTTCAGGTCGCCCTCGGACTCATATTGTCAAGAAGGATTTTGTCCTCGGACGCATACTGAACTCATCACATGTGATATCTACTCTTCCTTTTGTTTGGTTACCCTTATAACCTGATATGGGTCTTCTCGGACAATTTTACGTCCTTGGATGGGCCACAGGCCCAATTAACACGATTTTAATAATTTATTGATTAACCGCCCCCCTCCCCCCCCCCCCACACACACACACACATATATATATATATAAAAGTTCTGAAATTTTTGATAATAAACTATTAGTTGGAGTAGAATTTAAATTTCTAAAACTTAGATGATAATTTTTTATCTAAATTAAATTATTGTTAAATCTTATCCATTAGTCAAAAGTTTTGTAGCTTAATATCTTAACTAGCCTCTGAGCACGCGATCACACGTGTGCTCAGAGGCTCTTTTTTTTTTTTTTTTGGGTAAGGATTAATTTAGAGTATCCATTATAATTTTGGATCAATACATTTTTCAATTACAAAAATACCTAGGGGTGTGATGAAAAATTATTTCACCACACATAATACTCATCACACCCCTAGGTTTTTTTTGTTATTAGAAATGTAGTGATCCAAAATTATAATGGATACTCTAAATTAACCCTTACCAAAAAAAAAAAAAAAAAAAAGAGCCTCTAAGCACGTGCATAACCAATAAATCATTTATCCAAGTGAGTTAATTTTTGTTAACTATAAATATCAATTGGAATGATATTACCAATATTCTGCCATAATGCACATTGAAAAACATAATAGTAAAAGTTTGGGTTGATTTCCAACCAAATACAGTGAGCAAATCAGATATGTAAAGCATTATCTTTCAAACACTCAAATTTACTACAAAAATCAAGTGAAAATGTAATGACCTAATGGACCAATCGGAAGCAAGAGCAACTGAAGTTAGTTTTTTTCATTAATGTTTAGACAATATTTCATACCTTTGTATAATGCCATCAATAAACAAAAGCAACAATTAAACACAAAAAGTTGTAACTTTTAAAAATTTCTAAGTTCTAACCACAAAATACAAATATAATCCCAAAGATATTGGGAGTGAGAATTTTATCTTATACAGGAACGAAAAAGTAAAAGAAAGAGTGTGTGAGAGAGAGAAAGGAAGAGATGTGATACTGGTTACAAATTGCTGTCTTTGATCACAACCTTTCCACCAAACCAAATGAAATTCATCATTGAAAACCACTGAAAGAGAATCAAATAAACACCAACTTCATATTAGAGGAGAAAGTGAATAATTAAATTAAAATTTTTTTTTTAAAGTTATCAACTTGGATTGGAGATGTAAGCCCCATAAGTATATTTGTAAGTGGTTCTTTGTAGAGGAAGAGAAATAGATGTCCATATAAAACAAAAAAGAAATAGATCAATATGTGTGGGGCTAGTGACTTTTTTATGGGATAAATCTTCAAATTGTGGAAGTTATCCTTGAGTAGTTTTGGTTCATTTTAAATTTCAATTTGAGAATGGTGAGACATGTGATGATAACAGGGTGAAAAGGAAAAAAAAATTTATATATATATATATATATATATAAAAGATAAATGGATTAGTGGGAGAGAAGAGAGGAAATGTGTGTTATTTAACTTGTTTTTCTAATTTTGTTTTAAAGAAAAAAAAATGGCAAAGTTGTTTAGAATAAGTGGGTTAGTGGGAGTGTTCCTATTTTGTAGGAAATATTTTTTCAAATTTATCTAAAATTTAAGAGTTTTTAAATTAGTAATTTTACATGTCTAAGCCTATTATTTAAGATTTACAAATAGGTAAATTTGAGGGTATTTTGGGTATTGAAATTGAGAAATCCAAACAGGGGAAACCTCTTAAATAGTAGTATAAATAAAATATTAATTTAATAAGATGCAACTTGAGGGAAAAAAAAAAAAATGTGAGTTGTGTGGTATTTAAGTTTAAAAAATTTTGATGATACACTTCTAGTTTTATTTAAATAAAACAATTGTTAAATGTTTTCCCTTAATTTAAGGAAATATGTCATAACAAATAATATAAATTAATTTATTAATTAATTAGTTGTTCTTAAAAATTTGATAATATATAGACTTTTAGTTGGAATAGATGTTAAAATGTAGTTTTTTTTAATATAAAAATAAAAGGTGGATTGTTGTCTGGATTTAGTTTAGAATTTTTTATAACAAACTTTTAGTTTGAATAGAATTTAAATTTGTTAAAGTTTAAATGAAAAGTTTTATCTAAATTAAACAATTTATAAATACTATCGATTAATTTAAGGGATTATATCATAACAAATAATATAAAATTAATTTATTAATCAGTTATTCTTAAAATATTGATAATAGACTGTTAGTTAAAGTAGAAGTCAAAAGACGGAGTTTTTTTTTTTTTTTTTGAAAGAAAACGTGGGTTGTTGTTTGGAATTAAAGTTTAAAATTTTTTATAATAGACTTTTAATTTGAATATAATTTAAACTAGTCGCTAACCCGTGCGATGCACGAGAAAGCTATTGGATATGAGATTTTAAAAACTTTTCATTAAACTTCCCACCACAAATATATAAATTTACCATAACACAAACTTTTAGTATGAAAACAAAGATAGTGATATTTAATGAATAGGATAATAGTACATGCTTTTAGAAGAAAACAATTTGATTTAAAAAGTCAGAAAAGTAAAACTAAATATCACAATTTGATTCAAATATCACTTAGTTTAAGTAAAACTATAAAAGTAATAAAATTAACATTTGGAATAAAGGGTTAAAGCGTATCTTTTGAATCTGGAACACTTTAAAACAATAATAGCAAATTTCAAAACCAAATATAAATATATTAACATATAATACAGAACACTATTATAGATTTTATATTATACAAGGTTCTTAGCTATCTCGGCTAATTCCAATTGAATTAGATTTTTATTCTATTTGGTAACTTCTATCTCTACTAATTTTAATTGAATTTAGGTTTCTATTCTATGTGGTAACTTATGTCTCCTAATTCTAATTGAATTAGGTTTCCATTTGACCTGTAGCTTCTTCTCCTAATTCTAATTGAACTTCTCTCCTAATTGAATTAGGTTTCCATGTAATTAGCATGCTTATAAAATAGTTTTGCATTTTATTAATCTTATCCTTCTACTTAAGAATAAAAAAAAATGACTTTATGAAATAAAGTCACTAGCTTTTTAATTCATCAATAGAAAATTTTTTGAAAGGTTTGGATTGAAAGTTGCTTCTGTAACTTCGAATCTAAACCCTTGAATAAAAAAAATTGGAAAAAAAAAAAGTCAAAATGTCAAAGTTGTTGCGAGAGAATTTCACTCTACAATAACCTAGTGGTATATTGCACGGAATCTCCATTCATGAACGGGTGATGTTTATGGATGTAAAAACCAATTAACTACATTGTTTGATGAATATATACATTACAATCTATAATATAAGCCAAGAAATAGCAAACGAAAAGGAAACATAGAATATGAAAACATCTTTAAAGATTTTGCATAAGTACCAAGAAATATATTCACACAGACTATTAAAGGAAAAACAAAAACAAACACAAACCATACACAAACTACTATTAAAGAAAGAATACAAAAACAAAAGAGAGAAAGCTATGACGAGAAATTTTCGTACCTTGAGAAAGAAGTGTTTGTAACAAAAGAATAGTTTGCGGCAACACACATAGGTTTATACATATATAAGAGAGTAAGTCAGCACCTCCTTCACTGTGAAGGAGTCTGCATTGCATACAAATATTGATTTAGAGACTTCCACACCACTCCAATAAAATCCAATTCCTAATGGGACTTTTAATTCATGGCAACCGACTAAGTAGTATTAATCTTACTATACGTATTTATATATGACCTTCTAATATCTATCATATAAAATCAGAATTTTTTTTTTTTTTAAATAATGCTGACGTGGAAAAGGAATCTGAGATAAAAAGAAAAAGAAAATAGTGATGACGTGAAAAAATTGTGGAAATTTCAGAGCTTCGATTTTATATATTGAATATATATTGATGATAAAATTTAACTTAAATTAAACTATTATTAAATATTACCCCTTAATTTTTTGGAAACATATCCTAACAAATAATATAAAATTAATATACTAATTGGTTAGAATAGCCATTACCCTAACTAATTAGTAAATTAATTAGTTAAAAACTTATCTCAACAAATTCAAACTCTGGTTAAACTAAACTAATTAGTAAATTAATTAGTTAAAAACTTAACTCAACAAATTCAAACTCTAGTTAAACAAGGTTAACTCAGCATATTCTTTCTCTCACCAGCCCCTCTAAAATTTCAAACTCTCTTTTCCAAGGATTTTCTCTCTGCTTCCTACGGTCCTCACTGTTGCCGGTGCCACCAGCCATCGTGCTAAGCCACCGTTGTTGTGCGGGATGATCTTCTAAATTAAGCTCTCTTTGATTGAAAGAATAAGGTCTTCGTACACGAACTGAATGAGCATGTTGGATTTACATTTCTTTCAATAAAGCCACCCCTAGAGTTTTTCACTAGATCCTTATCTTCTTGTCCTATTGAATTCATCATCATCAATGTCAAACTCCAACCTCTACTACCTCTTCTTCCTCCTCCTCCTCCTCCCTCTGCCTCTCCTCCTCATCCTCTACCTCCTAGTCCGCCCCCGCCCGGTCAAAATCCCAATCAAGAACCGCCACGTGTTCATCACCGGCGGATCCAGCGGCATCGGCCTCGCCCTGGCCCACCAGGCCGCGTCGGAGGGCGCACGCGTCTCCATCCTCGCCCGATCCCTCGACAAGCTCGAGCAGGCGAAGCAGGCGATCCAACTCTCCACCGGCATCGACGTGGCGGTCTTCGCCGCCGACGTCAGGGACTACGACGCCGTTTCCAAGGCCATCAGCGAGGCCGACCCTATCGACGTGTTGATAGTCAACCAAGGCGTGTTCGTTCCGCAAGAGCTGGAGAAGCAAGAATTGGATGAGGTCAAGTTCATGATAGACGTCAATCTCATGGGCAGTTTTCACATGATCAAAGCCGCACTACCGTCCATCAAAAACAACCGTACTGACCGCGGGCCCGCCTCAATCGCTCTCATGTCATCTCAAGCCGGTCAGGTAGATAATAATAATAACTAGCATCATCACATGCACTCCACACATTTATCTATTGAAGTTATTGTGTAACTAACTTTTGTTTTGTGTAGGTGGGTATATACGGTTACACGGCGTATTCAGCGAGTAAGTTTGGGCTGAGAGGTTTGGCAGAGGCTTTACAACAAGAGGTTATAGCTGATGACATTCATGTCTCTCTTATATTTCCTCCAGACACTGACACTCCTGGCTTAGTTGAAGGTGTGTATGTACATTTAACCTTAACTAACACATAACTTGATTGCTTAGGATATTTATTGAGTTTTTAGTTCGAAAAAGCTTACAAACTGACACGACAATTAATGTGATTGATGTCATATCGACAATCTACCTATGAGTGAGTTTAGTCGTAGAAGAGTTTAAAGTAATCGCTTTTAGTGTTTAACAAACTTAAAGCGATCATTTTTAGTCTCATGAACTAATGTTTAGGAACCAACATTTGTATATAAGAATTACATTGTTTAACAGGTCACACATCAGTTTGTGCTACTCCTAGGATCACTCTGTATAGTTTGAGCCTTTGAGGCTATAGTTTTGTATTTTACTGCATGATAATTAATCTTTAATTATTGACTGCAAGAGTTAATGATAATTAATATATAATCATTGCTTCAATCCATTTGAGAGTCCTAGAATTATACTCTTTCCAAGTGCACCATATAAGACCATGAGGAATAGTGTTCCACACGTTCATGCTTTGATGGCCCTTAAATCCACTTCTCCAACAAGCTATAAGATCTTTCACAGGTTAATGGATGACCCAAGAGGCACCAAATAAGGAGAAAACCTAGACCAAAGGTCCTTTGCAATAGCACGATGTAGCAGAAAGTGGTTACAAGTCTCCCCTTTCCTTTGCACTTGCAACACCAATAAAAAATGATGATCTTTCTCTTTCGAATATAATCCATAGTGAAAAATTTAGCATGAGCTGAAGTCCAAGTAAAAAAGAGACAAATTAAGGAACCTATCAAATAGAAGTCCGAGGAAAAAAGAGGCAACCTTTGTGGGGTCTTTAGTCTTCTAGATTGCTTGCCAAGGAAAATCCACACTATAGGCTTCATGTGAAGCTTCATGGAAAGATTTCACATCAAATTTGTGGTTCTTTGATAGTGTCCAATAGATCCTATCCATGCCTCTCCCAGAAATATGAGAAAAGTGAAGAATTTGAGAGAAATGTTCAATAGATTCAAGTTCCCAATCATTAAAAGACCAGGAGAAGGTAGGGCACCAAAGAATTTCATCTCTAGATCTATACATATATTGTGCAACAGTAGCATGTTTGTTAAACCTCAATATTATACAAATCAGGGAAGACATTTCACTTTATCAGAACTCAATTTTATAACTGCACTTGTGGAGGATACAAGTAGTAATCTACCATGTGTGAATGCTTAAAAAAAGCCTTTCTTGTTGTATTTTTTCCCCTTTTTAAATGATAAAAAAGCTTTTCTTGTTGAGCACAAAGAATTCTGGAATTGTAAACTCAAGAAAACTTCCCTAAACACAGAATAGCATTGAATCAGCTCTGAAACTTAAAAGGTTAGATAAGATTAGATTATGCATCCATATGGGCAGATCATATGACTCATTTCATGCAATATTGCAATATGTTATATCCATGTATGAAACAGCCACAAAATAAATGTTATTTTTCTTTGGTTGATAATAGGGATTGCATTAGCAAACTGACAAGGAATGATCTGGGTACACAATAAGACAAAAGGTGAAATACATGATCTTCTGGGGAGTAGTATTATAAAGACTACATAATCCATTTGCTGGGAGTCAATGCACTTGCATATCTACTGGCTTTCTGATTGTAGATGTGTTGAGGAGGCTGTTCTTACTGTCCTAGTGGTTACCTGCCTTCATCTACAATGGGATGTATATTTAGAAGTTTCTATTAATATAAATCACCACACCATGCATCATGCCAAAAACAAAAACAACTTCCATCCCCAACTAAGAATTTCACATATTGTGAAAATTTTTCCCTTCTTGTTCTAATATGCTTCCACACACTCACCGTGTAAGGGCCCTTAATATCAGCTGAACGCCACTGATCCTCTTCTTCCCCATATTTCACCCCCTCAAAGGGAATCCCTTTCTGTGCATTGGAAAACTCCAAAATTGGAAAATTACCATCTTTTATTGCTTTGTTAAAACGAGATTGTGATTAAGATTACTACCCTCCAATAGAAAATGCATATAAAGCACAAATGTGTGTTCTATGCTCTGCTTGTTCAAGTATGATGCTACATCGAAATCTTCTGGATTCTCTTTTTTGTTTGTATGTAACTGATTAGGGTTTTTGGACTGATTGCAGAAACCAAGTTAAGGCCACAGCTCACCAGTATCATTGCAGCCTCCTCTGGTGCAATGAAAGCTGATGAAGTTGCCAGGAAAACATTAAGTGGCATCAAATCTGGTAGCTTTTTTATCCCTTGCAACTTTGAGGGTCTGTTGCTGTCTATAGCTACTGCTGGTTTAGCCCCTCAGAGATCATACCTGATGGCATTTGTTGAGATTGTTGCTGCTGGTATATCACGTTTTGCAGCTCTCTGCTTCCATTGGAGCTGGTATGGAAGTATAGAAAAGTGGCACACACAAAATAAAAGTAAGTATTTTACAAAATGCTCTATCAAACATCAAGAGGATTGATATCCCTCACATTGCCTTATCTTTTTTGATGAAACGGAAACTGCCTGCTTTAAAGGTGTAAAAAGGATAAGTATGAATGACTGACTGATCTGACATGTTTTTTGTGTTTGTGTGTGGCGCACATCTGTGTGTGTTCACAACGCATGATATTGACAATCCATAGAAATTCTTATGCAGAAATGCCCCTAAGAACAGTTTTTGGATCATAAATTTATGCATATCAGGGTCATATTTCATTTTTCTCATGACATCACTCCTTTAGTTCTTACTCCTCTTCCAGTTGGTGAATGGTTCAAATTTATTTTATTGTTGCTTCAAGTCAATGTCAGAAACTAGTCCTTTTATCTATATATGTTTGGGTACGATTCTAAACCATTCCTTTGTTGCATAAAATGGTCCAAATTGGCTTGCCCTTTTAATTTCAGTAAGACAATTGCTGGTTTATCATATCATTTTTTACTTCTGAGAAACTTCGTTTAGACTGTCTAGGTTGGTGTCTGAAGTTTTTCTGTTTCCTTGAATCTATGCAAGGCTGTATGCCTATTATTTTGCCTTTTTTTTATGTTCCCAGCAAAGTGGATCCATACATCTGGAATATAACTGCATACCAAAGGAAGTATGCATTTTAACTTCCAAAAAAAGCATTTTAGACAGCATTTAATATGTTAATGAGGCTTGATGTAGCACTGGTAACTTCTCAAGTGAACATGCGTGGTACTCAACTCTTCTTTTTTCTTTTTCTTTTTCTTTTTCTTTTTTTTTTTGAATGGGAGGAACTTCACTCTTGAAATAAAATTGTTACTATACTTTTCTGCGCATTCCTAGAAGATGAAAGTGCACTTGTTTGTCACAATAGTAATGAAACAGAGTAGGGTTGAAATTTCTGTTTCAAATTATAACCTTAGACTTTTTAACTTTTACTCTTATGTTCTACAGAATTTTGCCAGTTCCATGAAGCTATGTCATGGTATGAGGCATAATATGCGTAACAATAAAAAAACCAATTGCTTTTTGGTGCACTTAGTTTATGTTTGAATGTTGGGAATTATTGTTGCAAATGTGATTATATAAATTTTCTATGATCTTTTCTAGTGACTTAAAAGTTCGTGGTACTTACTGTGGTTATGAATTTCTTCAGATCACAGCTGACGGTTATGCTGATCACTACAAGTCCTTTGAGTTTCCCTGGAGTTGCTGGAAGTTGATTTCTCTCATCGTTAAAGTATCATTGCCTTGGAAACTGGAGTTTTGGAATTCTCTTTCACTGTTGTTGGGAATTACAGCAATGGCATGTTGCATGAACAGATGGATTATCATGTTCTTTTTGTTCCCATTCATATTGACATGTCAAGAAAGAAACAATGGGGAACTGAAATCACTTTGTGGCAGATTAGAGCCTTTTGGAATTGCAATTTTGTTTTGATTGAACTTACTTCACTACGGGTTTTTTTTTTTTTTTAATTATTATTATTAAATTTAAGCAGGTGTTAAATTGTCTACTGCTTATAGACTACAAATACTCTGCTTTCCCCCATCTTCTTGCTTATGACCTAAAGTTATGGAGCTGTATTACAGTTATATGTAGTTAGATGCTTCAAATATGTCATCAACACCCATAACTTGAGCATTTGCATCTGCGCATGCAAAAATTTCTGTCTATTTTAACATTAAAAACCTATATTTTTTATTTTATATACTTACTTTTCAAAATACTCTACATCAGATTATCTATTTTATATTACATTCAATTAAAATATCAAATATTCTTGATTTTTTTAATAGTTTTTCTTTCTTCACATACAACCATCATTCACTTTCTTCCTTTATTCTCGAGATATGTAAAGAAAGAATAAACAACTAAATGTAAAATAAATAATATCAGTGTAAATTTATACCGTTACTGTAGCAAATGTGTAAATTTACTCTCTTTTTTATAAGTAATAAGCAAATTTGTAAATTTACACAATTATACATGGATTGATGTGGGTTATTTTTAGGTAAACTATGTAAATTTTACACCTTTTTTTTTTATTATACACGAACTGACATGAATATTCTTATTTTGAAGTATTTGCGCCCAAAAAAATAAATAGAACACAAAAAAGGAAGCCTAGTTAAGAATCAGCTAATAAAATTCATACTTGGAAATAGCTTCTTCTTTTTTTTTGGCTGAATAATACCTGAAAGTATCAATCTTGTCCAGCATCTAGTAAGTATTTGGCCATTAATTTTAAACTTGAGGTAGGAGAGTGTGTGATTTTCAGGATATAAGTTGATAGAGTCCAATCTAAACTTAAAGGGTGGAAGGCCAAACTCTTGTCCCAAGCTGGTAGAGCAACTTTAATCTCATCAGTCCTACCATCTATGCCCCTTTATACCTTTTCCTGCTTCTCAAAGTCCCTGAAACTGTGTGCAATAAATTGGATGCCATTGTTAGATCCTTTTGGTGGGGGCATGATCTTGGTACTAGGAAACTACACTTGGTGAATTGGGGAAATGTCTGCAAACCTAAGAGGTTGGGTGGTCTTGGTTTCAAAAACTTTAGTCTTTTTAACCAAGCAATGATAGCAAAACAATATTGGAGAGTCCAAAACAACCCCAATTCCCTTCTGGCTAGGACTTTCAAACAAAGTACTTCCCACAAGCTCATTAAGAGAATACCATCCCAAACCTCATCATTCATGGATATGGAAAAACATCACAGAAAATCAATACTCTCCCCTTCATCAAGGCCATTGGCTGATTGGAAATGGAAATCAGATACCACTTTCCCATCCAGATTGGTTTCAGTGCTCCAACCAAGTCCTTAGGGAGCACAGACTCGATAATGGCACAGTGGCTGACCTAGTTGATAATCAAACTAAGTCGTGGAAATGTGACCTAGTTAGAAAAATCTATCAACCACCAATTGCTAAGGAGATACTTCAGATTCCTTTACCTAAAACTCAGGGCAACAATGACAAGCTGATCTGGAAGCACTCTCATCTGGAGATTACAAAGTTAATCGGGCTTATAACTTAATTCAGCAAGCTCAGAACATGTCTAACCCTTCATCACAGTATGCTTCAATCCTAGCCCCATCTGTTTGGAATATTTTCTGGAAAGTGAAATTACCTTTGAAAGTTCTTATGTTTATATGGAAATTTCTGCATAATTGCTTGCCTACTTTTGATAATTTGAGGAAGAGAGGTATCCAAGTAGCAGGAAGATGTTTTATGTGTGATGAAATGGAAGAATCTGCTGTACACCTCTTTTTGAATTGCACCTGTGCAAGAGCCATTTGGCATGGCTCGAATCTTGGTTTGAGAGCTTCTGAACTGGAGTATACCTCTGCTGAACAGTGGCTTAGTCAATGCATTATTTCAAGTAAAGACTTGGAGCAGAACAGAATGATCTACTTGCAAACCATCTTCCCCACTCTTTGGTCAATTTGGAACCATAGAAATATGGTTCTGCATCATGGACTGATTCCTAATCCTGTTGATGTTATTTTAATCTCCCAATCTCTTATTTGCAGGTATCAGAAAGCTTTCAACCATCACCAAATGCAGGAAAACAGACCAAGTGCAAAGCAAACCATGCAAAGAATCCCTCACCAGAACTGGCAGCTTCTTATCAAAGTGGCAGCTAGCAAAAATAGTAGAAACTAGGAGATATGGCTATGCTTTTGAAGCTAACACTATGGATGGGGTTACTATCTTCAGAGGTGCAGCTAATAGTGGTAGGCAGTCCACCTACATGGCAACCCAGGAAGCTATGGTGGAAGCAATTTTCAAAGCTATAGACCTAGGACTTGGCAGAATCCTGATTCTTAGCAATCACAAGAAGCTAGTGCAGATCTGCAATTTTTCCAGAAACCCTCATGGCAAGATCAAGCTCTCCTATCAGACCTTTGTCAGTTAAAGCAGCAAAGTTTACGTATATTTGTCCTTTTTGTTCCTAGACTAGTCATGACAAATGTTTTTAAAACAGCCTCTATAGCTGCTAACTGTCCTGGCCGTTTTGTAATGTGAACTAGCCCTGTAAGGCTTAACTTTATATTGCTCCTTTAGTTATATAAATGTTTTTCAGTTGGTATCAAAAAAAAAAGCCTAGAGTATTAGTTTGAAGAATCTGCTAAAAGTTCATACTTTCAAATATTGATACAGATTACAAACTAACAGCATCTAAACCTATATTCTGACCAGGTCTGATTGGGACCGGAGGCCTGTCCAGTCAGGTTTGGTCCAGGGTTTTAACAGACCGAACATACTAGACCGGTCCTAAAAAAATGCAAAAGACCAATGCAAATCACAAGTTTGATTAGAATCTTTAAGATTGAGCTATTTTCGAACCCAAATAAAAAGCCCAGCAGTAGTGCATAACCTCACTATTTTAAGCCCAATATAATAAACAACAAAGTGAACAAACTTGAAACATCATTAATTTTCACAAAAAATCTAAACCGAATATCGACCGAGTGAAGCAAGCCGAGTTTTATTGAGTCAACACCGAGTCATTCACTTCCAAATTCAATGGCCTCCACAATTCTGAAGCGAACAAGCTTCTCCTCCTCCTCCTCCGGCATCCGAATCGGAGGAGTGCCTCTGAGGTACTTCGCGACTAAGGTTGAAGCAGGCACTGACATAGTCGCAACCGCACACAATGTTTCTCTCCAAAAAGCTCGCAGCTGGGATGAAGGTGTTTCCTCCAAGTTCTCCACTACACCTCTCAAAGACATTTTCAAGGTTAATGTTCACTCTAAATTTTATAGTTTAGGATAGATAGTGTTAGTGATGTTATGGATAAGTGCAATTAACTCTCTCTCTCTCTCTCTCTCATGGTATTTCAGGACAAAAGAGTTGTCATCTTTGGGCTCCCTGTAAGTTACTTCTTTAACTTTGTTTGTACATTTGTTCAATTGGGTATTATTCAATTTTTAATAATTTTGCTTTGAAAAATCAATGAACCCAAGTGATGGGGAACATCACAAAGGATTCTTATATAAGCAAAGGATGCACAAGTTGTGGTTGACTTTCTTTGTTTCTTTTTTTGGATTGGCATGTTTGATTTCATGAGTACTTGATTTTATTCTGAAAGTTGAAGCTCAACATAGTGCAAATATTTGGGATTAAGGATTGGTTGTTATTGTTGTTGTATTTGATGAGACAGAAATGATGAAGTCTCTTGATGTGGGATTTAATGTCACTATAACTCAAATAGCCATTATAATTATGATTTGTAATTGACTCATTTATATACTCGTACCATTTTATTGCCTTAACATTAAACCTCGGCAACTTTGTCCAACCAAAGTTTATGCTTTATCACTTTAATCAGGAAGCTATTTATTGCAGAAGTTATTTGTAAAGGGTGAAGTGATGAAAACCAGTTTCTCACAATCATCACAAAGTAATGTTATTATATTGAGGCTTTAAACTTCACACAACAGTAAAGATAAAGCAGTTCTACTGATTGAAGTTCTTTCTTCGCTTTGTTTCAACAATTGTTTGCAACAACAATTAATTGTTACTTCATTGGTCGAATGAGTGTTTAGTTTTTATGAATTACTTGCTCCTTGGAGTTTGAGCGTGAGAGCTTCTTGGGAGGCAGGGAATTTTAATGAAATGGAATTGTGTGAAAAGAATAAGGGAAATTTACTCTATTGTTATTGTTGTGTCCAAGACAGAGATGACCCCACATCAATATCTGCAATATATTGACCTCTCCTTTGATTTTAATGAAATGCTTTGGTGAGATGAATATATATGATTGGCATTTTCTATATCACAGGGTGCATACACAGGAGTTTGTTCACAGCAGCATGTGCCTAGTTACAAGAATAACATTGATAAATTTAGGGCTGAAAAGGTTGATTCTGTCATTTGTGTTGCTGTTAATGATCCATATGTCATGAATGCCTGGGCAGAGAAACTTCAAGCAAAAGATGCTGTAAGTTACCCGAGTCTTATCTCATTGTCTTCAAAATATTGACCTTAACATGTTCTGAATCTCTGTATGTTTATCTTTCTTTCTGCCCTGCCTTTCCCCTCCTTAAATTTGATTTTGAAGGGATTTATGTAGTTGAGTTCCTTATCTCCGCTTTTGCTGGTACAGACTGGTTCATCCTTGTCACCCACATTACCCAGTTTTTCTTTCCCATATCAACCACTTCTTATTCCCCACATCACCCACTTTCTCTTTCTCCATTGCGACTTTTTTCACTTTTTTTTTCTTGGACTTGGTTTGATGCCCACCCACTCCCCACATGACTGTTGTATATATATATATATATATAGAGAGAGAGAGAGAGAGAGAGTATTATAGCAGCAATTCCAAAACAGTACACCTGCACTGATACATTTCATTCCTCTTGCCAAACCGAAATGACTTCCTATGCAGTATTTATAACTTTGAGTTTACCTTTTCCTTTGATGCAGTAAAAATTAACTGCAGTGATATGCCTTATAGTAGCATCACTTTCTTATTTTAATATTTGATTTGATAGATTGAATTTTATGGGGACTTTGACGGAAGCTTCCACAAGAACTTGGGACTAGAGAAGGATCTCTCTGCTGCTTTACTTGGACCTCGCTCTCAAAGGTATAACCCTTGTATGATTTACTTCTTGTTGGAAATTGAGTGGACATAGTGATCGAAGGTGACACTCTAGTTGCCTTCTGGGAAATGGCTTAGATCTAGTTGAATCCATTGACTGTCAAGGGTTTCAATAATACACGTACAATTGATCGTTTCTCTATTAGTTACTAAAAACCATTCAACCGAGGCAAGAATGGTAACTTAATTTTTTTATCAAGAATGGTTTGTGGGTATTCCATTATAGTTTTCCAAAATTCTAAGATGCTGCTGCTTTTTTGATGTAGATGGTCAGCTTTTGTGGTTGACGGGAAGGTTAAGGTTCTTAATGTAGAGGAGAATCCATCTGACTTCAAAGTTTCTGGTGCGGAGGTCATCTTGAAGCAGATATAAACCTACCTTTGTTTTGTATGCAATCCATATGAGTACTCAAATCTTTTGTGAAATCATGTATCCAGTTCTCCAACGACACACCCCGGGAGGACATGTTCAATAAATACATAAGTGTCTTTGATGTTTCATATGTTAATTCCAGAGTTATCCTTTATGTATTTTCCGTCCTCTTTTATTCTGTTCATCTGATATAAGGTGGGTTATCCCACATTGTGAATAAGTTTACCACATACGAGAAGTGAGTTTCAAGGGTTGCACTGATGTTGGTGCTTCTAGTCATATTCCATGCAAGAACTGCTCCCTTAATTGTCTTTCTAGTTGTGTTTCTTCAAGACATGACCCAGTAATTTTACCACAATGCTTGCTATGTGATTCTTGTCCACATTCTTACCAAAGCTACCTCCTCAAGTCGATCTAGGCAGTGTGAAATGCGCTGCTGCAAACTGCTCAACAGATGCATATTTATGGTCTATGCAGTATACTTGACCATATATATCCTGTGGTTATCAGATTTTGGTTTGCTATTCTTTTGAATAGGATGGTCATCTTCAATTTAACTTACTATTGATGGCTTGCTTGAGGATTCTGTTTATGGACAATATTAAACTCGAAAAAGACCGTTACCTAATCCGAGTCCACCTGAACCCATTTACAACTGGCTGTATCACCAGAAATTAGCTTACTTCTTTTTTGGGATAGCTCAGTGCATTTCTGTTTCTTTATAAGTTTAGGTTGATGCTTCAATTTGTTTACATTTTTAGGGTTATTCAACAGGTTGGCACCCAAAAAAAAACAGAGAAAAAGAAGCAATGAGCTTCTGTTTAAGATGCTTACTCAAAAGCGTGAGGGCAATGTTGTGGTAAATACTAAATGCCACCTCCAATAAGATCTGAGGAGCTGTTCTTTAAAAGTTGCAAACGTTCAGCCCATTTGCTTGCTGTAGTGACTTTCCTTTAACTTGCCATGTTTCATCTGTGCATAAAGCAAAGAATTTCATACCTGAATAAAAAGGCAAAAATGGGTCCCAAATCGCAAATATATACATGTACCAAGTGTAACTTGGACTCAACACACACATATAAGGTTTAACTGCATCTTTCTCTTGACTATGATGCAGTTTTAATGTCCCTCATTATCTATTGGTAATAAGCATCTTATCCCTATTATTATTGAAAATTTTTCAACTTTCTAACAAATATGTTTAATAAAAATTTGAATTATATATTATATTTACTGAAAATAACTTTATCCCACGTCCACAAGCAACGCCAAACAAAAAAAAAAAAAAAAAATATATATATATATATATAAAATCAATATTAAGGACTATAAACAACTAAAAGCATTCAACAATTTTATGTTTAAATGACAGGACACAAATAACATGTATAATCTAATGTTTTAAACTACAACACTTTAATAGATTTTTAAAAAAAAAATCAAAAAAAGAGTAATGTTATGACCACAACATTTTCACAAAAACTTTAGGTGGTAGATTGTTATTGGTTCTAATATGAGCCCACCACTAACATCACTTTTATACCCACCCATCATCTTCGTGTCTAATCTAGGTGCACTAGAACACTGTAGACAAGTTAGTCTCATATGCGCAATATATATATATATATATATATATATACACGCACGTGCGCGCACACACATCAATGAGCCTGTAATAGGAATCTACAATTTGATATTTTGGGATCAACAAAGTGTACTTTCTCACTCAGCTCAACTCAGTATCTCTAAACAAGCATCTTGCAAGTGCATACTACTTTGACAGTGGAGTCACCTTTGGAGACGGCTATGTCAAGGTACATTTCAAATGATAATCATGCTTACTGCTGCCTATGTGTTAGTAGAATAATGGTTAAATGAATAAGTATATCATTTCTTTACACTTTAAACTTTGGGATACATAGTAATTTATTAGGGTATTAGAACAAGTGATGTTGACTTAAAACTCAAGTCTCCATTCTAGAATACCATATTAGTTACATGATTAAATTGATTATTTCCTAACAGAATTCTGCATATGGTAAATGTCTTGCTTGGTGGTATTTAGAATGAACAAGGTTACATGTGAAAAATAGTATGGTATAGAAGAAAACTTTAAAAGGTTGTCTTGTTCTATGGCAGGTTCTTGCAGCAACTCAAACTCCAGGAGAGGCAGGTAAAAAGTGGTTTCAGGGCACTGCAGATGCGACAGTTCCATTGGCCTTTTGAGGTAATTGATATTCACATTTAATTAGGGTGACAAAAGTTTAGAATTGCTCTTCCATGTAACATATTAATTTTAAGCTATTTGGACAACTTTATTATTGCAAAATTGGAATTATACTGGGTTATATACAGGGACCAATCGATTTTGAAGAACGACTCATTTGACATATTAGATAGCCCTCCTTATTTTGGTTTGATTAACTTTCCCTTATTAGCTAGAGTCAATATTCTGTACGTAAATATCCTACCTGGGGATTAACTGATAACCTCTCTTCATAATAGGTATCGATGGTCTCAACCTTCTATTTGAATTTGGTTTATAGCAATATAATTTCTTATTCATCAAAAAGAATGATGTCAAAGGCAACACTGAAACAATTGGAAGACACAAAAATGCCAAAAATAATTATGTAGAAGGTTTTAGTCATCTACTCTTAAGCAGATGATCTTGTAGTTGAAAACTTAATCTGCATAGAATGCGAGTAAGGCTTTCCTTTCTTCACAATCTGTGAAGGGAAATTGGGGTGGTTCACTGCATCAGGGAAACCTTGAGTCTCCAAACATAGTCCTGCATGGGGTTTATAGATGTGTCCACCTTTTCCCTTAAAATTCTTTTTCCAGTTACTTGTAGAGAACTGCAGGCCTGGAGCATTTGTTGTCAGCTCCAATACCCTTCCTGACTTCTTATGGTGCACCACTGCAGCGCGCTTCACTTTATTGCCCTTGCCACCATTAAGCACATAGTTAATATCATAACCATTAGGCAGGTCCTTGATCCTGCTTCCAATGGTGTGGGGCTTGAGGAAATCATATGGTGTTCTAGTTACTGGCACAATTTTGCCAGTGGTAATAAGCTCACGATTAACAGGCGTGATGTGAGAGCCAAATATCTGGACTTTATGAGACAGGATATCGCCGCTGTTGTGGCCACCTAGGTTCCAGTAAGTGTGTTGTGCTAGATTCACTGGAGTAGGCTTGTTTAGAGCCCTGGCTTTCATTGTTACTGTCATTGTGTCATGTCCAATGAGTACGTAGGTCACACTGACAATAAGATCACCTGGAAATCCTTGTTCGCCATCAAAACTTCGATAGGAAAAATGAATGTAGGGAACAGCTCCTTTTTTATACCCGCTCACTCTCCAAGCAACGCGACTGAATCCTCTAGAGCCACCATGAATTGTGTTGTGCCCTTCATTAGCAACTAGTTTATACAGGTTCCCATTTAAAGTAAACCGAGCATCTTTAATTCTGTTAGCAACCCGTCCAACAATTGCACCAAAAGGCGAGGAACTATTGATGTAATCCTTTACTGAATCATATCCAAGAACAACATCAGACAGTTGCCCATTTTTGTCAGGAACAATAAGGGAGACAAGGGATGCACCCCAATTAGTGAACTTTGCAGAGAAATTTCCATTCTTGAGCTCATATATCCCAATCTTTTCATGCGCTACATGACAATCAACAAATTCAAAGGCAATTAAGATAATGAAACAAAATAGAATAGATATCTTGGCCATCTTTTCATCAAGATAGACCAAAAATATATTCTTTTTTCTTTTCTTTTTTTGTTATAAGAGACCAAAGATCTGTTCGGATGAATGTCCAAGAGGAAAATGGTTCATATAAATAGACCAACAGATTAGTAAGAGAAGATTGAAACTGACATTGAATGAAATAGATTTTAGAGGTTATAAAGATAAAAGAGAGACAAACGTTTTGGTTAATTAAATAACTTTTTAAATTTCTTTACGTTTGTATTATGGTGGAAATTTATGTTGCATTAATATGACCTGCGTTTGCTATTGGTAGAAGCCATAACTCTAAATATAAGGCTGCAATTAAGCCTCCTATAGAAACTGGATGGAAACTTTTGTGTCTACACTGCATTTTGAATTAAAATATTCATTCCCCAACTTCATTGACCATCCATGAAAAAACAAACATTGATGCTAGACCGTCTAAAACATGAAAGGATGAAAGGTATGATGATATTTAATATGAATTCTATGCAAAGGATGCAAGAAGTAAGGAGATTCAGGATGTGTTGATTCTCTTCAGGGATCACTTATATCAGATGGGACTATATGGACTTCGTTCAAATAAGGCACTGAATGATGTTCACTCGAAAAGTGTCTTTTTCTCTTCTTCTTTTTTCAATCTTTCAGTTGATATGTTCTTATTCGTTTTGATCCATCTCTTCATTATCAGAATCATTGGCAGAGTGGTGCAAATATCACCATCTCTTCTCTGCCAATGGATAACAGGTATATTATTGTTTATCAAAGTTTCCCTAGTTGGGTGACTAAGACATTTATAGTTGACCACATATAACCCCATAAAACTGGTTGGTCCTTTCTGGATAATGACACTCAGCTAGTGTAGATGCATAGGCAGAGGGTATTGAACCGTTCAGGTTTTGCCTATTTTCTCACTTTAACTTTGAATGATTGTTCTTCTTTCTTTCATCGAAGACTCTAAATACTAAAATACTAGTTATTGTATAACCAACCAATTTCTTAAAATGAAAGGATTTGAACAAAAAACCTTTTCTTCAACCATGAAAATGGGCTTTCTAGATTTCGCATCTAATTAAATTGTGGGAATATGATAATTTCTTTCATGAATTATTAGAACCTAACAGGTCGGACTCACACTTTACCAGATCTTTAGTTTCTAGTCTGAAGCCAATAATGGAAAGAAACCCTATACTACAAGACTACAAGAGAGGAATTTTCTATTGAATGGCACATGGTTTTGCATTGACATGCAGCAAAAAAGGAAGAAAGAAATGTTGCTGCCAATAATCCCAGAACTTAGCATTATATTGTTTATCTCCTAGTTCATAATAATTAATAACTATGCCTTGCCTTTAATTATGACAAAGTTTAGTAAAACTCATAAGTCATAACGTCTCTCATATTTTACAATTTTATTGCAATACTCTTCTCTTATTATTTGTCTCTATTTACAATAACTATCATCATAATCCATTTGAACTATACTTTAACGTCATCATCATATTAGAAATTGTTCACTTCTACGTCATAGTTTACACCAAAACTATACTTTACTATAACTATCATCATAATCCATTTGAATTATACTTTTACGTCATCATCATATTGGAAATTGTTCACTTCAAGTCAGTCTTCCACCAAATAACCATACTTTCAAGGCATCATCATAATCTATTTTCCTTTATTACTTTTAAAATTTTACTTTCATAATAATAATAATAATATCAAATGACAGCAAAATACAATTTACCATTTATAAAAGAAAGGTATAATATGATTTGTTTCTACTTTGTTCTCCAGGACAATTCTACTTACATTCCTTTCATTTCTTTCAAAACAAGATAGCTCAATTTTATTCTCTTTTTTCTTTTTGGGGGCTAAATTAGCTCTATTCTATTCTATTTCATTTCATTCCTTTCCTATCTATTAGATTCCAATTCTTATACTAATTCCATTCAAATTTATTCCTTTATAATTTTCCAATTCCGTTCCTTGTAGGTGGCAAATGTGTGACAGTTTATGAATCACATGCACTTATGAGACCCATATGCAGTGAGACACCCATTGCCCAGCTTTTTTAACAAATGACCCCTAAATTTTACCCAACATGTAATATTGGATGCAGTTAACACAGCAAAGCAAAAAACACTCGAGGAAGAAAAAAAAATAGGTTGCAAACAGTAGCAACAAATGGGAACATGGGTTACACCAGAATTCTCTGTAGTCCATTTAAACTTATGCATGAAGAAAGGATAACACTGTCATCCATGACAATATCTGATCCAATCAAATTACAGTTTCCACTTTGCAAGTATAGGCAGGTAATGCAGGACGCAAACCAACCAGCGGATTGGCTTCATCACACCACGTCGCTTGCATCATATGCCTCCTTTGAGATGTTAATACACAAATTTAGTAAGAGCACCAGTACCACACCCTGCAGCATTTATCAACTCTGCAAAGGAGGGATGAGAAGATTTTGATTAGCTATGCTTCAAAAATAGTATCTATCTAAACAGTTTTATTCAACTTTCACACAAGTGGAACACTTGGATGCACTAAACAGAATTTACTCATTGCACCTTCAAAATTTGTCCATTGCATTTGTTTTAGATTACTTCATGTTGTTCATTCTTTTTATTTTTAAGGTAAATTACACCAACTTCAAAGGTATAAACTTGTTTAAACAAACATCAGAAAAGAGGGGGGGGATCATTATTTTCGTAGTTGGGATAGGATTCCTCTTTTGAAACCTTAAGTAGGTTGGTGTAGTTTGCCATTTTTTTTTTTTTTTTTTTTTTTTTTTTTGGCAATTGGACCAAACTCCACCGCCTTCCACCTGAGCTAAGTCCCTAGGGGAACTCAGCTTGTTGTTTATAAAGTTTAAGGCAGCTTACTTGTCTTTGGTTCATACTTTTGATAGAGTTTTAGACTTTGATAACAGCCAACATATCTAAAAACTGCAGTGCACAAGCTAAATTTTCTGGTGCTACATTAAAAGGTATCATGATTTGTTAAAGGTGAAATAAAATAACCTGTGCATGAGAAACTTCTGGTTGTCTCAAAATGGCACCAGGGATATAGGCTGCATCTAGACTTAAATCATGCGCAATTTGCCCACTATTTTTGTCAAGAGACTGAGCATCAACATTTTCCTCCACACCCTTCCCCTTGAAGGAGAAATTTGAACTCCCACCAGTACTATCAGAAACAGGAACAGTGGATCCAGTTCTCTTTGAAGTAAGATCTAGGCGTTCAATCATTCGTGCAACACCAGCAATTCCTGCAGTCATCTCACGCTGAACTCCTTTGCTTAGCTCCTTTACTGAGTTATTACGAGAAAGTAGCTTCTCCTTAAGGCCCCGGGTACCTTTTGAAATCGACTCCTTATATCTATTGCAAGCCATCCACACACTTCAATGTAAAGAGACAAAACAAGGAAACAACAGTTACAAAGGGAACCATTAGGCAACATATCTACCTGGCTGAAGCAGCAGACCACTTAGATTTAAATGTCTCTGGAAGGGAGAACATCTCTGATGGGCTTGGTCTTTTGGGACTATCAGGTGGAGGCTGGCTATAAACAACACTGGATTATGAAATAAACAACCATAAGATACAGAGAATTACAAATAAAATAAATACTCTACAGTTGGAGAAGATGCAAGATATTCTTATGTAGTACAGTAAAAGAAAAATCTAGAATGGATACATTAGAGAAAATATTACAGATCTGTCAAATATGAAGGGAAATTGAAAATGCAGTCTAGGTGATGACAAATAATGTTAGTGTTCAATAGCTGCCTGAGATATTCAATTCATGTTCTAATTTGTAACTGTAAATTTGATAATAAGAGAAATTTAAGATAGACAAAAAACCATAACATGCCACAAGAAGTACGGTTAATAAATACAAAAGCATGGAATAATCATTTATAGTACCTGGGTCTAGAAGGAATATCTCTATTGACAGCAGTAGTGGATCCCAGATTAACAACCACAGATGACTGAGGTTGAACATTGACACCAGAAGTTGGTGATCCCTCTGGTGACCCATAACTTAAATTTTGAAAATCTTCTGGTGAAGTTACATTTGTTTGCTGTGAAGAACTTGAAGAAGTAAAAATGAGAAGTTCAGAAGGTCCAAGGCCAGAAGCTCTCTGTCTTTCCCTTCTACGAAGATAACGAGCTCTGCTAGCAGCAGCAGCCAGATGCTGCATGATACGGTCATCAAAATCAGAGTCGTCTGAGTATGAAGAATCCTGGAAGATTCAGTTTCACTTCTTATCAACAAGAGGCCCTTTCTCACTAAGCAAGCATTAAGCATAAAGAGTTTGTGACAATAGAGTTTCAGATTAAATCAAATCACTCACATGCTCAACATTGAAGTCCTCACAGAAATGATGAAGAGGTGTGGGAGCAACAGAAGAAATGCTCCTCGACCTTGAGCACCTTTCAATGTCCACTGCAGCTAGAAGCGCTTGGCTACAGTAACAAGACTAATCAATGAGAATCAAAGAGACAGATAAGGGGAGGTGGAATCTTTTCACAAAAATTTTATACCTGGCAGGGTCCTTTAAGACAAGCAGCTGACAACATATTGGGCACTCTTTGCTTCTTTGAGACCTAAAAGAATAAACGAGTTCAATTAAAAATAATTTGTGGACTTCGTATGTGTGTGCATGTGTGTGTTGCCTTAGACAATAAATAGATTGTATGATTGAATTACCATTCAAGAATACAATGAAGATGATATTCATGTTTGCAACTGGTAATCTGAAACGGGAAACAAGGTCCAAGGAGTTAAACTTCCAGTTAACAGTAGAAGCCAATCATAACTTTCTCTAAGCAAAAAGTTTTTAGCAAAATCATGTAGTTTTCCTTCATTTAATGTGTAAAGTTACATATTTTGCATCAACATTCTTTTGCTATATTTGCATCAACGTTCTACAGATGCAACTATTTACATTTTTAAAAAAGCACATGGTTAACAGCATGGAGTGATTTAATATCACAACTGAACACATGATTAACCGAAGCAAAGAGGCGAACACTTTATTAATTATCACTATTCAATATCCCAAATCCTCTTCTTCCACCTTTTGTTATTTCTGATCTGTATTTACCTACTGCCTTGAGGAAAGTAAAAAGATATTGAACTTCTCGCCCTATTTACTCTGTGTTCTCTCCACTGAAATTTTTTTTTTTTTTTGATAGATCTCTCCACTGAAATATTTGTCTTGGAAACATAATTTTTTTCCTTTATACACACATTCCCATATGTTGATTTCAACGAACATTAACCCCACAAAGAGTAAACGCATTTCAAATGATTTCAGTTTTTTTATCCAGACTTCACAATGATATGCCAATTCGTATTAAACAAATAAAACATCAAACCTATTCCATGGGTGTAAATAGAAGCTTAGCACACAAATTACTTAACAAGTAAAAACAGATCATACATAATCTTCGATCATCACCTCCAAATTACAACAAATCATTACCAAATTCAGAAAGCAAAAATGGACAACCAGAAATGAGAGCATTGATTTGAATACCAATTATCATACAATCCCAAACCAAACAGTGATCATCGTAACCAGAAATACAAAGTAGCATCAAAACCTCAAACCCACCAAACAAACAATAGTCGTATCATAATTCATGTACCACTTATCATACAATACCAAACCAAACAGTGATCATCATAACCAAAATTACCAAGTAGCAGTCAAAACCTCAAACCCACCCAAACAAACAAACAAACATTCCCATCATTCAATAGCAATGTGACCAAGTCTCTAGATTCATGTATTTCCCCTCTTTCCTGTTTCATTGTATATACAAACCTATACATAACAATCACTAGCTTAACATTCTGAATTTGAAACCACTTTCCTCTCATCTATACCACCAAACAAACAAAAAACATAAAACATAAAACTCTGATTTTCAATACTTCAAAAGCCAAACAGAACCTACGATCTCCAACTCTCACCCTTCAAACCCAACCAAAAACAAAAACAAAACAAAACCCAGATACCGAAAACACAAACAGAGTCTAAAAAACGAAAAAAAGACAGTAACTTTAACAAAGAGAAAAGGCAATGTGAGGACCGTACAGTTGCAGGGTCGGCAGTGTTGAAGGGTTCAAGGCAAATACTGCAAGCATCTTCAAAGACGTCATCGTTTAGTCCAGAGGAAGATGCAGTTGAAACCAATGGATTCCCTGAAGAAGACGAAGAAAAACTGAGATTTGACATTCTGGGTCTTTGAGGTTAGACTTGAAGCAAGAACCAGAGAACGGGTATATGAGAAAGTTAAGAACTTTATGCAGAGAAAGAAAGAAGAAGAAGAAAGGAACCCCAGAAGAGTGAGTTTCTTAGAGAGAGAGAGACAGAGAGACAGAGAGACAGAGTGTGTAAATGGTCAAAGAAAAGAATTATGGAGAGAAGAAGAAAGCGCAGAAAACGCAGGAATGAAGAGTCCTATTCACACGGAGGAGTTTGGATATTTGATTGGTAACCTCTCTCTAATTTTTTTTTTTTTTTTTTTTTTTACTGTTTTTTGTTTTTGTTTTTGTTTTTATTATTAATTAATTGATTGATTGTTTTTAGATTTTCTTGATTGCTACTAAGATTTTAATGTATTTTCACTATTAATGGCCGTGTGCATTAAGTATTATTCTGTTTGTTTGTCTATAAATGGAGGGACCCATGAGGAAGATCATAAATAATTATTAAAGGAAATTGAATAAAAACACTTTTACTTCATTTAGGTGAATATAGGTGATTTTTTTTTTTTTTTTGTTTTTCCTTTTGTCCTCTACTTCTCTTAAAAGGCTAGTAATAATTTAGGTCATGATTTGGTTGTTTTTTTTCTTACTCAAAAAATGTAAGATTCTTGTGAGTATAAACTACTACCTATTTCACTATTTGATGATTAAAATAAAATTATTGTCTATTTGAACTTTTTTAGAAGTTAAGTCTCGATAAAAATTCTAAACAAAATTAATTATTAAAATTATGAAAGTGTTGAAGCAAACAAGGTGGCAATTATGATAGGTGAGACCTTAGTGATTTTTTACCACTATGTACAATATATTAAAGTGGAAGCTCTTCCATCAAAGGAAAAATAATAATAAAAAAATAAAAACTCAATCAAAAGAATCAAATTAGTTTATGATTGAACCTAATTTTGTGATTTCAAATGTCCTTCTAATTGCCCTATAATTGTCAAGTGTTTCTATATTTATAATTCATGCCAAATGTCATTCCAATTTATATTCTAATTTTATATATCTAAGTTTAGAAAATATAAAAAATACTCAATTCAAATTTGTTATGCTTATCTATAACAATATAAATATGTAAACTATGTTATTTGTTAGGTGTAAAAATATGGGTTTTAGTTAGCTCACTATAAATATGCAAAGATTATAAGCTACTTCCAATTAAATGCAAGATGAAGGAGGTTTAAATTCATAACTTCTCTTTTCTCAAAAAAAAAAATATATATATATATATATATATATTCATAACTTTTAATTGAGACTTTTTTAAAATGTATTTTAACTGAGACTTTAAAATTGCATAAATTGTAAAATTGAGATATCCAATTTTTTTTTTCTTTATAAATATATGAAATTTTCAATCTCTTGTAATAGCAATTAACCAAATAAACATATTTTCATTAACACCTAATAACATCAAATTTTCACTTTGTTTTTCATATAACTCAATAATTATAATAACAGGAGAATGGAGATATGAATCATGGGTTTTCACATAAGGGAGAGTAGACAATGTAATTGAACTATACTCTTGATCTCAAATTAAATTCCTACCGATTGAACACAAAGATTAATAATTGAATCCGATACCATCTCTATTATTATGAAAATGAATATACTTAATTTTTTTTTCACATCCTTTTTAGAGCTTTAGAAATACTATAGACTTTTCAAAAAAAAAAAACCCCCACAAATTTTGCAACAAAAGTATTACAACTTTCATGAAGATGAATAGGTATACTAAACTTGTTTTACTCAATTGATTTTTGTAACCTTAATCAAGTTTCTTTTGATTCTTATTAAAGTTAGCTAGAAAAGGTGGGGTTGTTCCCTCACTCTAGCATGATTAAAGTTCAAGAATTAGCATCAACAAGGAGAGGCATCGAGAAATAATGGTGAAAAGTAAAAAGGACATGACAAAAAATTCAGAGATTAAAAAAAAAAAGTACAATTAATTTCAACTACTCATTGAATCGACCGTCCAACTCTTACCGCACGCAAGTTTAGACTAACGTATCTGCATGACGTTTTCCTTCCCTTGACCTTTTCAATATCCACCGTTCTTCTATAAAAGCGTGGGTGCATTTTCTTCCATTGCTTTTTTTTTTTTTTAAACGGACATGATTTATGTGAGGATAAATATGTAATTTTGATAAATTTATAGATGTGGATAGGACGTCATGTCGGGTAGATTTTTTTTTAATCCTTCTAATTTGATAATACTAAACTTCTATATTGAAAAAATGGGGAGATACAAATTAAACTGTTAAACTACAAAACTAAAAAATTCTTGACAAATCATTTTGAATTCAATTGGTAAATAAAAGATGGTAATTGATTTTAGGTCAAATTTGGATGCACAATTTCATAGGTTTTTTTTTTCAATTAAATTTAATTGCATTGTTACATTTACCGATACAATATAAATCATATCATCATATCATATGGTTCTAAAAAATATATATATCATCTATATATAAATAAATAAAATTGAAACCTCTGAAACTCTCAAATTTTCCACGTCAGCACAGTATTTAATAAAATTATCATTTTATTTAAATAAAATTATTTTTGTTTTAGTCCAAACTAAACAAGGAGTGAAACTCTATTTCTCTAACAAATCCAACTTAAACTCAAACTCATCATTATCATTTTTTTAAAACAAAATTATTTTTGTTATTTAGTCCAAACTTAACAATGAGTGAAACTCTATCTTTTTAACAAATCTAACTTAAATTCAAACTTATCATTATCATTATTAGTCTATAATAAAGTTTGCTTAACAACTATTGTTGCTCAACAAATTCAAGCGATATTGGATTTGGACTACGACAAGACGTCAAAGAAATAATATTTGATACTATATAATAAAAGTTAGGCTTAGAAGTCATGGTTACGCTAAGTGGCTAGTAAATTAATTTTATATTATATGTTAGGATATATTTCCTTAAATTAAGGAATAATATTTAACAATTGTTTAATTTAGGTAAAATTTTATCATTTAAAAATTTTATTCAAATTAAAAGTCTATTATAAAAAATTGATTTAGGTAAAAAATTAACATTAGTTCACCGTTTTGACAATAAATTTTGAACGAAAAGGAATTCGCTAACGCATTTTTAAACTTATATTATATGATGAACATTAATTTTTATATAAAGAGCATTGGGAGTTTTATCATTTTAAGTGTTATGTGATATGAGAGGCTTACCAAATGTTACCTATTGCACACCAATCCGTGAGAGTTCAAGGAATTAGGGAAGACATGTCAAGCAACATGCTCCCCTTTATCAACTTTGAACCACTAGAGTTTTACCGAACATACTTCTTTACTTTCCAAACCACGACTCCCAAAATTCCCTCGATGAGACTCATGAGCTTGGATCATGAGCCAAAAAATGAGATGATGTGTTATGAGCTTAAACTATGAGCTTTGACACCTTTTTATGCAAATATGGGCTCTTTTGGGCTTTAGAAGATATTTTCCCAAAATCCATAATAGTGTTGACGTGGTGCGGGTCGCCAATGAAATGAAATCATGTGGTGTGAAAAATGAGATGATGTGCTATGAGCTTGAACCATGGGCTTTGACACCTTTTTATGTAAATATGGGCTCTTTTGGGCTTTAGAAGATATTTTCCCAAAATCTATGATAGTGTTGATGTGGTGCGGATCACCAATGAAATGAAGTCATGTGGTGTGAAAAATTTGTCCTCAACAATTGACATCAGCAATAGTTTGAATGGAATACTAGAGATCTTGGAGCTAGAATATTGGAGATCTTGGAGCTTTTGTTGTTTTTCCTTGATTTCCTTTTCCACCTTTCTAGAAACCTTCTTGTTCCAATTAGTGAATTGTTTCTTTACATTATTTCTCACATGAGGATAAATTCTCTTTTAACAATAGGAAAATTTTGGGAGCTGAATTGTTTCAACAAACTTTGTCTGAGTTGGAACTCTGTAAACTTAAGGCCAAATGTCAAAAATACAAATGGATGAATAGAAGAGAGGATGAAACTTTTTTTTATAGAAATATTGGATAGAGCTTTTGCCTCTGTAGAATGGATAAATTCATATCCACATTATGCTCTTCAGAACTAACCTATTTTAAGGTCTGATCATGGTTCCATTATCTTGGATTTTGAAACATGTTGTAAAGTTACAACAACAACAATTATAAAAATAAAGCTTAGTCCCAGTTTAGGAAAGATAATGAAAATTTTTTCTCACATGTGTGGATTCCACATTTATGGATCCCACTTACTGTGATTGGTGGTTTCATAAAACACTCTTTAGTGGGACCCACATATGTGAGAGAGGATTCTCATGAAATCATCTCATAAGATTAATTTTCTCCTAGCTAACGTAATTCCTCTATTATTAACAAGGATTTTATATCACATTTATACATATAGGCTAAATCTTGTTATACATTATTTATTATACACTTTCGTATATTAGTTATAATTGTAAAATTGTGATTTCATATGTTTTGAAAACAAGATTTCAGTTAACAGGAAAATGAGCAAGTTATTTAGGTTGTGTTTGTTTTGGGTGAAAATCACTTCCGGAAATGCTTTTCCGTAAATGCGAGTGTTTGGTTGGTCCGGAAAATAGAATATTCCGGAAATCAATTTCAGTTGACCCAAAAAAATACGCTTTGATCACGGAAATTCATTTTCGTTCCTATTTTCACTTCAAATGGTTTCCGGAGAGAGAGAGAGAGAGAGAGTGAGAGGAAGAACAGGGCAAACCCCAAGCTCTAGTCCAGTCCGACAATCGTCGGCAAACCTCAAGCTCCAGTCTAGTCCGGCGATCGTCGGCGAACCCCGAGCTCCAGTCCGACGATCGCACACACCAGTCACATCGATCTCGTCGATCGCAGCACCGCGCCACTCGATCTCGCGAGCTCCAGTCCGACAATCGCACACACCAGATCGCACTGGTCTCGCCGATCGCAGCACCGCGCTGATCGCACCGGTCTCGCCGCTCGATCTTGCCTTCGATCACGCCTCCGCGCGATCTCGCCTTCAACCCACCGATCTTCGACCCACTGATCTCTCTCTCTGTGTGATTTTGATTTTTGTTGTTGTTGTGGTGGTGTGGTGGTGGTGTTTTGGTGGTTGTGGCTTTTGATTGCCGGAGTTTGCTGCCGTGGGTTGAATTGCCATGTGAAAAATTTGTAGAAAAATAGCATTTTCAGAATAGAACCAAACACATGAAAATATTTTCTACAACAATTTTCATAATGCAACCAAACACTTGAAAATATTTTTCTTTCCGAAAAATAACATTTCCGAAAAATATTTATTTTTCAGAAAATATTTGATGGGAACCAAACAAAGCCTTAAACGTAAGAAAAGTGGTATTTAAAAATCAAATAAATGTGAAGAGCATACATTTGACATGATTGGAGGATTCAACGGTAGAGATCCTTTCACTGTTGCGTTTCCATCATACTGCCTCACATACAGACAGTAATATCCTCCTTTCATCATCACCCATCTCAATTTTCTCACTGCTCTGGAAAAACAGACAGACACAACAGTAAAGAAAAACTCATCAATGGCGACTCTTTCATACACACACATTCTCCCACTTTCACCAATCTCAACCCCCAAAAAACCCATTTCTTCTCGCTTTCTCTTTCGTTCACAAAACCCCAAAACCCTGTCCACCTCCGTCACCTTCACAAACTCCAAACCCAACGCTTCTTCTTCTTCTTCTGTATCCATCGAACTCAACGCCTCCACTCTCAGAGAAATCTGCCAAGCTCACGTTCCTGAACACGTATTGCGCAGGCAATGAATCCATGCTTTCTATGAACTCTGTACAATTCAATTACATATTGGAAATGCTTTTCTTATTGTTGCTACTGTTGTTGTTTCAGGGTGGAGGAGGTTGGATATGTTAGACCAACTGATGTACAAAAGCAAGCACTGCCTCTTCTCTTTTCGGGCCGAGATTGCATTCTTCATGCTCAGGTCAAATCTCAATCTCAATCTCAATCCTTAAGCTCATTTTGCATTTGATACACAACTTTTCATGCTTTTTTTATTTTTTATTTTTTTTATTATTAAATTTCACAATAAAGAGTGGTGATAGTTACAAAATGTGTTTACGGGACACGCAGCAGGAGTGTGTGCGCCAGTTATAATTGTGAATGGAAAACGCAATTTCACCATTTCAAACTTGGATTTTACAATCGTATACACAATAGTATATTATTTTTGACAGCTTTTTCAATTCTTGATAAAATTTTTTAAAAAAGGGATTTGACTGGACCCTTCAAACTTATACCTGAAATTGTGCCGAGTGTAACTCAGCGTGTGTAACAATAATTAGTGCAAAGTAAAAGTCGTGTCAGTCAGTGGTGAGTTATGCCAATCACAACTTGCAAGTACCTTAACAAGTTGTGAAAAAAGCTATTTAAAAAGGGGTTCGGTTAATGTGTGTCCTTAGGCACATATTAAGTCATCTATTTTTGGAAATATTTTCTCGGAAATTGAAAAAACTGTTAATATTTTTTTAATTTCTGATAAATTTTTTTCCAAATATGGTTAATTATTGTATGTCCTTAGGACACACATTAGCAAAATCCTTTAAAAAGTTGTGTCCAATGTCCATGACATTGCTCCCCAAACAGACAGCTACATTTTAGTCTTTTGACTCTTTTTAGATCATACTATAATAATTTTTTTGGTGAGTTTTGAATCATTAAAATTCACATAATCTCGTGTATACATCATGTGGCCGAAGGGAAAAAAAAACAGAATAGAATGAAAGAGTTTGAAGTTTTGTTGATTTCTTCTAATGTTACCACATAATGGTATTGAATACATCTATAGTTTATCATTCGATTAAAATCATAGGTGGTTAAGATGTGATTTCCCAATATAATGGGTCTAAACAAATGAATGAATGACCATCTTAATGACTAGGCTAATGCACTGTTTGTCCTTGTTTTGGTCCTCTAGACAGGTTCTGGGAAGACACTGGCATACCTGCTCTTGATCTTTTCTGTCATAAACACTCAAAGATCTACTGTTCAAGCAGTAATAGTAGTGCCCACCCGGGAACTAGGCACGCAAGTAAGAATGTCAATGATGATTTTTTGATTACTAAATCTTTTGTGGAGATTTATTTTAATATTGAAAAAAAAAATGCAATTTTTTTCCTCAATTATAACTGATCCAATGGTGGTGTTTGGTTCATTAGAATTTTTCCATGAACGAAAAATAAAGAAGATAATTTGTATTATACTTTCTATGCATACTATACTTATAATAGTATATGTATATTTATTATTGATAATTTTTTTTTTATATAAGGTAATACTGTAGTTTCTTCTTGAACTAGGTTACAAGAGTTGCTCGGATGTTGGCTGCAAGGCCTATGGAACTTGAATTGGAGCAGAAATCTTGCACTGTCATGGCTCTTTTAGATGGAGGAATGTTGAAAAGACACAAGAGTTGGCTAAAGGTGCTGCATGTTCTTGTTATTTTTTTTACAGGTTTCGTCACTTTAATGTTAACCAAATAGAGGCTAGCAATTGAAATGGTGCTGATGGGTAGTTCTGTAAATTTTGTGTTCTGTGTAGAACCTTTTGAAGGAAATTTAACGCCATTTTAATCCTTGTGGTTTGGGAAAATATGAAAAAATTACATAGAATTTATAAAGTTTTCCTCTTCTCCTCCTTTGTGTAGAGTTTATTTTGCACTCATAGCATCTTCCTTTGTATTTCTTCTAAGCCTGAACCAGTTGCATTTTGGTTTGTTTTGAATTTTCATAGCATTGCTTTGATCAATATAGACATTCTTAGTTTTCTATATGCTTATTGACCAGTTACTGATAGTACAGTATATCCAAAAGAAGATTATGGATATTTGTGGAGATATATTCATTACATAAGTTTTCAGGCAGAGCCCCCTACAATCGTGGTGGCAACAATAAAGAGTTTGTGCCAAATGCTTGAGAAGAAAATCTTAAAGCTTGAATCAATGAAAGTGCTGATAATTGATGAGGTAATTAAATACCATTTATTTATTTACTTCATGTCTACTCTATTAAGAATGTGCAATTCGTTAGTTGAAAAATTTGTAAACAATTGATCATGCTTCCGAATCATCAGATGAGTCTTCCTAGCATGTATGCGACATTAATGGTGTATTTGTAGAGTAATAAAAGTACAAACTTGGCTATTGTATGTGTGTACAGTATTCATTTGCACTTATATTTGGTCATTTCTTAAGGGCCCTTCTGTAATATTCTTTTACACAAAGTGACATTTTATGTTCATTATTTATTAGGTTGATTTCATGTTCAATTCCTCAAAAGAAGTCAGTTCTCTTCGAAAACTTTTGACATCATATTCATCACTCCACAACCGTCAGACCATTTTTGCCAGTGCATCCATCCCCCAGCACAATCGGTTTGTACATGACTGTATACAGCAAAAGTGGACCAAGGTTTGCTGATATAATTCTTGTTTCAATGTTATCTTTTGGGATTTGACATGATTCTGTCACTGGTTTCCTGTGTTTCATTATGATTTCATTTCAATTACAGAGTGACGTGGTTCATGTCCATGTCAATCCAATTCAACCCATGCCATCATGCCTACATCATAGATTTGTGGTAAGAAATCTTTAGAATATAGAACTTATACTGTTGTGCTTCTCATTTAAAATGTGCTAATTCTGTGTTGCTAACAGATATGTGGCAAGAACAAAAGGCATCAAACCTTGCTATCCTTATTACAGTCTGATGCACCAGAGTCTGGCATTATATTTGTTGGTGAGCAGGTCTGCATCACAGATCCTTCTCTATGTATAAATTTCTTGGAATTCATATAAATCATTAATTTTATCCTTGGAGTTTGGTTAGAATTTTTTTTAACCAAGTGTTTTATGTAATTATGTCATTGTCAATGCTTGTGCTGAAAATATTATTTGATGAAGGATATGTACTTGGTGTGGTTATTCTTTGGCCGTTTAATGAGACCATCTCATAGTATTTTTTTGGCATTTCCTCAGTCCGGTAATGATCCATGTCCCAACCATGAAGTAATATACTGGCATGGATGTGTTATTAACGCAATTGTAGCATGAATAATTAATATGCTGTGGCTATAAATATCACTTTTTGAACAACACCACACCCCCCCCCCCCCTGGCGCGGCCCCCCAAAAAAAATCCTATTATCTTATTGATTAAACCATCTCATCTCAACACAACAAAGCCTTGTATCCCTTGACTGGGCTGTGAATCTTTTTTAGCCATTTTCCCCTAGAGCAGGTTTACTTAATCTGTGTGCTTTAAGTGTGAAAAAGATCACGTGCGGTTCAGATTGTTAAATCTAGGAATCTGTGGCATGGTTGTGTTAATATGTATAGGATGTAATCAATATGTACTTTTATTCTTTGAAATAAATGAGAGGGTTTCTCTGGTTATTTAATATCTATATCTTATCTGCTTCTGCAGTCTGAGAAGTCAAAGAAAGCTGGAAATGCTCCACCAACAACTTCGTTAGTTGATTTCTTGAGGACTTCATATGTGGGTTGTTCGGACATCCATCTTCTAGAAGAAGACATGAATTTCAATTCACGAGCAGCATCTCTCTCAGTAAGTGTTATACATTCCGCTGTGGATAAATGTGAGAGATGGTTCATTTTACATTAGAAGTTTAATTTTGGAGGTTGCATGAGTTGGAGTAATGTTTTGGGAATATGGTCATGTGATGATACATTGTCTATTTGTCTTAAGACAATGGAAATAATGGTCAATTTAATCTAGGTTGTCAGATAAGCAATACCCATCTCTGAGTGCATGCCAAGGGAACAAGTGGCATGACTGACATGGGTACTGAGTGTCAGATGCTGCAAACTTCAAACAGGAAGGGCCAAGGGGCATAATGGTTAATATCAGTTAATATTTTTTTGGATAATTTAATACTGTTACTTGAGAAGAAAAAGACTTGCAAAACAAAGCATGGAACTCACAAGCTGCCAACACAAGGTCTGCTTACAGATTCTCACTCACGTCACAGCCCACAGGTCACAAACACCTGAGCTAACAAAACCAGACACACGAGACTGAAACTAGAAGAGGACTTTTTGCCAGTCCTTAACACAGAGAGTGGATACCCCATTTACATCACAACACTTTGTTAAGAATAGAATTACAGAACTCTCTGCTTGCTTCCACTTGAGTCCTTACATCCCATTAAGTCATTAACATAATGTTTGGATGTGGGGAGATGAGAGTGAAAGGGTGTTCGGGTTTCCACTCCCCCTTGTTTGGATATTTATTTTGTAGGAAGGGGGAAAGAATTTAAGGGATTTGAAGGGGTATCTTATCCCTCCAAACCCGTTATTTAAATTCCCCCAAATTGGAGGAATTTCGGGGGGAGGGTTTCTAGTTTAATGATTTTTTATTTACTTTCTATTTTGCCTTAATTTTTAAATATAGAGTTCAATAGAGGAATATTTGTCCTTTTCTTTTGTACAGGTTCTCACTGCACCCTCCACTACTCTTCCTGCCCCTGCTATCCTCTCCTCTCTCCTCTTCCCTCTCTCCAAACTTTCAAACATAGTGTTAACATTTTGTACAAGGCTCTCATCTGGCTTGATGTGACCTCCACAGATTCTTGCATTCCTCTGAAGCAAAATATGGTAAATGGTTGCCCTCAAAGCTAATTTGCAGAGAACTACTTTAGGCTTCAATCTCAGTCTTTTACCCGATTCTACAATCTCCCGCCATTCCAATTTTGGAATATAAAGAGGATAATACCCATTAATTCCTGGTTGCTTTATTTTATTTTATTTTTATTATTATTATTATTTTTTTTGAATTCTTGGGGAGGGGATGGTTGGGAGCTTGGCTAAACTTACAACATAGGAGACAGGAGAGAAGGTAGGGGCCATTGGGTTACATGCCCATTGGCCCTTGCTTTTATATGAAGAGAGAAAACAAGTTATTACCATCGTTATTATTATTGTGAATCTGAATTATCTTTTGACTTTGTTTAGAACCATTAGGACACAAAATCAATGATCTGATAGATTTTTTTTTTTGGGTTAAATACAGGAAGTGAGACAAGGAGGTAGCTATCTTCTCGTAGCAACAGATATAGCGGCTAGAGGGGTCGACCTGCCAGAAACAACTCATATATACAACTTTGATCTGCCAAGAACTGCAGTAGATTATCTTCATCGAGCAGGAAGAACGGGTAGAAAACCTTTTTCAGACAACAAATGTACTGTTACCAACATTTTAATGTCTGAGGAACGGTTTGTTTTGCAAAGATATGAAAATGAATTGTTGTTTAACTGTGAAGAACTTATTCTATAGAGTTGATGTCTATTTCAGTTTATACAAATAGAGCATCCCCTACCCACCAACCCCCAGAGAAATCCTTTTTTTTTTTTTTTTTTTTTTTACGTTGTTCCAGTCCATTTTATGAGACACGGTATCATCAGCAAGTGAAACCCCAACTGATACTTCAAATGTCCAGTACACCAACAGTCAGTCTTAATAGACTCTCGTCTTATAGTAGATGTGAAGGTTTGTAAATGACAAGTATTTCTTTTAAGGCTTTTGTTAAACGTGTGCCGAGGAATTGCTCGCACTCGTTCAAGAGGAATCAAGCGAGCTTCACAACATTGGGAAGTAGTAAAAACTATTTTACATAATATATATATATATATATATATATAGACACACACACACACATAAGTACCTCTTTAATTGAAACTTGAAAGTTACTTGACTCCCCTAAAAACAGTTGATTGATTGCAATAACAAACTCGACTAGAAGCAATGTACTTCGACGGTCGTTAACCGAATCATTTTCTATAAGAGACTATAATTGAATTTTTCACTTAAAAAAAAGGATTAAATTTGGAAACGAATAATCTTCATTTAAGTGAATACCATATATATATATATGAATTTTTTGATGGTAAAGAATAATATATCATATGTATGACTTGTCTAAGTATGTTTGGAAAGTAATTTTTTTATTAAGAAAAAAAAAAAAAAAGAAAAAAAAAGAAGAGAAGAGAGAGAGAGAGAGAATGTTTATAAACTTTTTAGTCAAAAAGTGTCTTGAGACTTTTCCATGGGAACATTAAACAATGTTTAGTGTAAATAAACTCTCTTTGTGACTTTCTCCTGTGGATAGGAGTATAGAACGGGATATGAAATTGTTGTGTTCATTTTATATGCGTATCAATATCGTGTCCCTTTAGTGCTCAAAAACCACTAGAGGGAAGACAAACTCTTCTTTAAATTATGTTGACATGTAAATTAATATTAGATGATGAGTTTTTATTAGTTGGGTGGACCATTAAGCATAACATGAAGCGATTTTATGAGAACACAGACTAATTTCTTTAATTTCACATCACTTAAATTTAATTCTTGAGGAAATTAATGTAATAAAAAAAAATTCTTGGGGCAAACATGGATGAGCAAGAAGAGGCGTGACTTTTATATTAGCTTTGTTTTTGTTAAATATTAGCATTGATACACCATGTTGAATATGCTAGTATAGATGCGGAAGCGAAAGCATAAGATATAAAACACAATAACACACGAGGGTTACGTGGTTCAGCCTAACGGCCTACATCCACGGAGGAAACCCTAAAGGGCTACATTAATAATATATTAGAGTGTAGTACAAATCCTGTGTTACAATGAATCATAACATGTGTATATATAGTAGACTAAACCCTAGACTAATAGACTTCTAGTACAAGTAGGAGACTTGGCTTGCACACAAAGTAGAATTAGGTTTGGGCCTATGCTAATGGGCTAATATATCTCTAACACCCCCTCTCAAACTCAAGATGGAAGTTTGATGAAATCTTGAGATTTAATAAGGTTGAGAAGATCCCTTGAATGAAGTTTGGCTCTGTGACGGTAGTTTGAGGAAGGCAATGGTCTTGCAGTGTTGATGCGACTTCTAATGGTGGCTTGACTGTACCGGAGAGTTTTGACGGCAGCAGTAGGAAGCCAAAGAAGATGAACGCAGCGAAAAAAAACACCGAGGAAGACAAAGATTGCTCTTAAATATACCGTAAGGACAGAAAACCATGGCACAAGAAGGTGGTTTTGATACCATGTTAAATATTAGCATTGATACACCATGTTGAATATGCTAGTATAGATGCGGAAGCGAAAGCATAAGATATAAAACACAATAACACACGAGGGTTACGTGGTTCAGTCTAACGGCCTACATCCACGGAGGAAACCCTAAAGGGCTACATTAATAATATATTAGAGTGTAGTACAAATCCTGTGTTACAATGAATCATAACATGTGTATATATAGTAGACTAAACCCTAGACGAATAGACTTCTAGTACAAGTAGGAGACTTGGCTTGCACACAAAGTAGAATTAAGCTTGGGCCTATGCTAATGGGCTAATATATCTCTAACAGTTTTTAAGACAAAACACTTGAAAGAGGAGGTTATAGTTTAGGTGAGGTAACAATGGAGAGTGTTATATATTGGGGTTTTAGATGATAAACATGACTTATAATTTATTTTTTATTTATTGAATATGAGCATTGGATAAAAAATTATTAATGCCTCTTATGAAAGTTACAAATTAATTTCTACGAAATATTTTGTGTTGTAAAATCTTTAGTACAAATTTTTAAACTTTGATTGAGTTATGGAAACCATTTAACCCAAAGTTATAAATGCGTCTTATAAAAGTTATAAATGTATTTATACAAAATATTTTGTGTCGTAAAACCTTAAGAGCTACAAAATTTTAAACTTTGGTTGAGAGTTATTAAACCCATTTAACCTAAAGTTATTAGTGCCTCTTATGAAAGTTACAAATGTATTTATACGAAAAAATTTCTGTTGTAAAACCTTAAGATTAAGAGTTACAAATTATTAAAATTTGGTTGAGAGTTATTAAACCCAATAAACCCGTTTATAGAGATTATCTATGCTTATAATTAATCTAACTTAGTGAACACACTAATGGATGAATGAGAAGTATATGTAGAAAAGCTTTTGTAATTAAGTTGGTATGTAGATTAGTACTGATGGTTGCTGTTCTCTACTATATTTAGGAAGGAAAGGAATGGTAAGTTCAGGAGTGAACTTCTGAGTGGAAAGAGGCTTGTGCTCAAAGATGGACCAACGAAACCCCCCTCCCCCCTTTTATCCCCAAATTGTTTTCTTTATTTCATTTTTATAGTAAATATTTAAGATTTGTTTACCTAAAATTTAACACATCCAAAAAAATTCAAATGATCAACTAACCTATAACTTGTGACACTTCTCTAAAAATATAAATAAATAAATAAATAACATTTAAAAAAAAAGGATTATTTTTTGGTATTTTGTAAAGCTAAAATCCTTTAACCAAAAAAAACTGTTTTTCTTAATCATTAGAAAATTAAAGGCAAACCAAAATGTAAGAGGCTACGACCCATCACTATTTTATTTTTATTCTAAGATAATTTATTACTCCTATGTGTGTGTATGTGTGCACATATTTTTTTTTTATCAAAATATTTCATATTACTTCTTTTTTCTCAAAATTTTGTTGGGACAGTAGTAGATTTGAACACTTTTTTTTTTTTTTGGTGGTATTATTCATCATCATTTCGTTCTTAATTGTGTCAAATGGTTGGTAAGGATTATAAGACCAATAAGGCACCTACCAACTTGTTTATAAAGTGGTTGTACTTGTTCTAACTCTTTTTGTTTTTACTACAACTACAACATGAATATTATTCAAAACTAGGCTTTGAACAAAAGGAAGAAAATTTTCTAAAGGACTATCTAATTTTGCACATTGAAAAGGAAATTACTGTAAATTAGTATAAAAACAATGAACTATTTTCAAGGTTTAAAAGGATATAGAATTCATTTTAATAAATGATTTATTTAAATTGTATTGTGAAACAATTATTTTATATCTTTTCTTTTGTTTATATTTCATTAATATGGAATGAACACTAATTTTCTTTTTCATCATCTAGTTAGCCTTGAATTTACTTTTTCATTCTTACATTAAAAAAAAAAAAAAAAACGGTTTAAACCGTATTTTTTTTGGTTCTCTCAAAGCAAAATTTCTTGTTTTGTTCCTGCTTGTGCTGATCTTAACTTGGTTAGGAAGAAACACTGACTATCCTTTTGTTTGTTTTTAGTCCTTGCCTTTAGCTATCTGTTTTTATGTAAATCATGTGCTTCTTGTACTAATAGTAATGAACCTAATTGGCTAATCCTGTTTGTATAATGAATATTTCACCCTAAAAATCATAATTTTTTCTCTTTCAATTTATGGTATGGATAATTTAGAATTCATAATAAGGGAAAATATGTACATTTCAAAAAATATTTTTACAATAAGAATCCTTTAATAAATTATAAAATTTTCTCTAACATTTTTAATGGATTTATTATAGTATTTGTAGGGGAAAAGTCCCCAGATCAAATAATGGGCCTTGGGCCCCATATAAAATTCGACTACGTCCGAGGAGAAGGTGTGGGCGCCAAAAGGGCTCCCGGCCTAGTTCTTATGGGCCCAGACTTGTTTAAAAGGCGGTCCGAGGAGAAATGTCTCCTCGGACGTACTAAGTATGGCCCAAGCATGCACCCTACCGGCAATAAAGAATCACTCCAACGAGTATTAGTAGCAGGGATGAGTCCCACAAGCCTGTGAGAGGGAAGAGAGTATAGGGTGTCAAGGGAGAGACCACAGCTGCCACATTAAATGCATGACAGCTACTTTTCTGGCCGCATTAATGTGGAGAGGACTGGAGAATAGTGTTACCTTGGCTACTACAACTCACAGAAAGATAGGGGAGATGTCCGATAGGACAGACACTCAAGTGGAGATCCAGATGATCAACAGGTGTATGGATCTGATGACTTCAAGGGGGCTATATAAGAGAAGGGAGTCCCCATGAAGTAGGGGACTGGAAAAAAGAAGAACTTAGAGCAGAAGAAGGAGAGAAAGACCATAGCCTTTGATCAGGAACAGAGGTGCACCCCATACGTCTCCTAGGACCGAATATCTAGTGGACATGAATGAGATTTTCTTATGTTCAATTGTTGTATGGCCCAAAGTTAACTAACACTCGCTCTGTTAGGGCCTAGTTCTGTATCCCGCTCTTTACAAATTCATTGTCTAGGGCTCCTTGGGTCAGAACCCCATACCTGTTGGGCTTGGGCCCTCGAAACGTGACCCTACAGTATTCTTCGCACAAGTATATATAAATCATAATTTATAACCAAAAAGAAATCTTCTAAAAATATTCTTCCCATGCATTTGCGTGGGCTTAAAGTTAGTAATGTTGAGATCTTTAAATAAATTGATTCTCAATGCTATGCCATATAAAACTGAAACCCAGATGATCTTATTTTATTAGTAATTAGTAAGTTGCCCATGCGATGCACGAATAATTTTGTGATATTTTATATGATACAATTTTGGAGAATGTTGTACATATATTATAAAGAAAACATAAACTAAATTAGAGTAAAAAAACATATACATTTTGAGATATTAAAAATTAGTTTAATAGCTTCATTGCACATTTGTAACATTTTCAAGGTAAGATTATTTTTAAAAAAGTCATGAAACCAAAAATAAATGTAAAAGAGTAACAGAACCATGAAAATCAACTAATTTGTGTTATGTTCGCAGATTACATACCATGAAATGAAAGTGTGCCCAACTCTCTCATTGTCTTCCACTCATTGATAGTGTGACAATAAGACATGGTGTGGGCAAATATTAATATGTATGCATGTGTCTTATAGATGATTTAAAACCATGATAAAATATAACTTTACATTGTGCACTAATTATTCGCTCTATTTATATACCCAAAATAATGATTATCCAACCAATGTTTAAGCCCCTAATTTAAAAAGGAAAAGTTTAAAAAAATTACTTGTAGGGGTTTCGGTGGTTTGATGGTGGTGGGAGACCAATATAAAGGAGGTGACGACCCCTCAAATTTATAAACATTTTGTCAACCTCAGGTCTTTTATTTTGATAATAGTAAAACAATGTGTTTCATTTAACAATTCACAACATTTTTGTGTTTCTCTATTTCTCACCTGGGCCTTATTTGATTAGTTATTACAATTAGTCTTTAATATATATATATATATATATATTGTTTTTTTTTTAATACTAAAATTGTGGGTATGTTAAAAGACACGAAGAAAAGAGAAATGTGTGGTGAAAGCTTAGACAATTAATGATAGATTAATGAGATAATAGTAAAAATAAGTTAATATAAACTTTTGGGTAACAGTAAAAAAAAACTTAATGAAAAGAAGTAAAAAAAAAAAGGCTAAATGCAAAATTAGAGCTTCACGTGGCAGGACCTTATGCACTCCTACACGAGATCTCTGTTTAATAATTTCCAGTTAACTAGCAAAAGTTTCATTTCCAAGTCATCAGTTTCAGAAAACTTCAAAGTATTTAAGCTTCAACATACATTCAAGAAATTAGAATTTACTCTGATTGATATAAAAATTGCTCTCTCCTGAAACAGTTAAGGATTGAGCACATTCACATGATAAACATGCTTTAATCTCATTCGCCTTCATTACATTGATGGTAGTAAACATAATGTCTCATTTTCCTTTTTCTTTTTTTCTTGTTTTCCATCCTGATCAATCCAAAATTGACTTAGACGATAGACTTATTTATTATATCACAGAACCATCTTGGATTACTGTGTTTTTTAATATTACTGTAACACCAGAGCGGATGTAAAACCCTTCAGAAGATCTATCAGCCTCTTGTACACCCTGCAATTCCACATAAAAGTAAACTAAGTGCAGGTTGGACAACTACAAATTAGTTATCATTGGTAAAAGGCTTAACTGGAAAATATCTATGTGCTTATTAATGAGGCTAAGAGGATGAAAAATTGAAATGATTGTTTCATAGTTTATAGAAAATCCTTATTATTCACCGGACAAAGTTTTCTTCAGCGCCAAGTTGGAAGAATCTCCAACCATATACGTGGCAGTTCAGAAGACTATCCATGTATGTTAAATCACAAAATTATTAAATCATTTAAATAAGTTACATAGATTTTTAGTATGTCATGTGACTTAAAGTACATTGTACACATATGCAGGCTTTTAAGTTGGAGGAACTTTACTTCAAAGTAAATTCTAGCCTTATTTTTAACTTCTGAGCAATTAAACAGTATTGTAGATTCTCAATTACTTTATTTTCTATTATGATCATTGCCATCTTTTTATTTTCTTATTCATCAGTTTGGATAGTGACTACAAATTAGGTAAGTTTATCAAAGATTTAGTGCATTGTGAAGTCATCATACTCTATTCTAAAGGTATGAAGAATCCTACCTCCGAGTTTGCAATCACAACATTCTTCCCAATTCTGGCATTTTTGTCGATAATGCATTCTCTGCACAAATTATAAGAAGAGACATTAGAAAGAAGAGAAATGGAAAAAGAATTAGACTATAAGTGAGTGCGCACGTGTGCATGTGTGAGTAAAGGGGTTCAAGCTATTTATACTTGATTTTTGTATTTTCTCCTATTCCAACTGGAACAGTTCCCTCAGCTAAAAGTGATGCTGCTTCAGCATCAGTTTCATAGAAGTCAGCTCCAAGCATCACTGTATCCTGCATGCATTGGGCCATAGTAAAAAATGTCTCTCAGAAGCATAAGGAACAGAGACAGAGATTACCAAAATATAGAAATGATATTCTTTTTGCTACAGTAAATCATTTTAAATTTACAGAATCTAGAACTTCTTATAAATAAATTAATTCAGAGTGCTTTAGAACATTTCAAAGATAGCTTCCCACTAGTTGTGAAATTTGTTGTGTAATATTCTATTCTACAATTCTCTGATAACATGCTATCAAGTAATGATGGAAACTACTGTCATACCTTTAAGTGTACATTAGATCTTATTCGGGATCTGATACCAACAACGCTATGCTCTATGAAGCAATTAGTTAAGAAACTTCCATGTGATATGATTGAGTCAACTATCTGAATAAGAATTAGCAGTTGTGTTATACTTCAAGAACTAGAAGCAGGTGAAAGATAAAGCTAGAAACAGAAACTGAAAGAAAAAAGTTATATATGCTTGACTGCCTCAAAACAGTGCCCATTATTTGTAGATTCCTCACTTCGAAGAACATATTGGTTTTTTTACCAATGTCATTTGTGTCTTAATGCAGCTTTAAAAACTTAGCTCATAAAATAGCAAAAACATTGTGAGCAATGCTCAAAGTTATAATTTTCTCAATTTGAAAGCTTTAAGAGCAAATTAAAGGCAGCAATTTACTTACCTTGCTACTATCAATTTTTGTTGGTGGTAAGTTTCTTCTTGATGTATACATTGGCTTTGCTGCATCATAAAAACTAAACCTTGGTGGCTGAAAAGTACAAAAAAAGATGCTATGTGACACTTGAAGCATTTTTGTTTAAATATGAGATCATCAATCATGGCTAATTGCAATTAACATGAAAACAATTAGAAGAGTAGTTCTCTTAGAGAATAAGTCATTATAGGTTAGGGAAGGTCATGATAGTACAACCAATTTGAAAATTAGTGTTGAATTATACTTTGACAAATATATTTCATTGGGTAAAACTTAGTAGAATTCCTTAGGTGTAGTATATAAGGTTCCCCAATTAAATTCAAATGCAAAGCTGCATTGAATGTACTTTTTTAGTCAATGCAACTGTGTTTGAATCTAATTAGGGAACCTAATGTAGAACATCTAAGGAACTGTATCTAAGTTTTACCCTAGTTCTTTACCTCATTTGACAATCAATATGAAAGAAATGAGCGACATAGCAAGAATTACATAATCCCCCCCCCCCCCCAATTAAACATGGTTATTGTTGCATATTTTACTGAGTTGAGCAATTAATATCTATTATAGCTTGAAGTAGCAATTTGAAATAATTTGACTTTTGTTCATGTAGACTGCATGTCTCTTTGATTTCTTAAGCATCCTACATGATGAGCCCTAAAAGGCTAGGATAGGAGTGAGATATAGTACTTACGTGCTGAGTGAGGGCAAGGTTTGCTTCAAAGAAGGATCTGATGGTCCCTATGTCTTCCCAATAATCATTGAAAAGATAAGCCTGTGAAAAAAAAATGCTCAATATTATAAAAAGGAATATCGAGTAGACATTTTGCATGAGGTTCAGAATATTTAGTAGATAATAATTGTTCTCTGCATGTATGTGTGTATGTATGATACACTCCATGGGCCAGCTAGTTCATGGAAAGACAGTTTTTGAGCACTCAAAAAAAGATTATATAAAGACCTTTATGAAGAATTCTCTGGCTGAGGCAGGAATTATCTCTGAACCAAAGTCATTTGCAGTCGGAAATCTCCACCTGACTCCAGAATAATATGGCAATAAGTGTTCCTAAATTTGTGTTTGACATGAAATCTTTTGTGCATGTGAGGGAGAGAGGGGACATTGAGGTGAAACTAGCCTAAGGAGTCACTTCTATCATATAGAATTCATAAATTAATAATTCCATAGAGCTCAATACCTCAAAAGATTCAGAAGAATCTCCTTCTTGAAGACATAGACTCCCATGGAAGCAATGTATGGTTTCTTTTGAGCCTCATCCTTCGAAAGTCCCAAAACTGTTGTATCTACTGCCTGAAGCATATAATGGAGTCAGCATAATACTCAAGTTCCTAATACCATTTAAAGTTGACATGATATCATAATTTCAATTATTACCATGATTCAGAAAGAGGGATTACCATTGCCTTCAGATCCTCTCCCTTAGGTTTTTCACTGAATGAAAGGATTCTTCCTTTGTTGTCTATCTTCATTAGACCAAAGTCTGAGGCACGACTATCAACAAAGCAGAAAAAATTATCATAATTAAAGGCAAGGCATAGTTATTGTGAACTGGGAGAGACATTAAAATGCCAAGTTCTGGGATTAATGGCAGCAACAATAAAAGTTTATGTGAGAAAAGATGCAAAACCTAAATAGCTCAATACCTCTGCCTATGCATCTATACTAGCTGAGTGTCATTAATCAGAAAGGACCAACCAGTTTTATGGGGTTATGTGGTCAGCTATACATGTCTAAGTCACCCAACTTGGGAAACTTTGATAAACAATAATATACCTGTCATCCATTGGTATAGAAGAGATGGTGATATCTGCACCACTCTGCCGATGATTCTGAAAATGAAGAGATAATTCATAATGTATAAGAATATATCAACTGAAAGAGTGAAAAAAAAAAAATAAAAAAAAAACACTTTTCAAGTGAACTTCATTCAGTGCCTTACTTGAATGAAGTCCATATAATCCATCCGATATAAGTGATCCCCTGAGAGAATCAGCACATCCTCAATCGCCTTACTTCTTGCATCCTATTGCATAAAATCCATATTAAATATTTCCATACCCTTTAACGGTCTAGCATCCATGTTTTTTTTTTTCATGTATGGTCAGTGAAGTTGGGGAATGAATTTTTTAATTCAAAGTGCAATGTAGACACCAATGTTTCCATCCAATTTCTATTGGTCGTTTAAATGCAGCCTTATATTTAGTTTATATATATATATATATGTGTGTGTGTGTGTGTGTATATATATAAAATGGGACTTAAAGGTTTCAACCAATATCAACCACAAGGTAATCTCCAGGCATCATTCTAAAAAAAAAAAGGTAATCTCCAGGCATTAATGCAAAAGTATTAATGCAACATAAATTTCCATCACAATACAAACGTAAAGAAACTCAAAAGTTATTTAATTAACCAAAACGCTTCTCTCTCTCTCTCTTTTTATAACCTCCAAAACCTATTTAATTCATTGTCAGTTTCAATCTTCACTTATTAATCTCCTGGACTATTATATATGAACCATTTTCCACTTGGACATTCATCAAAATAGATCTTTGGTCTCTTATAACAAAAAATAAAAGAAAAAAAGAACATATCTTTGGTCTTATCTTGATTAAAAGATGGCCAAGATCTCTGTTCTATTTTGTTTCATTATCCTATTTGCTTTAGGGTTTGTTGATTGTCATAGAGCGCAGGAAAAATTGGGGTACATGAGCTCAAGAATGGAAATATCTCTGCAAAGTTCACTAATTGGGGTGCATCCCTTGTCTCCCTTATTGCTCCTGACAAAAATGGACAAATGGCTGATGTTGTTCTTGGATATGATTCAATTAAGGAATACATCAATAGCTCCTCGCCTTTTGGTGCAATTGTTGGACGGGTTGCTAATAGAATCAAAGGTGCTCAGTTTACTTTAAATGGGAACTTGCATAAACTAGTTGCTAATGAAGGACACAACACAATTCACGGTAGCTCTAGAGGATTCAGTCGTGTTGTTTGGAGAGTGGTCAGGCATCAAAAAGAAGGAAGTCATCCCTACATTCAGTTCTCCTATCGAAGTTTTGATGGCGAGCAAGGATTTCCAGGTGATCTCGTTGTCAATGTGATGTGAACTACATGCTCATTGGACATGATACAATGATAGTAACATTGAAAGCCAATGCTCTAAACAAGCCTACACTAGTGAATCTAGCACAACAAACTTACTGGAACCTAGGTGGCCACAATAGCGGCAATATCCTGTCTCATAAAATCCAGATATTTGGCTCTCACATCACGCCTGTTGATCGCCAGCTTATTCCCACTGGAAAAATTGTGCCAGTAACTGGAACACCATATGATTTCCTCAAGCCCCACACCATTGGAAGCAGGATCAAGAAGCTGTCTAATGGTTATGATATTAACTATGTGCTTAATGGTGGCAAGGGCAATAAACTGAGGTGCGCAGCAGTGGTGCACCATAAGAAGTCAGGAAGGGTATTGGAGCTGTCAACAACTGCTCCAGGCATGCAATTCTTCACAAGCAACTGGAATAAGGATTTTAAGGGAAAAGGTGGATACATCTATAAACCCCATGCAGGACTATGTTTGGAGACTCAAGGTTTCCCTGATGCAGTGAATCACCCCAATTTCCCTTCACAGATTGTGAGGAAAGGAAAGCCTTACTCGCATTCTATGCTGATTAAGTTTTTAACTACAAGTCCATCTGCTTAATTGTAGATGACTAAAACCTTCTACATAATTTGTTTTTGGCTTTCATCTGTCTTCCAATTGTTTCAGTGTATCCTTTGACATCAGAACATTCTTTTTGATGAATAAGAAATTATATTTACTATATTCCAAATACTAATCGAAAGCTGAGACTAACAATGCCCATTATGAAGAGAGGTTATCAGTGAGTCCCTGGGTTGGATATTTATGTACCGAATATTGATTCTAGCTAAGAGAGAAAGTTATGAAGTGAGCTTCTTGAATCTGCAAATTGAACCAAAATAAGGAGGACTATCTCATATGTCAAATGAGTCTATCTTCAAAATTGATTCGTCCCTATAGACAACCCAGTATACAATAGCAAATTTGCAATAGTAAAGTTGTCCAAATAGCTTAAAATATATATCTTACATGGAAGAGCATTTCAAAAATCTTGTCATCCTAATTAAATGTTAATATCAATTACCTCAAAAAGCCAATGGAACTGTCGTACAGCATCTGCTGTGCCCTGAAACCACTTTTTACCTAACTCTCCTGGAGTTTGAGTTGCGGCAAGAACCTGCAATTGAACAAAACAACCTATTAGAGTTTTCTTCCATACCATAGTACTTTTCAAATGTAACCTTGTTCATTCTAAACACCACCGAGCTAGTGTGTGTCCTTACATTTACCATCTTTAGAAACCATTTAACTAGTATTCTAAAGTTGAGATTGAGTTCGAACATAGCACCATTTGTTCTAATACCATGATAAATTATTGTTTATCCCAAAAGCTTGAAGTGTTACGAAATTGTTAATTTAACCATTATTCTAAGACTATGTATGCACTTGTAGAGGTAAGCATGATTATCTAGTCTCAAATGTACCTCGACATAGCCATCTCCAAAGGTGACTCCACTGCCAAAGTTGTAAGCTCGTGCAAGATGCCTGTTAAGTGATGCTGAGTTGAACTGAGTGAGAATGTACACTTTGTTGATCCCACTATTGATGCAGTTGCTCATTGGCACATCAATGAGCCTGTAAGATCCTCCAATTGGAACCTACAATAGGATATAACAAATTAAATGACTAACCAATGTGCCCCACAAGTATGAACTTAAAGGCCTTATGAAATTTAAGAAACATAAACCAAGTGTGTGTATAATATATATTCACTTGCGTACAATATTTCAGTGCACTAGACTTGACATGAAAGTGACTTGTAACACAAGTCAAGCACTTACTGTAGCTTCATAATAATAAGGCCTTGATGGGAAATACATGCATGAAAAATTTGCAAAAATAAAGACTTACAGCAGGTTTGGCACGGCGTTTAGTGAGTGGGAAAAGACGAGTACCAGCACCTCCACCGAGTATGATTGCCACAACCGTCCGTGGGTCCCGCTTTTCCATCTCTAGGTCCCTCAACTGCAATATTGGACCCCACATTGTCGACTGTTATTTTAGATCATATAGTGGACCATATCATATGTGACACTGTGACCCAATAGTTAATTAATAATGTAGATTTATCTCTTGGGTTTATTAGTATACAGTAACACTTTCAAGGCTTACCAAACAACATTGTTGGACATATTAAGATGGCCCATTTATGGAATAAAGTATTTTCTGTGTCTTGGGCCATAGCCTTAAATAAATGTCTGGACAGCAATGCTGGGCTGAGCTATACAATCATATAGAAAATCTATTCCAAAAATGATTTTATAGATAGCAAAGAACTACAATTTTTTATTACAAATTCAATCCTGGGCCCAAAGTTCTTTCTTTTTTTGTTTTCCTTCAGAAATAAACAGTTCGCAGGTTGTGGATTCTAACTGGATCATAGTGGATCATGGGCTTGGGTTTAGTCAAACTCAAGCAAATATCAAGCCCAAACTCTTTTTCAGCGCAGGCCTGCAGCTGAACAGAGATGGGGCTGATATGTCATGAACATTGGCCTGGTGCATCACCACATAACACCCCCATAATTCAAACTCTGAGAGCCACTAGTTGAATATACTCATGGATAATGCAAACGTTCAAAATTTTGAAAAACTACACAGGCTCTATTATTTTTTTTTGAAAAGGACCACACAGGCTCTATTGAATACAAAAGGAAATATATGTACATTTGACAAACTTCTTAGATTTCTCAATTCAATTCAATTACATGATTGTATTGATCAATATGGGACAAACACTGGTATCTTCTCCGATGAAAAATAAATTCAACCACAACATCCATTGTTAATGTAATTACATGGTTGAATTTAAAGTACAACACTTACAAAAATGTACCAAAGTTGTGTGATATACCATTTCTACTATTGCAACAAATTAGCTACTCAGAAATGTTATACTTTGCATATTTGTAACTTTGTATGTACCATGAGCTAAAGCACACACTTTGGTGAGTATTCAGATTGCTCACCTTGGACTCCCCAACTATATCAGCAGTAAGAGACATAGAAACATGTCTCCTAACATTCTTATTGCCACCACTTTCTTGCTGAACTTGTTGTGTCAGCTTCAGCTTCTTCCCCATCATTTCTCCATCACAAAACTTCACAAGCCCCCACTTCCTCCCTGCCAGCCTTGTCGCGCCACGTAACTGTCTGGCGACTGAGAGGGAAATCCGGCCATCGGCAGCCACTGCCATTTTTTCTCCAAGACTCAAGGAGAGAATTGGAATTTTGTTAAATGGTGAGGTCTCATGTGAAGGGCTATAAGGGAGGGGCAAAGCTACTGTTGGAGTTAGATTTGCTTACATGGAATGCATGCTATTGGAGGATTGGGCCACGCTATCCAAAATCAACTACATCCACCAATTTTCGTTTGTGTTCTTGTGGCCCTTTAGAGCAAGTTGTGTAGATACATATTTGTCCTCACACATAGTGTGAAATTACGGATCAAGGAATATTCTATACATGCTGCCTCCAGATTTTTGGTCCTGAGTGTGATAGTATGTGCTAGGATTTCTAGTGTCGGCTTATTATGGGTCATTTTTTTTTTTTTTTTTTTGGGTTAAATTGCAAATTTTTCCTTGTGTTGGAGAAGAGAGAATTTAGAAGCTAGAGTTGGGGCTGCAGAAGCTAGAATTTCGCTAGAGCAAAAGTATCCTGCGGATTTTGAGTGAAATGACAACTTGTAAAAATCAATTATGGTAGAAAGTTTCTTTTGAAACTCGCTTGGACTTTCAATCGAGCGAGTTTGCACTTGGGTAGCTCTCTCACTCTTCTCTTTGGAATTTGGATGTAAAATTGCGGGTTTTTTGAGATACGAAAGAGCGATAATTGCATAGAAACAATAAATAACAAAAGCAACTGAATTCTCTCGAGTTTTGAAACTCACTCAAATGAAATTTAGGCAAGTTTCTGGCAAAACTCTCTATCCAACTGATTTTAGGAAAAAGAAAAAAAAAAAAGTCAATTTCGCTAGAAACTCGTTTAACAGGGCAACTCCCTCGAGCAAAATTGTGAAAACTACTGCTACAACTTCACCTTCCGAACCTATTATCTCAAATGCAAATACAACTCGATAAAATAATAAATACACGGAAATAATTTGTAAATACAAATATATATATATATATATATATTGAGAATCAGAGTCATCACTAGAAAGATCATAACACATCATTGAGAGCTATACTATTCACTTACTATATAGAAATTTTTTTGGCTACTCAACTTATATAGAAAGCTATTGCTTATATTTGAATGAAAACTACAGAAGTAGATGAATCATAAAATTTTTGTATGAAACAACATTCACATAGAAGTCATAACTTGTGAATCTTGTCCATTGCATGACCCATCAGTCACTGTACGAATAAAGTGACTTTTTTTTTGGGATCAGTCACTGTACGAATAAAGTGACTTTTTTTTTGGGGTTTAAATAATAAAGTAACAAATGCCCCATTGATTTAATGACAATGCATTGCAGTTACTATTTTTAGAAAATGCATTGCGGTTATTGTGATTTTACCATTTTGGCATGCACTTTCTGAATTATGAGTGTTCCAGAACTAAATAACACAGTCACATTTATCTCAACTAGTAAGTTACCCGAGCGATACATGAATAATATTGTAATATTTTATGTAAGATAGTTTTGGAGAATGTTATATCTTATATATGCGTTATAGCATAATTGTTATAGAACTTTATTAGTAATACGTTTATCATAAAAAATAACAATTATAAATTGCACACACATATCCGTTATAATTATTCAATTGAAAAAAAAAAAATAAAGGATAAAATACTATTTTGGTCCCTAAACTTTACAAAAATTTTGTTTTCATCCCTAAACTTTAAAAAGTTCTTTTTTATCCCTAAAATTTGTAAAGAGTTTTTAAAATAGTATAGAGAAAAAAATAATGATGAAAAAGAACTTTTTCAATAGTTTAGGGATGAAAAACAAACTTTTAAAATTTAAGAACATAAATAAAACATTTTCAATAATTTAGGGATGAAATATAAACTTTTCAATAGACTGTGGAGTGATTTATCTCCACTTTTTATTTTTTTCCTTTTTGTATGGTCCTTTGTGATTTATTTTTATTTTCTTTTTCTTTTTCTTTTTGTATGGTACTTTACTTTCAAGACTATGAAGTGATTTATCTTTATCTTCTTTTTTTTTTCTTTTTGTATGGTACTTTACTTTAAAGAAATCAAGTACTTGGTAAATTTTTTTTCCATTTTTTTTTTGTAAATTTTATATTATTAAGTGGATTAAAAATATTTAAGATAGTAATTAGTATTTAGAATTAGAATGTGCACTGTGGAGTGATTTATCTTTATCTTTTTTTTTCCTTTTTATATGGTACTTTACTCTTAAGAAATCAAGTACTGGGTAAATTTTTTTTTTCTTTTGTAAATTTTATATTATTAAGTGAATTATAAATATTTAAGATAGTAATTAGTATTTAGAGTGTGGACTGTGGAGTGATTTATCTTTATCTTTTTTTTTTCTTTTCTTTTTATATGGTACTTTACTCTCAAGAAATCAAGTACTGGGTAATTTTTTTTTTGTAAATTTTATATTATTAAGTGGATTATAAATATTTAAAATAGTAATTAGTATTTAGAATGTGGACTGTGAAGTGATATTTCTTTATTCTTTTTTTCCTTTTTGTGTGGTACTTTACTTTCAAAAAACAAAGTACTAGGAATTTTTTTTTTTTTTGTAAATTTTATATTATTAAGTGGATTATAAATATTTTAGATAGTTTTTAGTACTTAGAGTATGGACTGTGGAATGATTTATCTTTATCTTTTTTTTTCTTTTTGTATGGTGCTTTTCTTTCAAGAAATCAAGTACTAGGTAAATTTTTTTTTTCACTTTTTTTTTTCTTTTGTAAATTTTATATTATTAAGTGAATTATAAATATTTAAGATAGAAGCATATTGTAATTATCTCTCAAAAAAAAAAAGTATGGATTGTGGAATGATTTATCTTTATCTTTTTTTTTTTTTTGTATGGTACTTTATTTTCAAGAAATCAAGTACTAGGTAAATTTTTTTTTTTCACTTTTTTTTTCTTTTGTAAATTTTATATTATTAAGTGGATAATAAATATTTAAAATAGTTATTAATATTTAGAGTTTGGATTGTGGAGTGATTTATCTTTATTTTTTTCTTTTTCTTTTTGTATGGTACTTTACTTTCAAGAAATCAAGTACTGGGTAAATTTTCTTTTTTTCACTTTTTTTGTTCTTTTGAAAATTTTATATTATTAAGTGGATTATAAATATTTAAGATAGTAATTAGTATTTAGAGTGTGGACTGTGGAGTGATTTATCTTTATCTTTTCTTTTTCTTTTTGAATCGTACTTTACTTTCAAAAAATCAAGTATTGGTATTTTTTTTTCACTTTTTTTTTTCTTTTGTAAATTTTATATTATTAAGTGGATAATAAATATTTAAGGTAGTTATTAGTATTTAGAATTTAGACTATGGAGTGATTTATCTTTTTCTTATCTTTTCCTTTTTGTATGGTACTTTACTTTCAAAAAATCAAGTACTGGGTAAATTTTCTTTTTTTCACTTTTTTTGTTCTTTTGAAAATTTTATATTATTAAGTGGATTATAAATATTTAAGATAGTAATTAGTATTTAAAGTGTGAATTGTGGAGTGATTTATCTTTTTCTTATCTTTTCCTTTTTGTATGGTACTTTACTTTCAAAAAATCAAGTACTGGTATTTTTTTTTCACTTTTTTTTTTCTTTTGTAAATTTTATATTATTAAGTGGATAATAAATATTTAAGGTAGCTATTAGTATTTAGAATTTGGACTATGGAGTGATTTATCTTTTCCTTTTTGTATGGTACTTTACTTTCAAGAAATCAAGTACTAGGTAATTTTTTTTTTTCTTTTGTAAATTTTATATGATTAAGTGGATTATAAATATTTAAGATAGTAAGTAGTATTTAGAGTGAGGACTCTGGTGTGATTTATCTTTATCTGTTTTTCTTTTTGTATGATACTTTATTTTCAAGAAATCAAGTACTGGATAAATTTTTTTTTCACTCTTTTTTTTCTTTTTTAAATTTTATATTATTAAGTGGATTATAAATATTTAAGATAACAAGTATTATTTAAAGTGTGAACACTACAAAAAACTTGATTTTTAGTAGCGGTTGTAACCATGAGGACTGCTGTTGCTCGAATCCGTTGGACGCTGAGATAAGGACATGATGCTACAACTCGCTTGAAATTGATGCTTGGCTCACGCAGTGCCAACTTCTATAACTTGCACAGAGTAAATCAAGTGGTTCAACAGAAAAATAATAATAAAGAAAATACAAAGACAAGCACAAGAAAGAATGAAAAAGAGGGAGAATGCCTGCTAAGGCTGAAAAAAAAAAAAAAAAAAAAACAGCGCTCAATTTGCTCTAACCCAAAAACATCAAGTCCTTTTATAGAGGTGGCACTCACAAGAAACCCTAGTGATTTGAAAGAGTGCGGCTAAAGAAAAAATGCTTGCCAAGCAAGACAATTGTGGCACTAACTTGCCTAACAAAACTAAGGTGGGCTTGCACTCCAAAGGGGATGTCTTTTGTGTGTGACTAGGCCCATGAAAGTGAAACGCCAATGTTCAAAAAATACAAAAAAAAAAGGGTGCGTGCTCCATGTGGTTAAAACAACGAAAAGACATCTTGGATGGCAAAACTATAATATATAGCATTGAGATGAAAGAAGCCCAAATTGCACTTGGATGAAAGCCTTGTGTACCCGTAAGACCAAGTCCATTATTAAAGATTAAAAAAAAAAAAAAAAAAAAAATGAAAGAACACTTCAAGCCTCATCTTCCTTGCATTAGAAAGACGCAAAGCCGAATATTGAAATGGGGAAATTTCTAGACATCAAAATTTTATGATGTATTCACAACCGTGTGATTGTTCATGATAAAATATTTATGATCAAATTAATCTCTAATTAATGATGTGGACGATCAGCGAATGAAGTCAAGCCATGTGACAACATTTAATGAAGAAAGCCATATGGCAACGTCAAAAGAAAAGACTATATGGAAAGTTCTTATTAAATGAAGGATTAAATTAAATTAATAATTAACTCTCAATAAATATTGAGAGAAAATTCTCAAATTAAATACTATTGAGTTGCCTATAAATAATAAAATAATACTATTGAGTTGCAGATAAGATGCCATAAAGGAAAACCCTTTTTATTATTTCTTAAAAAATAATAAAATAAAATAAAATGAAATCCAATTAAAATTCACACTTAATTAATTTTAAATTAGTTCTTGTTGGAACCAATCAAAATTAAGTGTCTAAAATAAGACGTGATCGGGCCCATTGTGTAGGTGAGCCATGATCATTGAAGATTGTTTGTATGATAACTTTTAATCAAGTGGTACGATCAAGGCCCATGACATACCATTATAACCGTTAGAGCATCAACATTTGTTTCGTATCACAAATCTAAAGATCTAACTGTTGAAATTACGATCATGCCCTTGGTGCAAAATTACTATTTTGGCTTGAATGTTGGTTAAATGTAAGTTGTAAAATGGGCCATCTACAGAACATAAGCAAGGTATCTGAATATCCTCGTCAAAGAGTTAAAAGAAAATAAAAAAGAACTTTTTCGGCAACTTTCCTGTCAAGTGCAGCTTTTGGCAATCAATTAAGAATGTAACAAGCATTACAGATTGCTTTACTCTAGAAGACTTTAAAAAGCCCAACATTTAGTCTTATACATTTAGCTATCTCACTAATTGTTCTATTAATTCTCTCATCCATCCTACTCTATAGAGGTGTTCTTCATGCTGTAAAGTACCTCTTGGTAGTTGGTACCATGCTTTTCATAAAACTTCAAAAACTCACCATCCTTGAATTCAATGACATTCTTAGATTTAAGGCATGATCTTCCAAACTTGCTTTCCACTTCAGCTTTCTTCATGGTGTAAACTCAAACTTTTTTAGAATTGTTATCAATTGAACTCATAAAATACATAACTTACATCCATTATATTTGTGGGTGAACTTACATCCACAATAAAAATTCTCCTTGGTGAACTAGTATCTCAAACAATTCACTACTCTTATCTTTTGGTAAGTCTAGAATTTATTACTCCAACTTGTTTGGACTAGGTTTTTTTTTTTTTGGTGATAATTTGATAGCTTGGGGTGAGAGAATTTGAACCTTGGATGTCTTTGCTGGAAACACTAGGAGATGTCAACCAATTGAATTACAAGACTCTTGGCATTGTTTGGACTAGTCTGACTATTGACACATACTTCTATTGATTAGGCCACTTAACTACTAATTTTATTGACTTTAGTCCCAACGAATGAGAGAGAGATCTAATTATTTCCCATTTAAACTGGTACATTATGATTCTGAGAATTCCTAATGGAAGGATTTAAAGTATTTAATGAAGAAAAGGAATGTGGAAAGAAGAGACAATGGACTATTTACGAGTCTACTCCTTACATGTTTATCACATAATTATGTAGGAGCTCATTACTTATCTCATTATTGAATTCATTTGTAAGTGAACCCAACTAGCCCAAGTATAGCCCAACCGTTTCATAACATAAAAATAAAAAAGAGTTGTTTTCGGCCTAGTGCAATTGAGCGACCCAAATTGCATCAACGCCATAAAAGCAGAACAAAATCAATTTATTATTGGATTGTAGGGGTGTAATCAGTTAGCTTTGGCCAGTTTTCTTAGTGTTTGGCCATCCTAGCCAAAATTTTCGGTTTGTAAATTTCTCCACCGAAACTGATTAAAATAATTGAAAATCAATCGGTTTCGGTTTATTTTGGTCGGTTTTCGATTTTTATTTTGAACAATTGAAAAAAGAAACAAAACCCTAACTTTACGTTGTTACTACTAGGCTATTAGCTTTAATCTCATAAAAATAGCATTGATTCAGTATTAAACAAAACCCAAAATACAAAAAAAGAGAGGTTTATCAAGATTTTCAAAACCCTAACTTTAATCACTTAAAACAAGAGAGAGAGAGAGAGAGAGAGAGAGAGAGAGAGCTATTGAAGTGTTGAATGAAGCAAATCAAGAAAGAAAAGGGAAGAAAGAAAGAAGATCTTATCGATGATCAAAAGAAGCCTCAAGCCAATGATCAAAAGAGAGTGAGAGTGAAAGAAAAGGGGGAAATTGGCTTGTGGAAGCCAGTGGCAGAGGTAGAATCGGACTATGGAGGGTTGTGGAGTGGAGTGTGGAGGTTGAGGTTGTCTAAGAGTGAGAGTGAGAGTGAAAAGTGTGAGCCGGGGGGTATGTAGGGTAAGGTTTCTAGAATTTGTCTTTTGTTTTTACTTTTTAGTTTAATTAGTTTAACTTAATTAGTTTAAGTTTAATTAGATACTTAATTAGTTTAAGTTTAATTAGATACTTAATTAGTTAGTTAGTTAATCACTTAATCTAATGGGTTAATGGCTTTTAAATAGCAAGAGGCTCAAACGTGTGGGTTTTAAAAAAACAAAAAAGGCTAGATGTTTACAAGCTGGAGGCCCAATGTTTGCAAGCCCCAACGTGTTTTATATTATATATATAATATATAATATATTATAATATAATTCGGTTTGGTTTCGGCTAGTTCGGTGCATACAAACTTGCCACCGAAACCGAAATTTTTGGTTTTTATGAAATGAAAACTGAAATCGAACAGCACCAAAACTGAATCAAAATGTTGGCAACAATTCGGCCAGTTTCGGCTGGTTTTTTCAGTTTCTTTGTTTTGTGCACACCTCCATTGGATTCCTCTATTAAAATGGTAATATTTTAGTGATTGGTTAGCTACATTAAATACAAAATCAAATCAAGAAAAGAAAATGGCACAGGAATAGTGTATGGAATATATATTATTTTATAAATCAAAGGAGGGATCATACATGCGATAATCAAAAGAACATAGGAACATGGTTCAAGAAAAATGTCATTGACAAATAACAATAGCCTCAGGAATAGTACAACAACAGAGAAGGTCCATTTGACTCATTACTTCCATCCAATTCAGTCATTCTACAAAACAGACAATTACATTAATTAATTAACGCAACAAGCGTATGACTAACATGAACAAACAACAATTGCAATATATGAATCAAATAAAATGACCTAACATACCTGGTTCATTTTTCTTCTTAGATTTAAGAAATGTGTCTCTAATTGCATTCATTTCATTGACTACAACATTTGTAGGCATCCGCTCGTCTGGTGATGCTTTAGAACATGACAATCCAATTTGGAATACAGATATCAAGCATTCTTTTATTCTACTACTAACATTGACACGGGGATCTTCTTCAATTATTGTTATTTCTTCTATGTCATCATAGATATCTTCTTCATCCTCCACAAAGAACATTGATGGGTCAACTATATTCATGACATGTTCTGGCAAAGTCATTGTAGTGAACTTGTGAATGCTCAGACCATCTTTGAACATTTCATCAATTGGTCTTTTTCCAATGAACATTTCCAGCAAGAGTATCCCATAGCTATAAATGTCTCCTAATGTTGAAACTTGGCCACCCATCCCGTACTCTAGAATTCATCAATCATATTCAGTAACAAATAGTACTCTTACGAGCTTAAAATTTAACCACTAATGTATTATGCATTCGTAGCACATATAGCCCTTCATACAATTTTGTGAATATGTGGCTTTTTAGGAAAGAGAAAAAGTTTTTTGCTTTTTTTCAAGTGGCCAGTGGTGTCAAGCATTTTTGCCCGCTTAAAAAGTGGTGACAAAAGCATATAGTTACTTTTTGAAAGAATCCCAACTTTAGTTTAATATCAATGCAAATTCTTATACTAGATATGGATTGTATCTAGTCAAAAATTACCTGGAGGAATGTATCCAATGGAACCTTTAAGCCCAACTGACAAGGTTTGAGATTTGGAGGGATTGTTTGATGCTTCAAAGAGGAAATTTGCCAATCCAAAATCACCAACATGGGCTACCATATCTTCATCAAGGAGTATATTGCTTGGCTTTAGATCACAATGAACAATTGGTGTTTCGCAATGGTGATGAAGATATTCTAATGCATAAGCAACATCTACAGCTATGTTTAGTCTCTGAATAAATCTCAATCTCTTGCTCTGATGTTGCACATCATTTTTAGGATGCAACCATTGGTCCAGACTACCATTGCACATGAACTCAAAAATAAGACTTTTAAAGTCATTTCCTTCATGATCAATGCTTGAGCAAGCAGAGATAACCTTGAGGAGATTGCGATGACGTATACTTCTCAAAGCATTGCATTCGTTAATGAAACTCTTAGAAGCTCCTTTCTGTTGAAGGTTTAATACTTTAACTGCAACAATTGCTCCATTTTTGGAAAGAACTCCTTTGTATACTGAGCCAAAGCTACCCGAACCAATCAAATGGTTCTCAGAAAACCCATTTGTTGATTTTAGGAGTTCTGCATAAGAGACAAGTAATTTCCTATCTTCAATGGAAGATGTAGTTAATGCTCTCTCTCTTGATTTTTTCATAGTAAAACATGTAGGGAAAAAATACAATAGAATAAGTACAAATATGACCATGCTAGTGATAGGAATTACTATTTTGAGTGCAAGAAGCTTCTTAGATGAATGATGATTTTTCCTGGTGCATGTAGGTAAATGTAATTCTTGGACACCACCACAAAGCTTATTATTTCCAAAGATTGAAATCTCGCTTGCATTTGCAAAAATCCCTTCACTTGGCACTTCGCCCTCCAAATCATTATATGAAATATTGAGATGCTTGAGTGATACAAGCTTACCGAGAAATTTAGGAATATTCCCAGAGAAATTATTCTGTGAAAGATCTATTTGTTCTAAACCTCTTAACGTCTTCAAAGATTGAGGTATTGCACCTTGAAATGAATTACCCTCCAAATACAAGTGTTCCAAACTAAGACAAGTCTCAAGGGTGGTGGGAATTTCGCCTGATAATCTATTATTTGAGAGATCTAACCAGGAAAGATGTATTAAGTTGCCTACTTCAAACGGCAGTGCACCTATCAAGAAATTGTGAGACATGTCTAAAGAAATTGAAAGGGACGAAAGATCAATAACTTGTTTTGGAATGGTGCCAGTGAAATTGTTACTAGAAATGTTTAGGTAAAGCAAATTTTGGCAGTTTCCTAGGCTTAGGGGTATATTTCCCTCAAATCTGTTCTTCGCCATAGAGAGCATTATCATTGCAGTAAAGTTACCAAAAGAGGAAGGGATTGGCCCAGAAAATTTATTATCATTCAAATATAATTCCTTTAGCTTTTGAAGCTTCCCAAGAACATCAGGAAGAGTACCTCCCAAATAGTTATCACTTAGTGCTAGTGATTCTAAGTTAACAAGGTTCCCGATTCCAATAGGAATGTCACCTCGGATCATATTCACATCAAAATAAAGATATTGTAGCTGGGTGGAAAGGTTGGCTATGGAGTTGGGCAAAACTCCTCCAAAATAATTATAACTGAGAACCAAGATCTTCAAACTAGTACAATTAGCCAAGAAACTGAGAAAATTCAGGTCACCATCTTTCCCATATCCAAGTCTATTGCTACCTAAAGCAAGTGCAACCAAGCCTTGCAATATTGCTAGATTATGAGGGATTGTCCCAATTAGACCATTTCCGCTAATGGAAAGACCCTGAAGATGAGAAGCATTTGACAATGACGCAGGAATAGGTCCCGTGAAATTGTTAAGACCGCAGTAAAATATTTGAAGGTTAGGAAGAGTAAGACCAATATCTGGTGGAAGGCTTCCATGTAGTCGGTTTTGAGCAACAGAGAAATAGTATATGGAAGATATATTGTAAATCGGAGGAGGGATGGTACCAGACAGATAATTCACAGAAAGCTGAAAAAATTCCAAGCCTGTTAGACGGCCAAGTTCATTAGGTATGCTTCCTTGAAAATTGTTCCTGCAAAGACTAAGAACATACAAAGAGGAAAAGTTTCCAATCCAAGCTGGGATATGTCCTATCAGGTTGTTCACATCAAGTCCTAGAAACTCCAACTTTGACAATGAGCTAAGGTGGTCTGGAATTTTCCCAATAAGATTGTTGTAAGTAACAGCAAGCTCTCTAAGTTGTGTACAATAACTTAGATTAGCTGGAACTTTACCACCAAAGGAATTCGACCACAAAATGAGACGCTGCAGGCGTAGTAGACGTCCCACTTCTTGAGGAATTTCACCGTAGAAGCTATTGTTTCGTAGGTCGATTCTTGTGAGGTAAGTAAGATTTCCTATAGAGGGTGGTATGGAGCCAGACAATTTCTTAGTTGTCAAATTCAAAACCATGACTCGTTTACTGGAGGGGCCACATGTAACACCTAACCAGTTGCAAAAATGTATGGAGTCATTCCATGAGCTCATGATCTGAAGTGGGTCTTGAGTTATCCGATTCTTGAAGTCAAGTAATGCCAGGCGATCAGTCTCATTTGCAATAGCTGGAACTGTTGCAGATTTCAAACATGAGCTCATGCACATTAGAAGAATCCCATGAAAGAATATTAACAAAACCCACTCGTAACTCAGACTAGAGTGCATCATTCTGTTGGGGTTGCAAGTTTGTCTATCTGATAATAGCGTTTGCTTTCTGTGGAATACAAAAAATTCAATTAAAGTTAATAAAAATATATATTAGTAGGACACAACTATAACTTTTTTTTTTTTTTTTTGGGTGGGGGATAAGAGACATAGGTATAGCTTGTTAAGAGAGAAAAACAAGTAAATACCCTCCAACGGTGCCGTTTAATCAAGCAAATGAGAAGGAAGGCTTGAAATGGTGTCATTTCAATTATGAGTCATTAAGCAAAACACGCGAGAGACATGTACATCAATACGAAGTAGTTTTAATCAAAGATTCGGACTCACTGTTCCAGCGGCCAACTAGGTTAGTTTTTTTTTTTAAAGCTCAAAAAACAAGTTAATTAGTGATTAGTGCCAGTTGAAGTTAGTTGTAACCAACTTGTAATTCTGTTATTACCGTGCAATGGTTAGATTAGTGACATTAGTTTGTTAGTTATAGTTTCTTTGCCTCTCTATACTTGCTATATTTTGAATATAAGAAGTGTTACGTCCTTAACATTTTCACAATACTTTCACAACAAATTATAAGTGGTTATTTGTTATTGGTTTTAATTTCAACCATCTACTAAAATTACTTTTTTGCCCCACCGATAACAACCTAACACTTATGATTTCTAGTGAAAGTGTTGTGGACACAACATTTCTCTTTGTGTATATATATATATATAGCAATAGAACCTCTTTGATGTTTTTATCCTAATTCTTTCTCTTCTTTGAATAAAAATCTCAATTTCTATTGAAAAATTTCAACTTGTAACCCTCTATTTTAAGGATTTGTGTTAGGTCTAGTGGATTCAATACACTAGACCCGTTGAGTTGATGAAATGTTACCAAAAGTAGACCATCCCAGTGGGTCAGTGTAACTGGACAATGGATCCAAACTTTACTCCTATTTTAATGTTATCTTTAATTCCAAACTACTACATTATAATTCTATATCTTATGAAGTATACAAAAGTATGAGTATGACAATGACATTTCTTACTGAATAAATTGTTTATCTTGACAAGTTTGTAAATATCTACCAAATCAAAATATAGATATATAAAAATGTTTTGCAAACAAAACACAAAATATCATATCATGAATTTTTGCCCAACAATGAATAACTGTACCAATTAAGAAAACAACTTGCTTTTAATAACCTATTAAGATTACTTTTTCCATAGAAATTGCAAAGTTTTCCACTCAAATAAAGTATCAGCTAAGTTATTAAAAAAAGAAAAGAAAGGAATTTCCATTAAAAATTTAATGAGATTTAATTATGAATTATGAATTATGAATTTGAATTTGATATTGCTTTTGATTAAAAGTTTAAAACTAATCAATGTGCCACACGATACCCATGTACACTATTAGTATGTTTTGAAATTTCAGAATCATTGACAATGGAGATAACTTAGATTCAGAACTCTGCATTTAATTTCTTAGCAGATAGAGTCATTTTTATTTTTATTTTTTGTTTTTCATTGTTATCTATAAATATCTCTATGGGTATCTATATTCGAACTATCAAGTTCAAATAGTATGAGATAGTGTCGATCCTCCAAAATCAAGTTTGATAATCAAGACCAAAAGGATTGGTAACTCTATGGGAGTCTAGGGGTCATGAAACATCGAGAAATTAAATCGGAAGATAGCTAGTATCGAAAATCGAATGAAATGGATCAGTAATATTTTAGAGTATAGCTCTATTAAGTGTGAAATTTTTAGTACTGCCAACAAACATTTTCAAGTAGATATGTATTATAAAGAAAAAGGAGGGATCACACTTACCAGACAGACAATATTGGCTTAGACAAGTTGAAGAAGTTACAAGTCCCACTCGAAACTCATTCTGTTGTGTTGGAGTAGCAAGTTTGAAGGGAAGGATAAAATCTGATGCCAAAGTTTGCTTTTTGTGGAATACAAAAAATTCAATTAGAGTTAATAGAAATATATGTTAGTAGGACACAGCTTTTTGTGGAAATGCAAAACAAGAGTGAACATCACATCACATGAGCGTAAATAAGAATGACCATTTTCACAATGAACTGACTATTAATTTTGCTAATTGCAAAAACAAGTCCTGTACTGTGACTTTGTCACTTTGATAAGTCAATTGAAAATTTCTGTGGAACGAATTGACAGTAGAATTTTTTTTTTCCCTTTAACTTAAGCAGTTAACAATTATGTTTGATTCATCGTGTATAAAACTAGTATTGGTTTAAATCAAATATTTTGGATCAGATAATTTTCCACCGTGTTTGACACTCTCCAATAATTATTATTATTATTATTTTGCTAAATGTGATTAGGCTCAAATTAATATGCTTTATTATTTTTTTGGATCATTTAAATACACCAAGTTAAATCTTGGTTGATTTAATAATTATAAGCCTAATTATTGTTTCTCAAATAAACTATATATTATATAAGTTTATAAAAAACCGTTTTTCAACACAAATTATGCATCTAAATGAATTTATTTTTAGTAGGATTTATTCATGTTGTTCCCTTTTTCCCTTTAAAAAAATTAAAAATGTTTTATTTTTAATTTTTAAATATTAGCAGTTTTATTTCTACTTATTCATGTAAAGTGTGCATTGGATTGTGTATTTGTTTGTAACATTAATTAATATATTTTTGCTAATTATTAGTATAATTTTTTATTCACATCGAATTTTTCATTAAGCGAGAATAATACTAGTATACAATAATATTTTAATAATATTTTAGACATTAGCTGTGGGAAAGCAAATCAAGAAAGACGACAATGGAAAGAAAATGATCCAAGAACTTGGCACCAATAGATAAGTTTGGAAGGTTGTGGTATTTGTAAACCACGTGAACTTGAGAAAGACTCCTAAATCAACATGTCATTGATCAAAATGCTGTCCTAGTTCAATAAGAATTGTGAGGACTTTGGGTTCAAGAAATAGGCAACAATATCTAAGGATTTCTCGCTAAATGCTGGAGTCTCACATGCAAATGACTGTGTCTTCAAATCAAATATTTTGGATCAGATAATTTTCCAATGTAGAGCTTGTATTAACTGTTGCTGTTTTTCCTATGATTGAATGAAAGTTTTGATTTAAAAAAAGAAAGCTATTACTGGGGACAAATTCACTATTATGGTCATAGCCAAATTGTTGTTAAGATTTCATCTGGATTTAACCGCACTCGTTTAGTTCAATTGGATGTTACAATGGTAAGTTTCACTAATTTATGGCCAAACCCATTCAGCTCTGGCAACGCAGAAAATGGAAGAGATGTTACATATTTATTGGTCAATGGATAGAATAAAAGAACACTTAACGCCAGACTTATTTATTAATGGTAGCCAGAAAACTCTCTATGCGTAACAACTCGGTTAGTGAATATTTGGGGGTAAGTAAAAAAACATGAAGGGAAGCTTAATTTGGCGAAGAGGAGAGAAGGAAATGTTGAGAAGAGAGAAAATTACATGCCAGTATATTGTACATTTGTATGAATTGAGGATATTGAGTATCGTACGGTACATTGTTTTTAAACATTAGAGACATGATTTAAATCTAGGTAATTTTTACCCAAACCCAATTGGGCCCACTATCAGCTGTCATGTGAGGTATGGCTTAAATTGAAAAAAATATTCTTATATAGTTGATATATGTCTTTAAATAATCACACGGCATCAGTGTAAAAAATGTCTCATTTGCATTCTAAAAAAAACAAAAAAAAAAAAAAAAAAAAAAACAAAAACAAAAATTAAAGCAATTTTTGTCCATTTTAATATATAAATCTATTTTTTCTATTATACATAACCACTACAAACACCTATATTAGATTATTTACTTTACACTACATTTTATTAAAATATTTTTTTTTATCAATTTTTTATTACTCTCTCAAATGATCTCTCTCTCTCAACAATCCAAATTTATACAAGTTTACATGGATTGATGTGAGTGATTTTTGAAGTTGAACATGCAAAATTTACCCCTTCTACTATATTATATATATAGATTGATGTAAGTGCTCACAAACCATTTTGAAAATGAAAAAAACCAGTACTGTGACTTATTAGATAAGTTGGAAAATTCCTGTTAAAAGGAAATGAAAGTAGAATTTAGACGCCGCAGTCCTACTTTTGACTCTCATAGAAGTTATTTTCTAATTTTTTTTTCCCTTAGACTCCAGCAATTAATAATCGGGTTTAATTCACCGTCTCCTTCTTTGAATAGAAAAAAATTAAAGGGTCATGCTAACGAGTGCTTTTAAAGTAATAGTTAATAATCCATTTTAAAAAAGTTTTGACACAACTTTTATGGAAAATGAAAAAAACTATCAAAACATTATTTTTCTTTCCATAAAAACTTTCTTTAAATGAATTGTTAACTATACATTCGTTAGCATTTCCTTTAAATAAATATATAAAGACTGTGAAGTGCTAACGAGTGCCTTTAGGGCACTAGTTAAGAATCCATTTTAGGAAAGTTTTGACATCATTTTTATGGGAAATGAAAAAAGCTGTTAAAATATTATTATTTTTTTTCATTTTCCCATAAAAACTTTTTTTTACTAGATTTTTAACCAATGTCCTAAGAGCACTCGATAGCATTTCCCATAAAAACCAACTATCATAGCGTTTATATTTTAGAGACGGCCTTTTAAATTGGAAGATAGATATTATTGAATGCTCTAGAAATACATTAATATTTAAGAGATCAGCTCTATTAAGTTAGGAAAGAAAATCGAGAAGAACAGTCGAGGGACAGGTCCTCTGAAACTTTTAAGGAAGATTTATTAAAATTGTTGGTGCAAACGTATTTAATTAAATAATATTAAAATGCTCCAACATAAATCAATGGAGGGATCATACATACCGGACAGACAATATTGCCATAGACTAGTTGAAGAAGTTAGAAATCCCAAGATTGGTGATGGCCACGCTTGCTAACTAGGACTAGGAGAGCTTCCTTTGTGAATTTTCTAGGAGAAGCTAAAGAACGTTACGATTTATAAAGAGGAAAAAGTATAGTACCAAAGCTGGGATAGCTAGTTCTGTAAGGTTGACTAGTTCAAGACTCAGGTGCACCAACTGAGTTGGATGGAATTGAAAGTCAAATTAGGATTGTTGGAACGTTGCCCTCAAAGGAATTAGAAATCAAATTTAGATGCTGTAATTAATATTGCAGCAGATATCCATTTCTTGAGGAATTCCTTCCATAGAGAAAGATGTTAATTCCATCGACTTATTGTGTTAATAGCATGGTTTTAATTTCATCTCTTGTCATCACTTCAATTTACTTGCATTCAACATTTAAAGAGGCCAAACTTAATAAAATTGATTTCTGCTCAAACATCTTGTTTTGGATTTCTAGGGTTTTGTGAGGAATATTATGCTATATTAATGGGAAAATCATTGCTGATAAATACATAAAATAAATTGGCAAGTTGGTCAATATCTCTCTGGGTATCTATATTCGAACCCTTAAGTTCGAATACTATGTGAGAGTGGATCCTCCAAAATAAAGTTTGATAATAAAGACCCAAAGGATTGGTAACTCTAGGGGAGTCTAGAGGCTGTGAAACATTGAGCAATTAAATCGGAAGATAGCTAGTATCAAATGAAATGGATCAGTAATATATTAGAGTGTAGCTCTATTAAGGGTGAAATTTTTTAATACTGGCAACAAACATTTTCAAGTAAATATATATTATAAAGCAAAAGGAGAGGATCATACGTACCGTATAGACAGTCCTGGCATAGACTAGTTGAAGAAGTTACAAGTCCCAACAGTGACGATGACCATGTTTACTAAGTATGACTAGGAGAGCTTCCTTGTGAATTGTTGAGGAGATCAGCTAAACAACCTTACAATTTATAAAGAAGAAAGAGGATAGTATCAAAGCACTATAGTTCCCGTAAGGTTGTCTCCACCAACTGAGTTGATGCGGAATTTAAAGTCAAATTAGAATTGATAGAAAGTAATTAGTTGAAGTAAAATTTCTAGATGCTGTATGTGCGGTAAGCTGTAGTTGTGTAAGTGCAGTAGGCGACAACCCATTTCTTGAGGAATAATTCTCATAAGGAAATTTATTTATTTATTTATTTATTTTTGAAAATTATAAAAGATATTAGTTCACAGATTTATTTACAGCGAATTAGCGATCTATTGCATTAAGGCAACGGTTGGCATATTTTGGATTGAGATTTAGTGCAATTAACCCCACCTCTCATAACAGTTTTTTTTACTATTCTTACTTTTTTTTTTTTTTTTAATTTAATGATTGAGATTTCAAGTTACTTTTTGTATTTGTAAATCTTAGTCATCCATAGTAATTGCATCAACTGCAATACCTACTTGATTTCAATCCGTAAACTGTTGGTCTCAAGTCCAAAAAAAAAAAAAAAAGAAGAAGAAGAAGGAATGCTATAAATTAATGGATGACATAAAATTTAGTCACGTTATTATAAAAGAATTATTTAGAAATACAAGTTGGGGCAATGTAGACACTCCATTTAATTATGATTTCATGACCATGAAATTAAAATCTCATTCTTGAACAAAATTGTACCCGAGGGCTAAATTAAGAACATTATTTATTTATTTATTTTGAGAGAGAGAGAGGGAAAAAAAAGAAAAAAAAGAGAACATTTACAATTTAGAGAAAAGAAAAGTGTGGTATCAAAGCTGGGATATTTCCTATAACTTCAAGACCCAAGTACACGGTACACCAACTAAGTTGGATTGGAATCGAAATCAAATTAGAATTGTTAATTTTTTAGAAAGAAAGTGGAAGTCAAATTCAGGTGCTTCAAAAGTGTGTTAGGCGATAACTCATTTCTTGAGGAATGATTTCTTTCGGGGAAGTGGGTTTGGCTGGGTTTGTGGTTTTTTTATTTATTTACTTATTTTTTAATCACAAAAGAGGTTAGTGGAAGTCAAATTCAGGTGCTTCAAAAGTGTGTTAGGCGATAACTCATTTCTTGAGGAATGATTTCTTTCGGGGAAGTGGGTTTGGCTTGGTTTGTGGTTTTTTTATTTATTTACTTATTTTTTAATCACAAAAGAGGTTAGTTCACAGGTTAATTACAACAGCCTATTGATAGCTTACATAAATCTAGTCACTTCACTATAAATGAATCTTTTTTTTAATACAAGTTGAGGTGTTATAGTCTTGTAGACACTCCATTTCACAACCATGAAATTTCCCATTTATGAACAAAATTGTCATTTTACATATTTAGAAAATTCCAAAGTTTTTTTTTAATTATTTATTTATTATTATTACTAAAGAAGGTAGGAAAATTCCATAGTTAACATATGACTAAAATTCATAACATAATAGTTCATCATGAAATTTGAAGGTATGATGGTCTTTTCTCCAATTGAAAATCAAGGTTTTTTTTTTATTTTTTTACGGAGAAACTCAAGGTTTTGATAGAGAATTCCAACCAATATTTTATAATGACTCTAGGATGGTCTCAAGATATGCGTGCATTCAGGGACGGATTCAAGTGGGGGCCCAAGATTCAAAACCCAACCAACGCCACGGGACTTGAGAGAGCCACGATGGACTTGAGAGACCCACAAACTCATCAACCCACCCTAAACTTGAGAGACCCACAACCCACAACCCACACCGGACTTGAGAGAGCCATGACCCACGAACCGTGATGGAGCCATGATCCACAAAGAAGATGAGAAGAACAACTAGGTTTGGTTAGGTGGCTTGCGATGGCCTATGACGGTGGCTTGTGGTGGACCCTATGACAGTGGGTCTAGCCATGGTGGCTTGGTGATGGCATTCATGTCCACCATGGTTTTGGGTCTGAAAAGGAGAGAGCAAACGAGAGAGAAGACGACAAGAGAGGGAAATGAAATAATGAGAAACGAAGAGAGAGAAGAATCAATCAGATAATAAAATAATAATCTAGGATGGTACTGTAGCAACATTATAAAATTTTTTACAATTGGCACAATTTGGCAGTCCGACTGGAGCATCTTTTTTAAGGGTTTGATGGTAAAATATATCAACAGATAGGATATACAAGGCTGGCTGCGAATGCTCTTATATACCCAAAACAAAAACTATCCAACCAAATTATCCCAACCTAAATCATATTTAAGACCCTAATTTTTTTATTAAAAAAAAATTACCCGTAGGGGTTTTGGTGTCTTAATAGTAGTGGGAGGCTTGTATAACAGAGGTAGTGACCCCTTAGATTCCTTTTTCTCTCTCTTTCAAATGATTTATCAGTCTCAGGTCTTTTATTTTGATAATATATAGTGAAACAATGTGTTTTATTTAACAATCCACAATATTTTTGTGTCTCTCTATCTCTCTTCAGTGCCTTATCTGGTTAGTTATTACTATTAGTCCTTAATTATTATTATTATTATTATTAATACTAAAACAGTGGGTATGCTAAAAGATATGAAGAATAGAAGAGAAATATGTGGTGTAAGCTTAGTCAATTAATGAAATATTCTCTCTACTTATATACCTTGAACAAAAGCTATCTAACCAAATTACCTAAAACTAAATCATATTTAAGCCCTTAATTTAAAAAGAAAAAAAAAATTACCCATATGAGTTTCAGTGTCTTGATGGTGGTGGAAGGCCAGTGTAGGGTCACGATTTGCTTAACGGCCCAAGATTGACGTTGGGCTCATATGCAAAGGGCCCCAACAATATGATTTGTAGAGAGTGGGCTTGAAAAGTATGACCTTGGGCACAGGTGGACGGCTTGGTCGTGGCGTTTATTGAAGTTTTTGTACGGGCGGGTCTGGCTTTACTAGCTCGACCCTCTCCCCCCGGGTTGTAGTAGTCTCCCCCCCTTTTATACTCATGTTTGTTTTCCTCTTTAGAGTCTACGTGTAAGTTTCACTTTTCTAGGGTGCAAACCTGTCTTGTTGACCCATACCTAGTATGGTTTGGGGTCGTTGGGAAAGTTAAAGGGTATGGTTTAAGGCATGGACTTGTCAGATACAGGGCTTGGTATTATGATGTTGGCAGCTTTTTCCCTTACCCTGCCCCTGAACTCAGTTTCCCCCTTTCTTCAGGCATTTCGTGAGGTGCCGAGCAGGAGGTCGTCCTCGGCAACGGCTTTCCTCGGCTTGGGCCCTAGGCCCTGGGCCCCCATGTAGAGTGGGATTGGGCCGCGAATTCACTAGCCCCACAATAACCCCTCAAAATCCTGCTGCCCGACTTTTAGTTGGGGATGAGGATTTTGATAATATTGGGCCCGCATCACGACTCACTCAGATTATGTACTTTTTGATGTTTGGGCTTTTTCATTTGCATAGGAGATGCACTGGATTAAGAGGCATTCCTTTAGTCTTTAGTCACGCGGTGCCCTTTGACGTTCCAGTGTTCGAGACGCGCCTTCACGAGAATCTTTTAACTTTATGGTTGCAGGTGGCATTGGAAATTGGACCGAAACCATTTTGTCTGTAGCGTTCCTTGGAACTCTGCGTGAATTAAATGCCACCTCCTGGTCTTTTAAATAAATAGGATAAGAGGTTGCTCTACTTACACATAAATCCTTCAATTTCCTCCCAAACCATAATCCTTCAGCCATAATCACAGCCTCCTTATCCGGTGTTATCCTCCCTTAGTGTAATATGCTTGAGGCGCGGGTTGGGGTGAAGGAACTCCATCCGCCACAGAGGCACCGGGTCCTTCCGAGACTCAAGGTAGCATGGTCTGGGCAAGGGAGGCACAGATTCAAGAAAATATTCCGTCTTGACAAAGGGGAAATGGTGTTTCTCCTTCTTTTAGTCAAAATCCGAAGCAGGTACTGGTCACACCAGATTCTTGGTGCATCAGAAGTAGAGTTTTCCGCCATCAGCGCCGTCTGCTTTATCGCAGACGTGGTTACGTGAAGGCCCATCAACTTCCGGCTCTCTGCACCTTTTCTTCAACGGTGCTGGCCTCAAGTTGGGTTCCTTGCACCTTTTCTTCAGCTCCGCTAGCTCGAAGTTAGGCTCTCTACGCCTTTTCTTCAACGGTGCAGGCCCCACGTTGGGTTCTTTGGCTGCCTGAGTTATAGGCATGTAAAAGTGTTGAGGAATGGTATTCCTTGAACAACAGCAGCCAACCTCTCCTCTGTGTTACTTCCTCGGCTTTCTCTTTATTTTCTTGTATTTTCCTTTTCGCTTATGTAGTTAGCTCCAATATAAGCTTATTTCAGCTTTTCATTGTACGCTGTACTATTTCTTTGTCTTAATAAAAGTGGAATTTATTTACTTGTTTTGGATATTTTTCTCTTTCCTTTCCTTCTTTTCTTTTTTTTGCAACAACTACTTTATGAATGGGTGTGCTCTGGGTGTGTTTTTCTTCAATGATATTTAGAGTAGGAAACCTTGAAACATAATCCGACTAATTCTAATTTACCGACATTACCAGGCATAATAACGATAATTCATAGTAAATTAAACTCAGGAAACTAACCAAGATAACAGCCGAATATTCCGTAATACACGCGAGGAGATCGTCCGAGAACGATAAACTCTAAATAATTCATCCGAGAGGATGGGCGAGCAGTGAGGGACTTCGGTTGTGTTTTGGCAACATGTTGATCTATATTGCATCAATCCCTTTGGTACTGAGGGCTCGAGAGCAGACTTGGGAATCCATGCAGTTTAGGGATTAACCCAATTGTTAATGGGGAGCCATCCTCGGACAGATTTTAAGGTCCATGTAACGTAGTTTTCTTTTGAGTACTTGGTTTCCCCAAAGGCTTGAGTCCGAGGACCATGCAAGGCCCTGGTTCTGTCCAAAACTTGTAGTTTTCCTTTAAGTAGTTGGTTTCCCCAGAGGCTTGGGTCCGAGGACCATGCAAGGCCTTGGTTCTGTCCAAAACTTGTAGTTTTCCTTTAAGTAGTTGGTTTCTCCAGAGGCTTGGGTCCGAGGACCATGCAAGGCCTTGGTTCTGTCCAAAACTTGTAGTTTTCCTTTAAGTAGTTGGTTTCCCCAGAGGCTTGGGTCCGAAGACCATGCAAGGCCTTGGTTCTGTCCAAAACTTGTAGTTTTCCTTTAAGTAGTTGGTTTTCCCAGAGGCTTGGGTCCGAGGACCATGCAAGGCCTTGGTTCTGTCCAAAACTTGTAGTTTTCCTTTAAGTAGTTGGTTTCCCCAGAGGCTTGGGTCCGAGGACCATGCAAGGCCTTGGTTCTGTCCAAAACTTGTAGTTTTCCTTTAAGTAGTTGGTTTCCCCAGAAGCTTGGGTCCGAGGACCATGTAAGGCCTTGGTTCTGTCCAAAACTTGTAGTTTTCCTTTAAGTAGTTGGTTTCCTCAGAGGCTTGGGTCTGAGGACCATGCAAGGCCTTGGTTCTGTCCAAAACTTGTAGTTTTCCTTTAAGTAGTTGGTTTCCCCAGAGGCTTGGGTCCGAGGACCATGCAAGGCCTTAGTTCTGTCCAAAACTTGTAGTTTTCCTTTAAGTAGTTGGTTTCTCCAGAGGCTTGGGTCCGAGGACCATGCAAGGCCTTGGTTATGTCCAAAACTTGTAGTTTTCCTTTAAGTAGTTGGTTTCCTCAGAGGCTTGGGTCCGAGGACCATGCAAGGCCTTGGTTCTGTCCAAAACTTGTAGTTTTCCTTTAAGTAGTTGGTTTCCCCAGAGGCTTGGGTCCGAGGACCATGCAAGGCCTTGATTCTGTCCAAAACTTGTAGTTTTCCTTTAAGTAGTTGGTTTCCCCAGAGGCTTGGGTCCGAGGACCATGCAAGGCCTTGGTTCTGTCCAAAACTTGTAGTTTTCCTTTAAGTAGTTGGTTTCTCCAGAGGCTTGGGTCCGAGGACCATGCAAGGCCTTGGTTCTGTCCAAAACTTGTAGTTTTCCTTTAAGTAGTTGGTTTCCCCAGAGGCTTGGGTCCGAGGACCATGCAAGGCCTTGGTTCTGTCCAAAACTTGTAGTTTTCCTTTAAGTAGTTGGTTTCTCCAGAGGCTTGGGTCCGAGGACCATGCAAGGCCTTGGTTCTGTCCAAAACTTGTAGTTTTCCTTTAAGTAGTTGGTTTCCCCAGAGGCTTGGGTCCGAAGACCATGCAAGGCCTTGGTTCTGTCCAAAACTTGTAGTTTTCCTTTAAGTAGTTGGTTTCCCCAGAGGCTTGGGTCCGAGGACCATGCAAGGCCTTGGTTCTGTCCAAAACTTGTAGTTTTCCTTTAAGTAGTTGGTTTCCCCAGAGGCTTGGGTCCCAGGACCATGCAAGGCCTTGGTTCTGTCCAAAACTTGTAGTTTTCCTTTAAGTAGTTGGTTTCCCCAGAGGCTTGGGTCCGAGGACCATGTAAGGCCTTGGTTCTGTCCAAAACTTGTAGTTTTCCTTTAAGTAGTTGGTTTCCTCAGAGGCTTGGGTCTGAGGACCATGCAAGGCCTTGGTTCTGTCCAAAACTTGTAGTTTTCCTTTAAGTAGTTGGTTTCCCCAGAGGCTTGGGTCCGAGGACCATGCAAGGCCTTAGTTCTGTCCAAAACTTGTAGTTTTCCTTTAAGTAGTTGGTTTCCCCAGAGGCTTGGGTCCGAGGACCATGCAAGGCCTTGGTTCTGTCCAAAACTTGTAGTTTTCCTTTAAGTAGTTGGTTTCCTCAGAGGCTTGGGTCCGAGGACCATGCAAGGCCTTGGTTCTGTCCAAAACTTGTAGTTTTCCTTTAAGTAGTTGGTTTCCCCAGAGGCTTGGGTCCGAGGACCATGCAAGGCCTTGGTTCTGTCCAAAACTTGTAGTTTTCCTTTAAGTAGTTGGTTTCCCCAGAGGCTTGGGTCCGAAGACCATGCAAGGCCTTGGTTCTGTCCAAAACTTGTAGTTTTCCTTTAAGTAGTTGGTTTCCCCAGAGGCTTGGGTCCGAGGATCATGCAAGGCCTTGGTTCTGTCCAAAACTTGTAGTTTTCCTTTAAGTAGTTGGTTTCTCCAGAGGCTTGGGTCCGAGGACCATGCAAGGTCTTGGTTCTGTCCAAAACTTGTAGTTTTCCTTTAAGTAGTTGGTTTCCCCAGAGGCTTGGGTCCGAGGACCATGCAAGGCCTTGGTTCTGTCCAAAACTTGTAGTTTTCCTTTAAGTAGTTGGTTTCTCCAGAGGCTTGGGTCCGAGGACCATGCAAGACCTTGGTTCTGTCCAAAACTTGTAGTTTTCCTTTAAGTAGTTGGTTTCCCCAGAGGCTTGGGTCCGAGGACCATGCAAAGCCTTGGTTCTGTCCAAAACTTGTAGTTTTTTTTTTTTTTTTTTACTTATCTATTGATTTAATTTCCAAAGGTTAGCCCTTTGACCCAGGTGGGTAGGGGTTAACTTAATGTTGGAAGCCCCTAAAATTGCCCGTGCCCTTGGCACTGCTAGGCATAGCTCCTAGTGGGAACTTATGTTGGAACAACAACAACCTGTCGCTGATAATGAAGGCATCCTCATAGACCCTTGCTCGACAAAAGCTGAACTCCGTCGCCGCCAGAGCCAACGCGCAAGCCTTCCCACAGACGGCGCCAATTGTAGGGTCACGATTTGCTTAACGGCCCAAGATTGACGTTGGGCTCATATGCAAAGGGCCTCAACAATATGATTTGTAGAGAGTGGGCTTGAAAGGCATGACCTTGGGCACAGGTGGACGGCTTGGTCGTGGCGTTTATTGAAGTTCTTGTACGGGCGGGTCTGGCTTTACTAGCTCGACCCTCTCCCCTCGGGTTGTAGTAGTCTCCCCCCCTTTTATACTCATGTTTGTTTTCCTCTTTAGAGTCCACGTGTAAGTTTCACTTTTCTGGGGTGCAGACCTGTCCTGTTGACCCATACCCAGTATGGTTTGGGGTCGTTGGGAAAGTTAAAGGGTATGGTTTAAGTTATGGACTTGTCAGATACATGGCTTGGTATTATGATGTTGGCAGCTTTTTCCCTTACCCTGCCCCTGAACTCAGTTTCCCCCTTTCTTCAGGCATTTCGTGAGGTGCCGAGCAGGAGGTCGTCCTCGGCAACGGCTCTCCTCGGCTTGGGCCCTAGGCCCTGGGTCCCCATGTAGAGTGGGATTGGGCCGCGAATTCACTAGCCCCACAGCTAGTATAACAAAGATAATGGCCCCTCAAATTCCTTTTTCTTTCTCTTTCAAATGTTTTGTTAGTCTCAGGTCTTTTATTTATGTGATTAGTTATTACTATTAGTCTTTACTTTTTATTTATTTATTTTTAAATACTAAAACAGTGGGTATGCTAAAAAACATGAAGAATAGAGAAAAGTGTGGTGTAAGTTTAAGCAATTAATGAGATATTAATGAGATAACAATAAAATAAGTTAACGAAAACTTTTCGGCAACAGTAAAAAAAAAAAAAAAACTTAATGAAAGAGGTAAAAAAATGCTAAATGCAAAATTAGAGCGCCACTTAACAGGACCTCATACACTCTCGCACGAGATCTAAAATACTAAAACAGTGGGTATACTAAAAGATATGAAGAATAGAGAAATGTGTGGTGTAAGCTTAGACAATTAATGAGATATTAATGAGATAACAGTGAAATAAGTTAATGTAAATATTTGGGTAATAGTAAACAAAACTTAATGAAAGAGGTAAAAAATGCTAAATGCAAAATTAGAGCGCTACTTGGTAGGATTTCATGCACTCCTGCATGAGGTCTCTGCTTATATATATATATATATATATATATAAGCAGAGACCTCAATTTCTTTCTTTCTTTAAAATGTGTTTTTTGCTCACCATGAGGGAAAGCACTAGCTACCATAGCTTTTACTGTGGGTTTTTTTTTTTTTTTTTTTTTTTTTTTTTTTTTTTGTCTTTAATTCTGAGTGCCAACCATAAAGTAATTTTCATTATGACTTCAAAATAAGAACAAAATTTAGTTACAAAATTGGTTGTAAGTTTGGGCTACAACCTTACTCAATATCTTTTTATTGAAAGTGAATTTTGATAAATCCACCATTGAATGACATCTTCTTCATATATTCTTCATACTTGCAAAATTTCTAGAAAATTAAAGATCAATAGATATATCATCAATAACTTGTTTAAATTACAATTTTTTGTAGTTTAAAATTATGCATAAAATACAAGTTTACAGATCATATAATAAATAATATCTGATTGACACAAAATTTAACATGTGAGAGAAACAATATAACCATTTCCATCCATTAGAACAATTCATATATATTTGACAATTTTTAAAACCCAAATGTCAAACTACATTATGAACCATTAATTTTCAACTTTAGTTTCCATGATCTGAAGTTATAAAACATTAGTTTTCATGATTTGAAATTATAAAATTTATTTACCAACAAAAAAATATCATCAATTCTAAAAAGATTCATATGTAGCTCGAGGGTTTAGAAGGAAAATTCATATATATTTGACAAATTTTAAAACCCAAATGTCAAACTACATTATGAACCATTAATTTTCAACATTAGTTTCCATGATCTGAAGTTATAAAACATTAGTTTTCATGATCTGAAATTATAAAATTTATTTACCAACAAAAAAATATCATCAATTCTAAAAAGATCCATATGTAGCTTGAGGGTTTAGAAGGAAATAAGGTAAAACACAAAAGTTGAAAGTCATATTTATTATCTCATTACGCGTCTAATATTCTTCTAACTAAGAAAAGAAATCTGTTAGTGTTGCCAAGGCAATAATTAAAAAAACTCTGAACACACAAATTATATATATAGCCAATTTATCGTTTTGGTGGAGCCAAAAACCCTAGCAATACCTAAATTCTAAGGAACCATTTTTTATTACTTATTTATTTACTTTGGGTCTCAAACACAAACATGAGTTAGGTGATCATTTTATTTTTTTGGGTTCTTTATGCCATTTTTCAATTTGGAAGGTTGGTTTTCAATTTGTTGGGTGAGGAGAGGGAGGAGGTGAGAGAGCAAGTATAAATTTTTTGGACCCAAACTTTCAACCCGTTATACTATTAAAAATAATTAAAATATCGGGGGAAGTCCTAGAATGGTTCCTGTCCCGGGTCCATGATATTTTCTTAGGCACTCAAGTTGTATATGCAGTGCGACTGTGTGAGTTGTAACCACATTATTAAACAATCTCATTTGTATTAGGCTTAATTTTTTTTGCATTTTAAAATGAGGTGTACAACTTTATAAAACTTCACCTTTATAACTGTACTTTTATACAATAAACAAAATAAATTGAATAAAGATAAACTAACTTTATCCAGACAACAATCTTTAATCCATTTATTCTCCAATTCATATCTCATTATCTAAAGATAGTCATGCATGCCCTAATGTTTTTTTCTCCACCATCTTTGAGTAGTGTTTTGGTAATAAATAAATATAAATAAAATGATTTTCTTTTTTATGCTATCAAAATTGTTGCTAGGGTTATGAGAGAGACCAAAAAAAAAAAAAAAAAAAAAAAAAAAACCTCAAAGCAGAACTAACTCTTGAGTGACTATATTTTTACTACTATGAATTATGTCACAATTTATCTATACTACTATTTAAGGGGTTTCCCGTGTTTGGACTGGATTTTTTTTTGGTTCCAAAATACCCCTACACCTTAACAAAATTGGAGGACAATCAAGTAAAATTATACTTCTAACTTTTAAACAACCCACTACAGAATAACTTCACATCCACTAAACCACTACTAATTCGAATTTTCTACAATCACTCCTATTAAAATACAGCAACCAACTCTCATCTTCTTCTTCTTAATTTGAAATTAATTAAGTGTGATTTTATTCCTTGTGAGAACCAATCAAAATTAAGTGTTTAGAATAGGATGTGATCAGGCCCATCGTACAAGTGAGCCATGATCATTGAAAGTTGTTTGTATGATAACTTTTGATCAGGTGGCCCGATCAAAACCCGTGACATACCATTATGATCGTTAGAGCATCAAGAAGAAGATGAAGAAGATGAGAGTTGGTTGCTGTATTTTGATTCAGCCTATGAAAAAATTCAAAAATGCTCAAAAGACGTTACTATTTTCAGCAGCAATTTGAAACACATTTTTGGCATGGATAACATTGAAATTTGGTTTTCTCTATTTCTAAAAAAAGTTGTAGATAATTGAATTTCCTTTCAAAACACACCCATCTTGAATCAATTGGAATTTTGAGTGGAAAATTAGAGCCAAAATACGAAGCAGGTGCAGCATCATTTCAAAATTTGAATGGGGATCAACACCAAATCCGTCCCCAGCTCATTTAAACAGGTTATCTCCTCCCTTAGCTTCAGAAGAAAGCTAATAACTTAGCTTTAAAGCTAAGCCATCCCTTCACCTATAAATAGAGAAGACCTCTTCCATTTTCTGGACCCCCGAATTTCCTCTAGAGAGCTAGTGAGAAAGCAGAAAAGAAAAGCTATTGAACAAACATTGTTCTTACTTTGGTTGTAGTTTAGTACTTCCTTACTTTCTCCCTAGCCCTTTAAGTGATCACTTCCCCTTTTTTAATTTATGCTAGTAAGTAGTTAATTGTGTTCTTTAATTTTTTGTACATGCTAGAATAAATGCTTACAAATCATTATTCACTTCTTTTATGCTATGCTTGGATGAACATGCCTATATGTCTTATTGATTTTCTCTTGAATGCTTAGATGAACACTTCTAGGCTAATACACAATTTTCTTTTGAATGCTTAGATGAGCACTTCTAGGCTAAAACACAACTTTCTCTTTAATACTTAGATGAACATATCTAGGTAGTTGTTTTACTTTTTTAAAATGCTTGAACAAACATGTCAAAGTATTTTGATTTTGTCTAGATAAACATGTCTAGGGTTTTTCCTTTACATCTCTTCATAATTGCTTGGATGATCAAATATGCTTAAAGGTTTTATTTTTATTTGTTTCTCTTTGCAATTATGTTGATGACAAATAACATGACAATTTTGTTTTTCCTTCACATGCTTAGATGAACATGTCTAGGCTTGGAATTCTTTATTTATATTGATCTCTTGGATGAACATGCCATTACCTTCATTTTTTTTTACATTAAAATTGTTATCTAACAAGTTTTTTTTTTTTTTTTTTTTTTTTTTTTTTTGTTTCTCTTTATGTCAAATTCCCCTAACACATATTTATTTACAATTCCTGCAGATTACATGTTTATATGACAAATTCTTTGTATTTGTTTGACATGACATGACATTGGCCACCTTAACCTAGGAGACCCGTTTTACCGGGCGAGATGGGTGCTTAATCCCTTCCCATCTCGTAAATTAGCCTCCGAACCAAGATCAAGGGTTCTAGACAATGCTCTTGTATATACAATTTTACCTTTTTAGAATGTAACTAGGAAATAAAGTAATGTAATTTACTTTTCTTATATTGTACCTAGGACAAAAAGCATTGTAAATTTTTGTTACAAAATTCGATGTAAATTGTCATATACATTAATACAACAGAAGTATTTTTCATTAAAGGTTTTCTTGTTTTTCCTTTTAAATTAAATAAGTGGCGACTCCATGTAAAACCCTCGATCTAGGGGGGAGCACATTTTTACACCACTCACCCACCCACTTGCCACCACCGTAAACCCCAACCCAAAATCAACCCACCACTAGCCACCACCATCACAAACCATACCCACCATCAACCAAAACCCACCTACCTTCCATCACCGTGAACCCCAACCCAAAATCAATCCGCCACAAACACCGTAACCCATACCCATCCACAACTAGCACCCAAAGCTACTCCGATCAACCCACGAACCCAACCACAAAAATCAAACCCCAACCCAAAATCAATCCGCCACAAACACCATAACCCATACCCATCCACAACCAGCACCCAAAGCCACTCTGATCAACCCACAAACCCAACCACAAAAATCAAATCCCACCAAAATCAATCAAAACCCAACAAAATTAAAACTCACCGAAAAATGATCCACGATCCACCTCAGAGACCCACGATCCACCGCCCAGCCACACCCAGCACCAGAGAGACCCATAAACTCGAGAGGCAGTCAGGCATAGATAAAGGGAAATGGAGGGGCAGAGAGAAAGTGACAGAGAACATGGGAGAGAAAGTGAAAAAAAAAAGGATGAAAAAAATGATGAAATTTCAGCAAGTCTGAAAAAATGTAGCGGTTGGAAATAAATAATAAAGAATGATTAAAAAAATAATATTTTAATAAAAATAGAGTTTTGGGATGTAGGAGAAATGGTAAAATGGTATGGTATAATGATAAAGTGGTGTTTTAGAATGATAAAATAGAGTAGCATTAGCATTCTCCAATACTAATGCTCTAAGGAAAACTCTCACTCCTTGTGCAAAACCAAAACCATCCTCCCTACTTACACAATCAATTGCAATAACTTCCTACTAAATATAACTAACAGCCCAGTAACAGTGGTTACTAACCGCAACAAAACTCAAGCACCGTATTTTGCTCTGAAATTTTAATAATAAAAAATACTAGCCTTTGACTTTGAGCATATGTGTCTTTTATTTTTTTTGGTAAAGGTTAATAATTTGAATCCATTATAATTTGAGATTACTATATTTTTCAATCACAAAATACCTAGGGGTGTGATGATAAAAATATTTCATCCACAAATGCATAACACTCATCATACCCCTAGATATTTTGTGATTGAAAAATGTAGTAATCTCAAATTATAGTAGATTCAAATTATTAACCTTTATCAAAAAAATAGAAGAGCCTCTGAGTATGCGCATAAGTGCGTGCTCAAAGGCTAGTAATTTAGTAAAGCAAAAACTTATTAGAGAGTAGTTTAGGCATTGTGAACTTATATGGAACACTGGTGCTGACTGTTTAACGCAAAATTTTTTTTTTTTGGTATCAATTTCGCGCCAAATTTTTGGATAATTTAGTTTTAGTTAAGCAATATTCACTTATAAGAAAAATCATATAAGTTTAATCCCTAAAAAAAAAATTTAAGCCAAAAATGGTAAATTCTTGTCCTATATATATATATATATATATATATCTCGTAGAGGACTTTGCTTGGATGCATTGGACCGATCAAGATTATGAAACATATCCGATTAACTGTATTAAAACATTAGACCCAAACTTGTCCTTATAGCTTACACTATCTAATACCCTAGAACGTAGGTTAAAGGTTGAAGTGTTAAACAAGTAAAGTATGATAATAATAATTATTATTAGTAATCTCATTATTTGCATTACAAATACAAATACAAATACACATGACCAAAAGAAACATAAATTTCAAAGCTTTACCAAAAGAAACCCACCGATTAGTTGGTTGATTATTATCTGTCAATGATGGGACATTGGGATTCTTGGTTATTTCTGTTGATTTGTGTCTACAAATCCACCCTTTAAAAAGTACAGTTAAGTAAGACGTCGTCGTCTCCTTCAGTTAACTTGTCTTCGTCAAAGAGTTTCCTCGTTTGGCTTCTGCTTAAAGTAACAGAAAACAGAATTAAAAAAATGTCACATAAAATAAGTAGTAAAAAGCACTTTTCTTCTACTTCTTTCATTGCATTTTGCTTGCACTCTCTCTCTCTCTCTCTTTTCTGCTACAACAACAACAACAATGGCATCCTCACATCTTTGCCTCCTTCTCCCACTGCTTCTTTGCTCCATTCTCTTGCTGACTCACCCAGTCAACTGTGCTAGTAAGCACTTCTTTCATGTTTTTTTTTTTTTTTTTTTTTTTTTTTGTGTTCTTTATTAAATTTCCTTATCTGGGTCTCATTCTACCATGCATTTTATTATGTAAAAATCACATTTTGATGCTTTTGAGTGTAACACTATGTGCCCCTCAAGTTGAAAATCTGCTAGGATCTTTAATGGGTTTTTTTTATATGTTATATTGAGAACCCAGTTCAGAAGAGATCTGATTTGAGTGTTTGATCTGGTTTTAGCTGCTGATCTTATATTATTTTTCTGTGTTTTGCAAATGGGTGTTTTGTAAAGTCTGTGCCTTTGCTTGATGTTTTTGTGAAGGCTTTGACTTACATGCCTGACCAAATCTGTGCAAATTTTTTGCAATACTTGAACATGCTTAATATAGATTTATGCTTACTTGTGCTAAAGCCTAAAGATCTTTGGAGATTTGGTTTCTATGTTGTTTCAGTTGTGTTAGAGATGCATTTATTTACATTTTTGTTCTAGTTAAAACCAAGGGCAAAAGCACACTGTAGTTGTCTCAGGATAATTTTGTTACCATTACTTGATTATATCCACAAAATACTTGGTATTATTTTTTGTTGTTTGCACATTTCTTTCCTATTTCCTTTTTTTTTCCCTCTTAGGCTGCACTTTGCAGAGTTAAAATATTGCTAGTGGTGTATGTGCTTATATATATATATATATAGACACACACACTATGGAAACTTGGAATTGGATCCTAAAAATCTTAAAACTGGAATTCAAGTCTAATTTCTAATAAAGGTATAAGTAGAGAACATAAGCGACAATGGGGCCTGTTTGAGGCCAATGAATCTTCTCTGTGATCTAGTTACACCATGGCCCTTTTCAGTATTGTGAGATATTGTTTCATTAAAAAAAAAAAAAAAAAAAACTGTTGTGGGATATTGAGATCAAAATTTTCCTATTCAGGATATAATCATTGCTTGTGATGGCAATCATTTGGCCCCACCATCAAATTTATCCTTGTAATAGCACAAATATTCTTTGTCATTAAGTGAAATCAAACACATTACTCTCAGATGTGACAATAATGGTTGTAACTTGTTAATTAATTCAATTTTGCTTAAGCCATTAGCGAAAAAGTATAGCTGCTGGAGGGTAGGCCAGGGATGGCTATGATTTTCTTCTAGCACCCTTCTATTAATATCCTCTTAAAAAGGTGAAGAAATGGGGCAGCATTTCTGTGTTTATCTATCCTGTATTAGAATCTATTATTGCTCTTTTGCCTAAAAAGGATCTTAAATTTATTAAAACTTTTTTCCCCCCAAAATAAATAAATTTATTAGAACGTAAAACCTAGAAGTAGTAGAAAAGGACTTATCAATTAAGGAGGAAATAGAGAATATAACTTCAAATGGAATAAAATGGAGAAAAAGAATACATGTGGCCAACCCTAAGTAATTTGTTGAGGATCCTTAGCCGACCCCAAAAATTTGGGATTAAGGCTTGTTGTTGTATTAGATGTAAAACATGCTTGGTCCCTAGTTTTGTGTAAAAGTTTGGCTTGTCAAGTTTACAGGGGGAGATGCATCCTAGATTGAAATTGTTGCAATTTTTAATCTTTGCAGGTTGAGTTGGTGGGGCATATAAACTCATATTTTAAATACTCTGTTTTAATATAATGGTGCTTCCTTGTTCACTGAAAACAAGTTTGCAGGCTAGTTTAATCTAAAACTGCTTCTGTAAAGGACAAAATGGAACAGATCAGTAGAACTTGGCTCACCCAACCCAGGAATATAATTGGTTTAGGTGCAAATAGGCCAGGTTGGAGACCTGAAACACTAACCAAACCTAATTTAGATAAATTGTTGCTTGATTGAGTAGTGAGGATTCCTATCCTTGGAAGTATAGCTTTATATGAAAAGAAATGATTTGAGTTTGATTGATTTTTAGCTGAGCTTACTTAAACTTGTTAGTTTTATTGCTAGTTTGCTCAAGACACAATGATGATTCTTGTGGTATTGCTTCTCTGTAGGTATATATGCCATCCATTGTGGCATGATGTTAGGATTCATGACTCTAGTTTGCTCAAGATGCAACTTAATTTTTCCCCCCTTTTCCATGTCTATCTATCAGATATACATTACAAATGGAATGATAAAAGTGGGAAATATTCATGACTTAGCACAGGATTTGAAGGCATTTCTTTCCCTAACATTCGTATTTCAAAATATTAAGCTGTCAAACATGAGAGTTTAGTTTATGAAGGAAGAAATTTAAGAAATATTTTCCATGTCTTATACTGTCACTGTCGTACATACTTTTGCATTTGCATTTCAACCGTTTCTTGATATCATTAATATGAATTATAAATGAGGTACTCTAGGAACAAATGAGATTACATTTTGTTGGCAGAAACAATCCAATCCATTCAGGGCTTCTAAGTTTCACTTGCTTTGTTTTTATGCCATAACAATTATAATTGATTCCTCAATGAAACATTTATGGAAAATGAAGTAAATCTGGAAGAATTAATGTTAAGAACATAACAGCAGTCAGTGTAAAAATTTCAGTGCCCTTAATGCTTTTCATGGAATCGTTAACTTTAATATTCTTGCAATGTAGGCATACTGGGAGTAGATATAATGATGGAAAAAAATATAACAGAACTTTTGTGTGACTGATCTATTCCATGTAGAATCATGACTTTGAATCTCTCTGTGTGTGGGCACTGAACTTCCTATTCTGCCATGTTCCTGCAGATGAGAATGATAATCTTCTTCAAGGCATCAACACATATCGAGTAAACTTGAACTTGACAGCTCTAAAAAAGAATGATAATGCAGAGTGCCTTGCCGGTGAATTAGCTGACCAATTCAAGGATCAACCCTGTACAAACACCACAGGCTCCAATACAGTACCTGGCACTGAACCTCAATTTTCCAACTACCCAAACCTTTTAACTAAATGCCATTTGAATGCCACTGTCACAAGGGATGGGATCCCAATGCCCGCTTGTGTTCCCAATTTGGATCCTAGTCTTGTCCTCTCCAACTACACAAAGTCTCAGTATTCAGAGTCTCTCAATGACACCACGTATACAGGAGCTGGCATTGGTTCTAAAAATAACTGGATTGTTGTTATTCTGACCACAGACACATCCACAGGAAACTTTGCACCCTCTTCCTCCTCTTCTTCCAATGCAGCCAGTTTGGTTTCTAGGATTGGTTTTATCTATCACTTGATGTTTTTGCTGATGGGTTATGTTTTCCTGTTGTAAAAGAGGATGGTCATACCGTGCTGTAGTAATGGAGGTTTACTAGTCGAATTGCCATGTTAGGATACAGGAGTTTTTCCACTTCTCCAACAGAGAAAAATAAAAACACATTTACGGAATACAGCTGCTTTCTAGGAGTAAATATGAGTCCATCCTGCATGCCTTGATCTGCCCTTGATGGTAGAATGTTGGACAGGCCTATGTGAGGGTAACAAATTATGTAGAAGTATTTCTTGTTATCATTATTGTTGTTATTGTCATTGAAATTTGAACTTCTGAGATTTGTGAGATGAGAATTGGATAAACAAGAATCTGGAACTGTTCTATTCATTGCATTTTCAACAGATCACATGTTTTGCTTAGGTTCAAGAGATGTATTTCCTATACTTGTACAATAAGTCTAGGAAAAAAAATTCACAACTGGTGACGTAGCTTGTTGTGATACGTGCATAATAAAAGTGGTATCAGTAGTAGGTTCATGTGAAATTGATATTGCTCCAATCATATTTTGTGACCTTGACAAGTTGTGAAAAACCATGTGAAAAAATTTGTCCCTGGCCACATCACTCATTCCAAATTAGCTGCATTGTGGGACTAAGATCATCGAACTCCCAGTTTTTGTTCTCTCTCACTTCATTTTTAATCCCTCTAGATTGATGAATCTGTAAATTGTTCATTATTTATCTCTACTTCACTGATTTCACTGAAGATTGGGTTAAATGGAGGTGTGTAAACGAAGTGGACAAATGGGACCGATAATGGCAAACCAATCTATTATTGTGAATTATTTTCTTGTTCATCTCACCTTTAGATTAGTCTCTGATGCTACACTATCATGTGACAAACATGTGATTTTAACACAGAAAGCACCCTTTTACTTGAGTTCTACACCAATAGGCAACAGCCTTTTTTCTATAATTATGTTAGGGACATAACTTTTGTCACAATTTTACGTCATAACTCGTCATGTGGCAAGTTGTGGCACAAAATTATCCCAAAAGTTATGTACCTAGCATAATTCTTTTATTTTTACTCTCTTTCCTTCTCCGGTGCTACTATCAAAAAATCAAAATCAATGGTTCACTGGTCACGTCACAAACATGTGCTTCTTAATGCATAAAAGCACAACTTGCTGACACCTCCATAGCTTTGAAAAATTCTATCACTTTCTTAAGTAACCTTCAAAGTCATTGCTCACAAATTACATGGGTCTATCAATTATCTACATTTTAATTACATTTATATTTTGGTAGATAAAGAACTTAAAATTGAATTTCATCTAACTTTGCATTTTGTAATATTTGACAACCCACCGCCTGTGATAGTTTCCTTACTGACTTTTGATGAAGCCGAACTATTTTGTAATAAATTGTTTTGTTGTTAACTTTTAATATAACTCCTCTTATTACCACCAAAAAAAAAAAAAAAAAAACCTAATCATCATGAAAGGTATGATAGATCTCAAAATTCAAATTATTTTAAGAGATAAATAGATTGATAATTTGATAAAGCCATATAAGGCCCTGATTGGCTGGTAAGCTTAGGACCAGGAGTCTAACACAAAAACAAAACCAAAAAAAAAAACATGCGAGGTGGTAACTGGGTGGGTGTGGTTGGCCGCAGATTGAGAAAAAAAACCTCGTATTCTTCAGTACATTCAACTTCTTCAACCCCTACTGAGTATCCCAACATCCTCGGCCCCAACCTCCCTGATGTTTGGACTCCAACTAACCAATCCCACCGTCCTCAATCCTCTGCAATTTTCTGTTAAGTAAAAAACAGACCCTTTTGATTTGCATTACTTTCAATCATTTTTCACACACCATATTCTATGTTATCATGCATGATTCATGATTGAGTAACCATACACTGACATGTTTTGATAATGTCATGCAAAGCAGCAAATGGGAATAGTGCTAGAATTATTGATGGGAAACCAATTGCAAAAGACATCAAGTTCAGAATAGCTGGTGAGATACAAAGAATGAAGGCTGCCATTGGAAAATCTCCTGGGCTGGCTGTGGTTTTGGTGGGTCAAAGGAGGGACTCAAAGACTTATATCAATATCAAGTTAAGAGCTTGTGATGAAGTTGGAATTGCAACTATGGTTGAGGAACTGCCTGAAAGTTGTACAGAAAGTGAACTTCTTGATGTTGTTTCAAGGTTTAATGAGGACCCATCTGTACATGGTATTATTGTGCAACTTCCTTTGCCACAAGTAATTTCTACTTTACTCCTTCAGACTTTACTAGTTTTTGATTTTCTTCAAGAAAGCTTGTTTCTTGGAACTTTGGTTTTCGTGAAATGCAATGGGTGGCTTCAGAATCTATGACATTACCTTATCTATGGTAGATAAATAGGTGCCTAGGACCTGCATTTTAATTTTCCTATCAATTCTGCTGGTGACTGTTGAGAAATTCTGTGGATATGCCTTCTAGATTCCATATGTTTAGTTATATTTGCATATTTCTTCATTCCCATGGATCCATTTTGTTGCACCTAATAAAGTATTAATGTCTCAAAAAGCTTAAACTATTAGGAAATTGTGAATCTAATCACTTAAATCATTATTCTAACACTCTCCATAAGATTTGAACTCAAGACCACCTAATCTAATACCATGATAAATTATCAATTTTCCCATAAGTTTAACCTTGTAGGAAATGCTGAATTTAATTACTTAACCATTATTGTAACAGCACTTATTGGGCAATGGGTCCTTATGAAGTTCTCTGATATGCACGTATTTGGCACAATTTGGTTTGCTTAAGGAATTTTCTCATTGGTTGCATATCCTAATTGAAATTCCTGACACAGCATCTGGATGAGGAAAAAATTATGACTGTTGTGAGTCCAGAAAAAGATGTGGATGGCTTCCATCCCCTCAATATGGGGAATCTTGCCCTAAGAGGAAGGCAGCCCTTTTTCATCCCTTGTGCGCCTAAAGGCTGCATTGAGTTGTTGCTTAGGTTTGGTGTGCAAATTTCTGGAAAAAGGTCGGTGGTAATCGGGAGAAGCAAGATTGTTGGGTTGCCTACTGCTTTGCTCTTACAGGTAAAAATATGCTTTTCTACTGTAGTGTTTGATAGTCATTGGTGTAATGTATTGTTGATGGACAGAGGCACCATGCAACAGTCAGCACTGTCCATTCATTCACCAAAAACCCGGAACAGATAACTTCTCAGGCTGACATTGTAGTCTCAGATGTTGGGATCCCAAACCTAGTCCAAGGCAATTGGCTAAAGCCGGGATCAGTTGTAATTGATATGGGAACAAATCTAGTTAAGGTAAGCAGTCAAAATCTTACATTTCCATTGTTTTGAAATGTTGAAAATCTATCAGTTTCAATGTCAAATATTTGCAATAAATGAAGAATGAACTAATGCTGATTTGGCCAGATGAAAAACTTATTTTCACTTTGACAAGGTTCCAAAACCCCCGCCCCCCCCCCCCCCCCCCCCTTTTGGATAAGTGAAAAATGACATTGATTATATCATTTGCTAATATGAGGTATTAATTAATGTTATTAAAGGCTATGGAAGAAAAAGAAAGTGAGACAGAGGAAAGTAGGAAAAAGACGTTAAAGTTTAATTTGAATAGTAGATTTTTGCACTTATTTGAGAGTGCATAGATGAGATTTTGCACTCCCCCCCAATTTTCTCCAACCAAGACACACACACACACACAGGACTTATCTATCCACAGCGTGGAGCACTTGGACCATCAGAAATATTCAGATGTAACAAATGATTGACAAATCTCAATGTATATTTATCCATTCATGGAACATAGGACTACTACTTGTATGATTTCGTTTACTTTTTTAGAAAATGAAGCTCTTTCCTAAGTATCTTTAGCTGCATATTTTGATTTGCAAAGGAGCCTTGGCATTATACTCAACACCAGAATTTAACCTGTCCTATGATAGAACTATATATCTTCAGTTATAACAATTAAAGTATAAACTTGCCAGAAAACAAATAAACATATTTTCTAACTACATCAATATTGATCCTCTTTTTTGGGACTACGGCTTGGTAGTCTCTTGTATAAGTATCTTTAACTGCATCTTTTTCTGGCTGTGTACTCAACTCAGGCACCTACCTGACCCCATATTATGTCTATGTGACCTAACTGAAAATGAATGAAGTAGAGCCTATTAACTATGCTGGATCATTTATTTAGACGTCATTCAGCCCAATCCTCATTAGAATAGCAATGCATATTAATGCTCTCTTATTCAGGCTTATGGTTGGCCGAATGCATTGATTGATTGGTCACTTACTATAGCCAAGAGAGGATGACTGAATTGAACTTGAAAACAATGCTGAAACTCGCTAAGAGCACTTAAATGGTTGCCACTATATTCTACTAGGATATGACATTTGTAGCATTAGATTCTCAACCTTGTTATATAAGATCCTTCTTATCTTGTCCAAAGACCTTTAAATTTTTACTTGAATCAGTTCTGCAATAGCCAGAAAGGTGGATAGACAAACTTTTTCTTTGCTTCTTGTACTTTTATAAGTTAACACAAATGAGAGACATAAGACTTAGAGAGAGAAATAACTTGCCTTATGACTGGTACTTGTGGTTCCATTCACTGCTTCACTAGTTCCACTTCAGTAAGTCATTTCTCATGTTGCTACTTATTTGACATTGATTAATCATATGCAGTTATAATAATTTTCAGGACACAAGTAGCCGTCATGGATTTCGTGTCACAGGAGATGTTTGCTATGAAGAGGCAATCAAGGTGGTATCGGCCATTACCCCTGTGCCAGGAGGGGTAGGACCTGTTACAATCTCTATGCTCCTCTCTAACACACTTGATTCTGCTAAACGTGCATTTCGATTCACTTGAACCTCAAGCTGAAGTCTGTTGTTTCTTAAACTAAGTTTTGTATTCTCCTTTTACTCAATGCACAGTAATACACAATCTAATACACAAACTAAGTTTTGTATTCTCCTTTCTTAAAGTGTCATTTGATTGAATCTTAGCTCTCAGTGAGGAATGTTCAGTACCCTTTTAGAATACGTGTGTTAGATACTTAACTTTTCTGTAAGAATAAATTTGTAAATGATATCAACATTAAATTAGTGATATTCGTATCGAGATTTAAAATTGAGACTTTTCTTGAAAGTATTACAGATAAAGCTCATGGTTTTTTTTTTTTTTTTTTAAAGTTGTACAAAAATGTCCTTTTGACAACAGAGAAAAAAGGCTTATTAAATTAGTGAAAGAGAGCATAATTTTCTATACAGTCATTATGTCAAAAAGATAAATTGAAATTGTATTAGCAAAAATTGGTAATTCCTTATATTTGAACTTATGGAAATCTATAGCTTATTAAATAAATTAGAAAAAATAACTTCTAAAAAATCAACAAGATCATATTTTGCTCCAAAATCACTCTTTTTTTCTCTCAGTGAGTACCTAAAATCCTAACCTACAATCTCTATGTTAATGTCTTTATGTGTTTGTTATTTGTATTTAATCTGTAAGTTTCTCCCAAAAAAAAAACAAATCTGTAAGTTTTTTTTTTTTGAGAAGGAAATCTGTAAGTTTTGTTTTGTTTTTGTTTTTGTTTTTGTTTTTTTTAATGCAAAAATAAAAATTCAAAGTTGTATTTGAAATAACTGACAGAGAAACAGTGAAAAAAATAATAAAATAATAAAGACAAAACTACGTTGTTAGTTCCTGAAGTTTACCTATTAGGTGCTTTTGGTCTTTTAGGTTTCAAATGAGCTCTACTGCTCCCTAAAGTTTAAAAAATGAGCACTATTGGTCCATCTGTTAACTTTTGTTAGTTTCATTGTTTATGTGTCTAGCGAATTAATGAGGTGGCAAATACTAGAGATGACACATCAGTTTTTAAAACACTAAATTGCCAAATCAAATTTATTTATATTAATTCATCTTAGTTTAAAAGCTAAACAGAAAAAAGATAAAAAATTAAAATAAAATAAAATAATTATCTTCAAAAATTCCCAATCTCATCATTCATTTCTAGATTTCCTCCTCATTGCGGCACCAATCTTGAAGTACACCCAAATTAGGGATTGGGCATCGTTATCTCCTTTAGCTACTTCCCAATTGTCAAGAATAATAGTCACTATAACGATAGTAATTCATGATCTTAGAACCAAAATCAATTTTCGGGCAACATCCATGGTTGGCGGTGTGAAAGAAATTTGGAATGGACGATGAGAATGGGGATTTTTGAGAATTGGTTGTTTAGGTTTTAATCTTTTTCTTTTTAATTATATTTAATTTTTAGTTTTCAAAACAAAAATGAATTAATATAAATAAATATGATGTGGCAATTTTGTTTTTTGATAACTAATATTGTATTTGCCATGTCATTAAAAAAATGCCACATCATTGTTCCATTAGACGCATGAACAATAAAGTTAATAGAAGTTAATAGATGGACTAATAGTGCTCATTTTTTAAACTTTAGGGACTAATAAAGTTCATTTGAAACTTGAGGGACCAAAAACGCTTAGTAGGTAATTTTCAAATACCAACATTGTAGTTTTGCCAATAATAATAGTAATAGGAAGAATCATGGGTAATAATTAGGATATTTAATACTAATATGTTACCAATATTAAATGTTAGCCACGTTTCTAATGTAGGCTAATTTAGAATAGTCAAAAGCAAAAGTTATGGTAATATGTATTAACTTTGTGTTAACCTTAATCTATATAAAATCAAAGAGAAATGATATGTCTATATATTTTTACAACAAATTCTAAATAGCAAGTTGTTACTAGTTGTTATTATTAGGGTAAAAAAGTAATCTTAGCGTTAGTTTGAAATTTGAACCAATAACAACTAAACCACTTGTGATTTGTTATAAAAATGTTGTAGACGTAGCATTTCTCTCAAAACCTCTAAAACTTCCACAATTTTTCACGTCATCATTATTTTTTTATTTTTTTATTTTTTTAGGTTTTATATCTTATATATTTATTATTTCTCTTCAAAGTGTAATTATCTTTGTGAGGACTCAATTTGTAACGACCCAAAATGATACTGGGTTTGCACGTAAAAAAGGCCCAAACAATATCATTTGTAGCGTGGGTTTGAAAGGCTAGGCCTTGATCACCGGAAGGTGGTTAGTCGTGGTGTTCATACAGAATTAAACCGTGTTCGCTCGAGGAGTCTTTCTCCTTGAGACGGTCTGGGAGACTCTGGTTCTTGGCCTTTTTTCCCAGCCCCTTTTCTCCGGTTTGCTTGCTTCTCCTTTTATATTAGCCTGTATCCCTTATCCTACGTCCACGTGTAAGATCGACTTTGCAAGACTGATACTTGTCCCATCAGCCCATATCCAAAGTGGTTGGGGATGGTTGTAAAAGCTGAAGAGCATGACTCTGTCAGGTGCAGAGTATTCAATGGCAGTAATGGCAGCTTTTCCTTTGTCCTTGGTCGTTATACTATCCAGCGTCCCCTTCTCTATTGACATAGATATTTTAAATTATTTCCAAAACTGTTCCTATACCGTTCTTGCCCTTTCTTTTAGGGGGACCTCGGATATGCCGAGGACAGAATTATTCTCGACTATGTCTTAAGACTACTTGGACTTTTATTACACGTCCTCGGCTATACCCCTCCTCGGCTCGGGCCTTGGGCCCCAATGTAAAAATGGGTCAGGACCACAAATTCTTGGGCCCCACAATCTTCTTCTCCTATAATTTCTAAGTTGATAAAAATTTTAATTTAATTACAATCCAAATTCTACTACAATTTATTTGTTCATATCCCATCAAATTCTTCTTCTTTTTCTCCCTTTTTTTTTAAGCAAAAGCAAAAAGTCAGACTGGTGGGCCCTTATAGTGTTGAGCTTGGCCCATTTGAATATGTATATTAAAATAAAGGTTCCGTTCTTCATCTTCAACTATAACTCTGTTTAGCTTCTCCAAAAAAAAAAAAAAAAAAAAAAAAAAAAAAAAAAAAAAACTATAACTCTGTTTCGTATATAAAGCTTTTATTTTACAACATAGTCAAGTGTGTTAAACAGAGTTGGTATCAAAGAAAAACAGTTCACTTTGCTGCTTCATTATAGGTATGATCTCTCTCTTGCTTAAAGTACTTTTGAATAATTTTCTTTTCTGGGTTTATTTTTTTGGTGAATGATATAGACATATTGATATAGTATATTGCTCAATACTTGGTTTCGTTCAAGGAAAAAAAGAAAAGAAAAGAAAAGTTCACAGATTAAAAACTCATATAGATATTAATTTACTGACGTGATTACAATACTCTTGCAAGGAATTGTTAGAGTAGTTTTGTGGGTTTTTTTTTTTTTTTTTTTGCTGAGTGCAAGAGTAGTTTTAGTTAGTGCTTGTCACTACTTGGTGTAATTTGTACTACTATGTATTTTATATATAAAACCCTCATATGATCCTAGAAAAACCACTCTATAAAAAAAATTGTCACCAATAACAAGAAGAAGAGCTTTTTCCTGACCATCAAAACCACAAATTTCCTGTCATCAATAATCAATTTTATATTAATGTTGTGATAATATGGAGTGAGGAGGTGCATTATTCATATTAAAAGTAGAAATTCACATTGATAAGAAACTAAACAAGGGCATATAATAACCTCTATACATATGGTGATGGTATAGCGTTGGTGCGTGTGAAAGTTAGAAGACAAAGTTTTGTCTTTTTTATTTATTTAAAATATGCATCCTACTTGATCGATACCTATACAATACCTATGAGAAATTATTTTAAATTATAAATTAATTTTTCTATTAACTTTTAATTAATATATAGTTTTTTTCATACAGGACTCTCTATTTGTTTTTCTAAATATATGTGATTTTAAATGTAACTATTCCTTTTTTTTTTTTTTAATATATATGATTTTAAATATGACTATTCTACGTACGATACACGGGTCAGCTACTAGTCTTACTAAAACCAAGAAGAAACCAGTGAGTTTAAATATGTGAGTTTTTTTTTTAAATATGTGAGTTTAAATATGTGAGTTTAAATATGCATTTAAATATGTGAGTTTTTTTTTTAATGCCTAAATTCCCTATATTGGTTGGGCAAAACCCACACTTTTGGGTCCAGCCCACGTATGTGTGTGGCCCATTTAATGTTCTTGAAGTCCAAGAAGACTCCTATTCCAAACCCAGATGGGAAATCCTAATGAATTATGAGAAGTTTCTCTATGAGAGTGTGGCGGCTTTTTTTTTTTTTTTTTTTTTTTTTTAATTTTTTTTAGGCGAAAATACTGATTTGGTCCCTACATTTTGGTGTCATGGTCAATTTGGTCCCTACATTTTGACAACAGTCAATTTGGTCCCTATTATTTTCAATATACAGTTAATTTGGTCCCTACTGTTAACTTATTAACGGAAAATGCATACGTGGCAAACGGTTTGTAAGGTTGACATGTCTAATATTAAAAAATTAAATAAGATGATGACGTGTCTAAATTTTATTGGCCATGTCAATGATTAGTTGGCAAAAAATGCCACATCAGCTTTTATAAATATATTTCTCTTCTTTTCTTTTTTTTTTTCTCTCTTTATTCTACCCAAAAAAAAAAAAAAAAAACTTTCTTTAATCAAACATAATTTTCATTTTATTTTCAATAACAATTTTCTTCATTGTTTCGACAAACAACCATTGAATGTGCATAGCTATCTCATCTGGTGGAGACCATGATTTGGAAACCCCTCTCTCTCTCAATAATTGTGGGTTATTGTGTTGTGTTGTATTGTATAGCAAGTGAATGTATAGCAGCCAAGGCCACTAGAAACCCATACAGAGGAGAAAAACTTTCATATGCAGTTGTTAACCAAACGAAGAGGACATGGATCTGATCCGAGTTGCATGTCAAATTGGCAAACTTGAATAGAGCAATCGTTCTAGACCATTTTGAATTAGAATCGAAGGTCCACTAAGGGGCTGGATTTGGAGCAACTGGGATTTGGATCCACATAGGAGAGGAGGATGAGGAGGAGAAATCCCAAGAAGGTTAGTTTCTAAGGCATGAGATCTGGATTTGGAGATTGGGAGAAAGAGAGGTGGCACAAGCACCAGTGGTTAAGTGAGGAGTAGGAGATTGGGAGAGACAGAGGGTTGTCCTGGGTTTGGGGAAAGAACAATGAAGAATGTTCTGGGTTTGGGAAGAAGAACAATGAAGAATGTGGGAAAATAAAATTAATTTTTAAAGAAATCGTAGGAAAATTGAAAGAAAAAATAGAGGAAAAAAATTGGAAAATAAAAGAAATATATTTGTAAAGGTTGATGTGGTTTTTTTTCCAACTAAGCACTGATATAGCCAATAAAATTTAGACATATCAACATCTCATTTAATTTTTTAATTTAGTAACGCCAACAGTACAAACAGTTTGCCACGTAGATATTTTCTGTTAATAAGCTAACGGTAAGGACTAAATTAACTGCAAATTGAAAATAGTAGGGACTAAATTGACTGCTACTAAAATGTAGGGACTAAATTGATTGTAACACTAAAATATATGGACCAAAATAGTATTTTCGCCTTTTTTTTATTATTATTTAAGGGACTTTTCTTGTTTGAAATTAAATTCTTCATTTAACCTATTTTTTATGTAATATTTTAGTGAGAGTTAGAATTACATTTTTATGGAATTATCCTTTAATTTTATCTCTACTTAAACATAACAGTTTAGAGATATTTTTTAATTAAAAAATGAAGAATCAAAACAATAGAAAATCTCCTTAAATAATAGTATAGATAATAAAATAAAAAAACAAATTTAAGTTAATTCTAACACAAACAGGAATCCTTCTCCGAACAGTACACGATATATAATAATGGCAGTATATAATATGGGTTATAGACTCTGTTTTTGTTTGAGAGATCCAGAGACAGAGTCCAGACTGAGTCAATAGTGTTTCCTAACAAAGACAGAAGATAGAAGCGCCTCTCTCTCTCTCTGCCTCCAGACCACCAAACAAAGTTCTTGGTAAGTTTTCTGTTTTTTCTTATCAGCAAACTACTTTTTCTGTTTCTCTTTGTTGATTTTGGTTTGTGGGTACTTTTTCTGTGTCTTTTTATTTTTCACTTTGGATCATTTATCAACGTTAACTGTTTTATTCATCGTACAAATTGCATGTCTTCTTGTATTAGATTATTATTATTATTATTATTATTATAACCGAAAGCTTTGATTCCACTTTTTTTCTTTTATTGAGACTACACTACAAGCCCATTCCAAAGTCTTATTTATATATATATATATATATATATAATTTAACAACCGAATGTTTTCTGGAGCTCCCGCCCATTGTTTGGAGCTTTCTGAAGAGTGTTTTCTGTTTTGTCTTTCTTCTTCTTCTTAGGATTTAAGGTTAAGGCTGCTGCAAAGTTTGCAAGAGTCCCAAGTCAGCACACCAAACCAGGTATCTACAAACAAAAATCTCTCTTCTATCTTCTACCTTCTCTCTCTCACTCTCTCATACACGTTCTAATTAATCCCCGAATCCTGAATCCTGTGTAGTTGTTTTGTATCTGAGGCTTACTTTGTAGAAAGTTGGAATCTTTCAACAACCGGATGTTTTTATAGACTCCATTGTAGGCATTTAATTTATTTGATGCTTTACGAATATTTATGATAGTTTTATTTGATACGTCGAATTATGAAAATATTTTTGTTATCATTTATGGTTTTATTTATGGCTTCTATTTGTCAATGTACGTAGTATCTGTTATTAGTAGCTTCTCTAAAGTGAAAGAAAATTTGTGTTTTATTTTAAACAAAAAACTTGGGTCTTCTTAAAACCCTAAAACATAATTTGTTTAAGGGCATAAGGTTTTGCTTGCCGCAAAATCGAGGTGAGAACCCCATCTTCAGGTTGATCAATATTATTATATTGTTATATGAATCTTGAAGTAATATATAGATGGTTTGGCAACGTAGTGAGATTTGGTTATTTCTACTATATTGTTTACTTGATCACAGTGGAATTGATGGTCGTACTCTTATCGTTATATTGACGATAAAGAAAAAAAGGTTCTTCAACGGCAAAGATGTTTCTTCTTCTATCATTATTTCTTCTAATTTTAAATTGTAAATTAGCATTGAACGTATTAATAAGGTATTTCTTAGACCCTTTAACCTTGATGCTAGAAGAAGAAATACCTTTGACGCTAAAGACCCTTTTTTTTCTTAGACCCTTTTACAATTTTAAATTATAAATACGTTTGAAGAAATAATTAAAGGTATGCTAAATTACAATTAAAATTTTCCAATTTCTTGGATTTGGTTTGTCAATCTTTTTTTCTGGTTAGAATTTTTTTCCTGCTGGGCAAATTTTTTTGTTAGATATATATATATTTTTTTTGCCCCTGAAATAAATTTCTGATTTTTTTTTTTTTTTAGTATAGCGTTAACTATTTGTCTATATACATCTAATTTCTAAATATTGTAGTGTTCTCTTTACATTTAAAAAACTCATGAGACTCAATTTGAATTGTAACTTGTCATGTTTAAATAATTTATTTTGAATTTTAAGTAATTAATATTTGCATTGGTATGTTGTTGAGATCCAATAGTTGTGTCTTTAAAATCAAGAGGAACTGAAAAACAATATCTAAAAAAAATTGTGAAAGAGTCATGAAGGTTGGTACTAAAGACATTGAAACAAAAGAAAATTGAAAAGCTACATACTGATGCAGGTTGGTACTAAAGACATATAGAAAGAAAGGAAAATTGAAAATCTAATATGCTACTATTATTCTTATGGCCTACACCTCTTTTTGTTCATATTTATAGTTGTATCATTCTTTTCATTAGGAACAAGTAAGTTCTTTTCAGAATAGTATATGTTGGTATAGTAGTCATCTTGACCATTTGAAGTTTTAACTTAGCCTCATTGATTTTATAAATTTAATTGCATAAATGTATATAATATATTTTGTGAATTTTGTTGATAAATTTGTAAAGCATGGTATTATTGAGAATAATATCATTTTAATATGCAATTGAATTTAAATATATTAGGCATTTTTCTGTTTTTTCTTTATTCATTTTCTAATCATATATGTAAATGCATCGCACGGATTAGAGACTAGTTTATTTATAAAAGCTGAACTATGTATGTGAAATAGATAGAGAGAAAGACAGCCTAAGGGCAAGGAAAGCTGCCGCCAGGTTGAAGAAAAATTAGAGTGGAGAGTGATAAATATTGTCGTGCACGCACATGTGATAAATATTTTGTTAAGGGCCCACTCGTATTGTCTTGCATTGCAAGCAAACATAGGGTACTCCTCGTAGCTTATACAGACGCACTCTTATATTGAATTGTCTCAACAATCTCTTCTTTCTGGATTATTAGGATTCGTTTGGTACGTGTATTTAAACAACAGTTTTTAGTTTTTTTTAAATACGTGTGGGTGAAAAAGTGTGTGGAAATACATGCAATGTAGTTTAAAAACTAAAAACATATATATAAACACATGTACCAAACATGTCCTTACTTTCAAACCATCAATCTCTTTTCATCGTTCGTTTTCATCTGGGCAGTTCCTTAATTTGTCTGTCTGTCTGTGTGTCTCAGTACGTAACATAGTAAACATGTTGGACCACAACCTCTTCAGGGAAGACAGGGACGACATCAACAACCCTAATCTTGTACGTGAATCTCAGCGCCTTCGATATGCTGATGTTGATGTCGTTGATCAAATCATTCACCTTGATAAACAACGAAGACAATGTATTTGTTTCTTTGTCTCACTTTTTGTTCTACATGTTTTATTTATTTTTTGGACAAAAAAATATATAGTTTTGAGTTTTAACTGATGCATGCACATGCTAGAGTAGTGTTTTGAGTTTTGTGCTTTTGTGATCAGGTCAATATGAGCTTGATAATCTGCGCCAAGAGTTCAATAAGATTAACAGGGAAATTGCCCGCCTTAAAATAGTAAGCACAGATTATTTTCTGAGTTTTATTTTTGGATTCGTTTTTTGTAGTTCTATTTGGATTTTCAAGCTTTTTCTTTTGTTGTTAATGGCTGTCTAGGACTGTTATTTTTCAATTGAATAGAATTTTTGTTATATAGCTGATTGAAAATTTATACCAACTCTAATTAGTCTTGTTGAAATTAAAGTGTGAAAAGTAAATTGTAAAGATAAGAGCGGAAGCAATGAGAGAGAAGATGAACACGAAAGTTATGTATTCAGCCTATGTCCATGGTGTAAATCTTAGCGGCTACATTGTTATTATATGATGTAGTTTATATAGACCTAAAAATCTAGGGTTAGCCCTAGATGGGCTTTACGCTAAATTAGACCTCTTGGGCCAATACACAATAACCATAATAATATTATCTCAGCCAACTAGTCTATTGAAAATCTATAAGACTATAATTGATATCAAAATTTTAGAACTAAGGCTCGATTGTTATTGTAGCTAATTGAAAATTTATGCCCTTTCAAAGTCTTTGGTTAGTACTTTTTATCCTGCCTTGTGTTTGTTATGTTTCTACACATATATGTCCATAACCAATTCCCATTATATCTAGTTTTCTGTTGTGAAACTGAGTATCTTATCTAATTCAAAAGGCAGGAGAAGATGCAACTGAAACGATAAAGAATACGAAAGAGAACAAGAAATTGACAGCAAAGAAAGAAGCTCAATTTCAGGAAATTAAAGATGAATTGTACAGAAAATTGGGGACAGTTGGAAACCTTGTCCATGCCTCGGTTCCAATCTCCAATGATGAGGTATATGACTAGTTACAGTTTGCTTCTTTACCATACAAATAATACATATATTATTTTTCTTAGAATTTTGTTCTTGTTGCAGGCAAATAATGCTGTAATTCGGTGTTGGGGGGAGAAGCGAATGGAACCAAATCTAAGGAACCATGTTGAGCTTATGGAGTTGACTGGAATTGCAGATACTAGAAAAGGTACATGATATGAACTTGAAGTCTATGACTCTTTTTTTTCTTCTTTTTTTTAGAAGCTTATTATTGTTGAATTATGATTTATCTTGCTCTCTTTATAAATAAAGGATTTTGTCTAATACAGTCAAGATTTCTTGCACCAAGGTGATATCAAATATAATTAGCTCAATCCTATTGAATATAATTGATGATGTTGGATACTGGTGTTTATTTTCGCCGTTGCTCTTTCCCCACAAAGCATCATGACTTCTACCACAGATTCGTTTTGCCTTTTTGATTTAGGATGCAGTACTACATTTCACTAATGGCTTCATTTTCAGTTTTATCTGTTTTAGACTTGGGAAAGATGGAGACTAGTATAAATATCTTTAAAGACAAAGTTCCTTTCAGTTTCAGTACATATCATTATCCAATTAAATTAAACATCATTTAATTTTCATTTTTTATCACCTTTAGCTTTTGTCTAGTGAATTGGAAGGTTTTGGCTAAGTATAACGGTTAGCAAAATGTTAGGTCTCATGTCACCATCCATAGTAATCATCATATCCTGTTGTATAAGTGGTTCTACAATATAGATACTTTATCAAGTTCAGTGATGCATTTTATGGGTATTATATGCTTCATTTAATATCTATTGATTCACATGCACTTTGTGTAGGTGGTAATGTAGCTGGAGGCAGAGGTTACTTCTTGAAAGGAATGGGAGTACTTCTAAATCAGGCTTTAATAAACTTTGGTTTGTCATTGCTAAGAAGAAGAGGTTATACATTAATGCAGACTCCTTCCTTAATGAGAAAAGATGTTATGATTAAGTGCGCTCAACTATCTCAATTTGATGAAGAGCTTTACAAGGTACTAATTGCAACATTCTGTAGATCCTGTTGAGGCTAATGTTATTTTGATTAAGAAATACAAGTGCTTCATGTTAACAAAGGCCCCTAATACTACTGGAACCTGGTGGGGCTGAGGTTAAGCTATGGTTGAACCCACCTGAGGGAGAACCTATGATAACCCTCCCCCGTCTAGGCTTCTCAATCATTTGTTCCTCAGCAGGGAGGTACTGCTGTGGTTACACCCAGTCAGGGTCTTCCAAATACTGGTGGCCCCTACCCCTTTTTAATTTAGAAAAAAAAAAAAAAGGGTCCTAGTATACTTCATGCTCAAGGCATGTTGGATGTTGAAATATTATTTAAAAATTGGTTTAACAAATTACTTGATTAACTGCAACTTGCCTAAGCGCCCTACTGCATGGATCGGTAGTGCTTTGGCATATAAACATAAAATGTTCAATTACTCCTATGGTTCTACCAACCTGACTAGGATGACACAAACTGTTACTCATATTGGTTCATTCAGGGATGGCTGAACCATAGATGCAATTAATGTAATCGCCTAAAATCTCCAAATAAAAGAAGGCCCCCACTTATAAAAAAAAAATATATATATATATATATAATATTTATCTATATATTTTAATTACAAAAAAAAAAATTTAAGTACTTTTATTGGTCAATAAAATGCATTAAAAAAGTCACATTGTATCCTAAAATGCCGAATACTGCACAATGACAATGCACATAGCTTAACAGGATAAGACTACACAATACACAGCACTGCACAATCTTGTCCATCGGCCACAGCATATCACAAGGCCATAAGCTAAGTCCATAGTTCACACTTCTAACTTCATAGCTGGCCCCACAAGGCCACATACTAATTAATAAGTGATCACATTTAAAAAAAAAAATTGCAAACTCTTACTTTATTAATTACTATAAATTATCACACCAATTAATAATTTGATGTATATTATATCAACTCATTTGTATTATAGTGATACTAATTTATTGAAACATATAATAAATTAATTTTTATTTGTGCAAGTTTAGACTTCAAAGTTTAAAAAAACACTCACTTAAAATTTTTGTCTAAGGCCCCCAAAATTGTTGAGCCGGCACTCGGTTCATTTGTTGTCTAAATAAATCATACCCTAACTATGTTAAAGCCCATTATATCAATTTCTATGTTTTCAACCATTCTTCCTACTCAATATTTTGTTTCCTTTGGGACAAATTAATTTTTCACAGGTCACTGGTGAGGGAGATGAAAAGTATCTGATTGCAACATCTGAGCAACCATTGTGTTCTTATCACCAAGGTGAATGGATTAATCCCAAGCAATTACCCTTAAGGTAAGAAGAATGTATCTTTTTTTTTTTTTTATAGAAGAATATATCACTGCTGTCATGTTTCGCCCAATATTTTTAGTTATTGCTACTTCTTGATACACAATGTGGATTCACAGATATGCAGGATATTCATCTTGTTTCCGAAAAGAAGCTGGTTCACATGGTAAGGATACTCTAGGTATTTTCCGAGTTCATCAATTTGAGAAGGTGGAGCAGTTTTGCATTACCAGCCCAAATGGTAATGAGTCTTGGAAAATGCATGAGGAAATGATCACAAATTCTGAGGATTTCTACCAGGAGGTATGTCAAAAACTTGCAAAAAAAGTGCATTTATCTTGTTTGCTTGCTTTTTATAGTTACTGCAATACATAGCTCAACTCCTCATTGTAACTGACATGAAATGCTCTTTTGGAAACATAATCACCATCATGATGCCTCTAATTCAAAAAGTGTTTGTGCCTCATCAGTTGTTGCAACGGGCAGCTAGAATATTACAGTTGTGAAGAATAGCATTCTCTTAATCTGTTATTGTTCATTTATTCTTCTAGTGAATGAAGCAACATTCCTTTCCAGAAAGAAGAAAGAAAAATAATTTACATACTCTTTGTTTGCAGCTAAAGATCCCCTATCAAACTGTTGCAGTGGTTTCCGGTGCATTAAATAATGCAGCCGCAAAGAAGTATGATTTAGAAGGGTGGTTTCCTGCATCCAAAAGATATAGAGAACTTGTGTCCTGTTCGAACTGCACTGACTACCAGTCCAGGAGACTAGAAATTCGTTATGGGTTGAACAAGGTAGGTCCTGATTACTTAACACTGTTTTATTCTCATTAAATATAAATTTTAGATCAACTTGCTGCTTGTTTTTATTAATAATTTGTGCTTTGAATGAATGTTCTACTGTTGTATAGTATTTTTTAGCTTATTGTGTCAATCGAATTTTGGTCACAGAATGATGAACAGGCAAAGCAATATGTTCACATGTTGAACTCTACCCTCGTAGCAACCGAGAGGACCATTTGTTGCATCCTTGAAAATTACCAGAAGGAAGATGGTGTTGAGATCCCAGAAGCTTTACTACCCTATATGGATGGTGTCACTTTCCTTCCTTTCTGAGAGCAGCACTACCCCTGCAGCTTGAGGGAGGATGTTATGAGCCTCGTAATGCATACAACAATAACAATGTAGGACAAAATATGGGGTTTAAGTTTTATTGTTTATGAATTTTGTATTTTTATGTAATTTTTGTTATTTCAACTTTTAGGGTTTTGTTTCCTTAATTTTAGGTGTTTTTAAGGCTTTCATAATCAAATTAGAGTCCTGTTAATATTATAGTAGGACATCAATTAAGATTCGTTTAGTTTTGACTTGCAAAATAAGTTTTCCTACAAGATTTATTACGAATTTAACAATTTATATTCAATAAATTTGAGGCTTTATTATTTATGGTGAATTTCAATGTTCTCCTTGTGGTTTCAAAGAACCCCTCACGAACTTAAGGGTTTCGTTAAGCTAGAACAAGATCTAGCCTCACTCACATTTCTGTTTTGCTCTCAATTGATATAAGAGCTTTTCAATATCTTGATATCTAGTCTATTGCGTTTCCATTTTGCGTCAAACAATCAAGCCTTAGTCCCAAAAATTTTTGAGATTGAATAGGATTGATCATGTCTTAGACTAGTAATTTATATTTGTGAAAAATATCTTAAAAGTTAAAACTGTTTTGATTTGTTAGTTTGGGTATATAAATATGAGTCAAACAAGCCTAAGTTGTCTGTGTATGTGTGCAGCCTCCCTGTGAAATGTATGTGTAATGTGTATGTAAAGAAAGTGTGTATCCAAGAGTAGCTATCTTAGTGAGGTTAATATGTGAAATACTTGAATCATTCTTGTGCATTGTATAACAGTATATTATAATCAAAGTGAATGCTTTATTTTGTAAATTGTACTCAAAGTGAATCATTAACTTATTTTTCTTTCTAAGCAATCAAAACTGAACAATATCCTACATGCGTTGCTAAGAAAAGCTTTCCACCCTAAACTAGAAACTGAAACACAGTAAGAATATTGGTAAGCATTGGCTATGATTCCACATTATGCAAACCCTGCTAATATTCTCCCATCAATGCCCCAAGCTTTAGAGATTTCTGTGCTTCCTTCTGAACAATCCATTGAAAATGCAAAAGTTAATCATCCTGAATTTCTATTCCTCTCATCCCAACCATATACACACATTTCACAAAAGCAGTTTAACTCCCAAGAAAATGCCAAAAATAAAGAATAAAAAACCTTATATCAAGTTGAGAAATATCCCCATATAATCATAATCATATGTGATAGCTAAGGAAATTGTATGAATATTTTATTTCGATTAAGACAGACATCAAACGTGATAATATTTATTGAATAATTATTAGACGAGGAAAAGAAGATTCCCTTGTTCTGCAAATTTGTATTCTTCTTTTGAGATACACAACCTGGTCCCTCCCGTACACAAATGTTTATTGGATGCTGCTGCATAATTTCTCCTCCACGGTGGACAAATCCTATGGAGCCTCTTCATTAATGAGGTTTCCAAGCTTATAGCTCTCACTCTCACTCTCATCACTAATTCATGTGCCTTTTAGTTTGGGGCGGGTGACAAACAGATACTTTCTCAGCGCAAGCATTAGGACCCATGTTGTCTTTGTAATCTTCTCCTTTATCATCAAATGCAATGCTGAGCTTATCACAGTCTTCAGTATTTGGGCCTGTAATCCTTTGAAGAAACCCAGTAGGCCCTCTCTTTTCCAAATGGCGTAGACTGCACCTGAAACTGTCTTCTGTGCTTTTTGTCCGGCTTCTTGGTTCCCATCTTCATCTGACTCCGCAGCCTGAATCATGACTTTACACCTGTTGACAATGAACTAAAATCTTTTAATGAAGTTGTGAAGAGGCCTATGAATAAGGGCAATGCAACTTTTTTCAGATATCTGCATGTTTTGATGGAAAACTTGCAGAAAAGATGAGTTTGTGAATTAAACCAGGTGATGCACAAGGAGGAATGATTGAATTGACCACCCACCTGATAGCTGGGTAAGTCAAGCAGGTAGCAACACACTTCGAAACTGCACCCAACACGAAAGCATTAAAAGCAGAAAGAGCTTTTGGGGATAACTCTGTAGGTGCTTTTTTGCTCAGCTTCCCCTTCAATAGCCTCTCTTTTAGCTGATCAAAAACGGTGTACTGTACAAAACATGTTCTAGTTTTAGCTTTATTTGTCTTCACAATTTTTTTTTTCAATTCTAAAAAGTAGCTGAATTTGTCTTTTCTTGCAGCTTGAATCTACTATTTTAAGCAATCACACAGAAAGGGAAAGTGAAAATTCCATGTTGTAAAAAGACCATAAATAGGAGTCACCATCTTCAATTGAACATGTGGCTATGGCTACAATGAGGTGTCATTGTCCACTCCAAATTTTCAGAAAAAAATAATAATAATAATAAAATTCATATTTGTCTAAACGTAACCTCAAGAAGCTGAAATGGAACTAGTGAAATCAAACCTACTTTCTACCCAAAAAAAAAAAAAGGGAATCAAACCTACTCTATATGTGAGACATACATACAACCTGTGTACTGAACTGCAAACTCGTGTACCTGGATAGATGGGTTTGCTGTCAAAAGAAGAGATATGCCTAGACCATCAAATGCCTCATTCCAAGTACCTTCTGAGAGGCTCTTCCAAAGTCCTTTTGATTTCCCAAACTCACTTGTCTGCATCCTTGAGGATGCTGTATCCAAGGGCTGTAAGGTGAAATCAGAGATTAGAACATCTAAACATTGAGGATTGAAACTACAAAGTGGTCTATTTTGTCATTAACAGCATTTTCTTTTTCTTAAATTTGGTTAAGCGATCACAAATTGGACTATTTTCTTATTAACAGCATATGAAAGTGGTCATTGTAATTGAATATGTAAAATCACCTTTAGGATTTCAGGGTATGGCATACTTTCAAATTCTTACTATCAATATTGTCATGCCTCTTTCTTATAGTGACTTTTTCTGCAAGTCCTTTTCTTGATACTCCCCTAGACAGTACATTCAACCACTGAATATTAAAGAAAATAAAAAATATATATTTTAATAATGTTTAAATGGCACCGCATGAATAGAGCACCGACATTTTTTTTTATTAACTAAAAAACATTCATTAGAAGAAAAGCGCAAAGGTGCGTAACCCTAGAACATAGGATGCATACAAAAGGAGAAGCCCAAAACAAGAACTAAACAAATATTAACAGAAGCTCAAAGAATCCATGAACTCTAGGAAATCCATGGCAGAGAAAGTGTGAGAAGTAGAAGTCCAGATGTATAGAGTCCTCCAAAATAAAAACTTCAACTTTAGCGTGTGTAACTCTTTCCCCTCAAAGCAACAGACATTTCTTTGTCTTCACAAGCAACACATCAAGCACAAAAGAACAGGTTTCAAAATCTAGCTTTTGTCTCTCTTGCCAAAGCGACCTTTCCAACTATACAACAAATCCAACATAGAATAAGCATTACCCAATAAACACCAAATAGACAGAAAACCAATGCCTATAACTCCCAAGACACTGCACAACAACATAGGAAAAGGTGAGACACACTCTATCTATGGCTCTTACACAAAATATCAATCCATAATAATCACAACTCGCTTCCTTAGCAATATCTTATCCAACATCACACACCACAAGAAAAATGCCACACTAAGCAGTACGCAAACTTTCCAACTCTACCACGGGAAAGAATTCCCTCTTCTCAACACCATGTAATAATAGCTCTTCACTTGAAAGCGCCAGGATGTCAAAGGGATCCATTCCATTTGATCCACCTCCCCACAATTAATCTTCGTGGCATATATGTCATGCAATAGAATAGAGCCCCAACATGCACATCATCATTTATCTACAAGGGCATTAATCTAACCCCTTTTGACAGCTCAAGCACCATGTAATTTGTAAGAACCCAAGACAGACAACATCAAGAAAACAGAACAAAAAAAATGTTCCCTTAACAAGAAAAACTTGTCAATGTATAACTCACCTGTGTGACTATGACTGTACAAGCCCCGGCGGCAGCAGCAACAATCAAGTTTGCTCTTGTTCCTATGGTTTTGTTTCCACTTTTCTCCAAGTACAGCCTTTTGGAGAAGCTGTATCCATAGAAGTAGACAAACTGTGAAATAAAGGACTGAAGGTTCTTTGTCCCAAGGCCCTGGTACAATGAGAGCACCTGACGGGTAGAAATTGCTTCCCATAAAACATCAGAAATATTCCTGCACAAGCCAGAGCACTTAAAATCTGCATCACATAAGGCAGTATTTTTTTTTTTTTAGTCATAACCGATTAGCCATAGAACAAGGGTCACTGATTACACTGTTGAAAAAATCAAATTGAGAAGGCGGTAATTCATATATGAAGCATTGCATGAAGAATTCATTGTAAAAACAACTACGCAGAGTCAGCTATCCTTCTTTTCTATTGATTAAAAACTGAAGCTACTTTAGATGATGAGTGCAATCGATTCTATTAATGCAATTGTCCATGATTGATATCGAATATGTTTATCCCAATATAAAATTGTGGGAGATAATCAGCACTAAAAAAAGGACTGAAAAGGAAAACATCAAATATTGCCGAATAATCATGTAAAAGAACTCAAAGCATCATATATTTCATTCTAAATATACTTAGATTAGCTTTTGCTAAGCAAAGGAGGAGATGAATGGATAGGGATTATAGTTTTTAGTCCCAACCCTCCACAAAAGGAGTACTTTAACCTAGCTTAGGGACTAATAAGCAAACACCCTACTCATTACTTATTGTTTCATACAATAACAACCCTTTCGTTTACTGGATACAATAAGGTTCTATTAGATTGTTAAGAGAGGAAATTAGTGGATTACAGAAATCTTCCAATAAATCAATCTAATTTGAAATTGATTAAAGATTCCAAATTTAATTTTCTCCTATCTACTGCAACTTAATACAGAAGTATGCAATGCCGTGGACTTCTTCAACCCACCAAACCCCTCCCACCCTCTCTCCTTAACCCTCCCATAAATATATACTTAATTAATTAAAGAGAGATTATAATTACAGTTCTGACGATAAGAAACAAACGAAATCCTCAGTCCTTCTCATTAAAATGTATCAATAACTCTGAAGTTACAACATACTATTCTCTAAACCCAAGATAATCCCACTCCAAAAACTACAACAACATTGATAGTAGGAAGCATATTGATCAGGGTAACACTAAAATTTTTTTGATAAATTAAAAAAAAAAAAAAAATTCATTACTTTTCAAAGCATCATCAATCCAAATTAGATTAGTTCTCTTCGATTTCTCAACAATAACTCATGGTGATCACTGCAGTGCAATAACATCTGTGCTCTCCCAATTCGAATCTTATCTAGATTTAGTCAACATAATCACCATGTCCTATAAATGTTTTAACCATAGTCTTACAACATCATATCTTATGAATACAAAGTTTTAACTTTTAAACCCCTCTTGAGAAATTAGCAATCAAACCGTGCTTGCAGTATCCCATCTTATGAATATAAACAGATATTAATGAACAAAGTTCTAAACTTTGACAGCTAAGAATTTTGAAACTCAACACCCCTCCTGACGTTTCATCCGAAAACCCAGTTTCAAATCCAACTCATTAAGTAAAAAAAATCTAAACTTTGACAAAGATATATATGTGGGGCCCAGAGGTTAACAAGAAGGGAAAAAGTTTAACCTGTACTTTTGCTGATGTTGAGTTCGAACTTCAGCTTGATATTTGGTCTTACAGGTATCAAGAGGGTACAAGATGGTGGTGCTAACAAGAGCTCCAATGGCCCCTGAAGTGGCCTCTGACAAAGATTCGAGGTCAATGCCCATTTTTAAAGACTTTATTCAAAGAAAAACGAATTGGGTGTCAGACAGATGAAAAGGAAAGGCTAGGAGATTGAGGATGCTGCTGAAGCATCCATGGATTTTGGAAATGGGTATTGCTTAATTCAGTATGGTTGTTAAGACTTGAGAAGAAGAACAGTAATTATGGTCTAGAGAGAGAAGGTAGTGAACAAAGTGATACGGTGGCATACGGAACAGGTTTGTTTCACTTTCATACAGTTGGGTGTGTTATTGGGATTCGGAAACTTTAACGTATGGGCCTCCTCTCGGTGGCTCCCTCACCTCACTTGACTTACTGACATTGTCTGTAGTACTATTTTTAAAGGTTTTACTAATGTGCCGAAACCATTTTAAAAAACTTTTTTTTATTATTTTATTTTTTTTATATAAGATAAAATTTTTATTCTAATCTAATCTAAGTGTATATATGTGAAACTCTTTCTTCCTTCTTACAAACTTGAATCTCGACCCTTCACTCCAAATTTAAATAGAAAATAAAAATTATATATATATATTTTTTTTTTGAGTTTTGAAAAAAAAAATGCTTCTGCTTATATTAATAATAGAATATTATAAATTTTTATAATATTTTATTTAACAAAGTTTAATCTTGATCAATAAAAACATAACTCATAAATTCATAATTAAAATGCAAAGTTTATGATAAATCTTTCCTCACCCGGTTGAAAAAAGAAAATGAAAAATGAAAAATGAAAATCATTTTGAATGTTTTAAAAAGACACTTTAATTGAAAATTCAAAACAATGAATTTTAATTATGAAATGGAGAATAACTTTGAAGACTTTTTTTTTTGAGAAAGAATAACTTTGAAGACTTGTTAAGCAAAAAGCACAATATTTTTATTATCAATTTAACAAAGTTTGGTTGTTAATAGGAGAAAGTGTTCCCCCAAGTTTGGGGTGGAATGTCATTTGCTTAATCTTAAGAGAATAAACTGTAATTACCATTTTTTTTCATTCTATTACAATATCAAATTTTTATATTTTTTTAATATAAAATTTAATAATTATGATTATTATTAATAAAGATTTATTATAATTGTGTTTATGTGAAACTATATATTCAAACATTATACATTTGTTATGATTGTATTTGTACAAAGAATTATATATTGTACTTTAATATTATAATAACTTTGATAAAAGATAAGAAGTTTTTTTTTTTTTTTGGATGGATAAGAAGTTTTATTTTATTTTATTATATATATATATATATAGTAAATATATGGTATGCAATTTTTGTATATTCATTAATTTTTTTTAAATCAATTCTAAATATTAAGCAAATATTTATATATACATGTGTGTGCGTGCACTCATGCGCGTACATATAGGTCTTGACTGTTGTTTTTATATAATAACTTATCCCCTTTCGGGCAAAATTTCTTAGCTACCTCCCTGATAGGAATAAGACTTTTAAATAACATTACATATATTTCTACACATTTTTTTACCCACACGTATTTTCAAAAAACTAAAAATTATTGTTTAAACATACGTCCCAAACGGCCTGGGGAAAAAGAAAAGAACAAGTTGCCCAAGTTATAGTGTGATGCATATTTGGATAAACACTACAACAAAAATCCATTCTATCTAATGGTTTGCTGAATCTTCATATTTCAAGAAAAAAAAAATGAAGTCATGTATAACAAAAACAAACAAACAAAAACACTTCATTATTGTAGTGATTCTAAAAACACAGCATCATCGTCATTTGAAAAATATAAAAGAAACAAAAACTAATAGTCTATAGGAAAGAAACACAAACATCATCATCATAATCATCATCATCATCATCATTTATTTATTTAATAATTAGCTAAATTACATTTTAACCCCATAACAAGTGAATGTTTCCAAATTAACCTCATACTTTTCAAAACGATTTCAATTCAACCCTTCAGCAACGGTCCCTAAAACCATTGACAGAACAAAAAACGGCGTTATTTTAATTTAAAAATTCATTGAAAACGGTGTCGTTTCCATCCCAGAACAAACACACCCATCATTTTTCTCTATTTATTTATTTTTTGAATTCACATCCCTCTCTCTCTCTTTCCCTCCTTCAAACTCTCTCTCTCTCTCTAACTTTCTCTCTCTAAATCTCTCACAGTGACACAGAGAGAACCAAATGAACTTCACTGAACCCTAGCTTTCTCTCTCTTCCTCTCTCTCTCTCTCGCTCTTCGAGCAACAACAGCAAGAACTCCGCGTAGTCTCAGTGATCCTCGTCGAACCGAAACGGTTTGCCACAGATGCAGGGCATTTTGGGATCGGTTCGCCAGTCCTTGGTGTTCCGAACAGCTGGCGGCAGCGGCGGTGAAGACGGAGGAGTAGGAGGAAGCTTCGGCGGTTTCGTAGAGAAGATCGGCTCCAGCATTCGCAAATCTCGAATCGGACTGTTCTCCAAATCGCCGGTTCGCGCACTCCCTCCGGTTCCAAAATCCGATGACGCTCAGCCGATCCGGTGGCGCAGAGGCGAGTTGATTGGTTGCGGCGCTTTCGGTCGCGTTTATATGGGGATGAACCTCGACTCCGGCGAGCTACTCGCCGTCAAACAGGTATATATACTAGTGTGTGAGTGTGTTTCAGTGTTTGTTATTGAATTGAGAGGTTTATGGAATTGAAGTTGGAATTTTGAGTTTCTAAACTGTAATTACAGGTTTCGATTACGACGAATAGTGCTTCAAAGGAGAAAACACAAGTAAGGATCTCTTAGTTGTATCCATAGATTTAATTGCTAAGCTGGTTTTATGTTACAAAATTGTAGCTTTGTGAATAAAGTTGCAAACTTGGTTATAAAAGTAATACTTATTTGTGCTTTGCAATTCACTGATTTGTAAAAATCTTATATAAAAAATAGGCTCACATTAGGGAATTGGAGGAGGAAGTAAAGTTGCTGAAGAATCTTTCACATCCAAATATTGTTGTGAGTATGGTGTTGTGATTTTTTTTTTTTTTTGATGGAAGTGATGATGGGTTTCTTTTGTTTGTTTTCTTATTGTTTTTGGGTTTTATTTTGTTGTTCCTTATTAGAGATATTTGGGAACTGCTAGAGAGCATGACTCATTGAATATTCTGTTGGAATTTGTTCCGGGTGGATCTATATCATCACTCTTAGGGAAATTCGGATCCTTCCCCGAGTCTGTAAGTGATTCTTACCTTGTAACATTCGACGATTCTGGTATTTATTTTGCTTATGTTGTTAGGAAATCGTTTGCTATACAGGTTATAAGAATGTATACAAAACAATTGTTACTGGGTCTTGAATACCTTCACAAGAATGGAATTATGCATAGGGACATCAAGGTATCTCCCGCTTTGCTTTGAAATATTTATACTGATTTGCAGCCTCTCTCTCTCTCTGTGACATGATATTTTCATAATGGCCATTTATAGGGTGCAAACATTCTTGTTGATAATAAGGGATGCATTAAACTTGCGGACTTTGGTGCGTCCAAGCAAGTTGTTGAGTTGGTATGCCATTGTATCCACCCTCCCAAATTAATCATTGACTTTTTTGACTGATTACTTCTATGAATATTACTGAAGATGTTGTATTACTATACAGGCTACTATAAATGGTGCCAAGTCGATGAAGGGTACTCCATATTGGATGGCTCCCGAAGTTATTCTTCAAACTGGGCATAGCTTGTAAGATCAAATATACAACTACTCAAATATGAAAGCATTTATCTGTATTTTGTCATACAACATATAGATTGAAAATGTTTTTTCTTACAACCAATGCACTTACTTTAAAGGAAAAATGAGAAAACTTTTTGACCGCTGGAAATAGAAAAATAAGGTTTTTCTATTGGGGTACCTGATAGCTGTAACAAAGCAGGCACATTTCATTCATGATGATATGTTTAATTTTTAAGTGGCATTGAAAGTTTAGGAGATTTTTGAAACTGCCTTGTTTTGTTTGATTTATTTTTTTCATTCTCATTTTTTAGAAGTGTTTTGAGATTTAAAGTTTATGTAGTATTAAATGTGAATGCTAGGATCTAAGAAGTATGATAAAATATTCTGACGACCTTGTTTTGAAGTCTAAACTTTATTTTGGACAAAGTATCAGTGTTCTAATGCAGTGTATTGCCATTCTTTTGTAAAATGTGGAAAAAAGATATTATATGGTTGCCTACTAATCAACTCTCTTAGACCCCATCCCCACCCAAACTCTGTAGAAGAGGGGGGAGTCTTTTGCACTGCGTATGAGCTTTTACCATGTAGAAGTGGGAGCCTTAAACAATGGGTACGAGTATGGCCTATTATGGCTGTACTTCTTAATTCTGATATGTGGACTTCACTACTTACGAAATGCGTTTTTTTAGCTCTGCTGATATATGGAGTGTCGGGTGTACTGTAATTGAGATGGCTACAGGAAAGCCTCCATGGAGCCAACAATATCAGGAGGTACACTTGACACTACTTACTAAACTTAATACTTCAGTTATGTGTGTATTTGACTGTAATATTCTGAAGTCATGTGTTTTCCAAGAATTTTGAAACTAAGAATCAATGTTTCTCTCAGGTTGCTGCTCTCTTCCATATTGGAACAACTAAATCTCATCCACCCATCCCTGAGCATCTCTCTGCTGAGGCGAAGGATTTTCTTTTAAAATGTTTACAGAAGTACATTCATTGTTTCTGCTTTTCTAGCACCATTATGTTTCCAGCCCCCCCCCCCCCCCCCCCCCCCCAAAAAAAAAAAAACTCTTTTCTTTTTCTCTTTTTGAAAAAGGCAACATAATATGAACGTAGTTTTGATTTATAGTTTCTTTACGAGTTATGGTAACTTTTCTTGTTTGTAACTCTTACACATCAAATTCTGGTGGCAGGGAACCTGACTTAAGGCATGTTGCATCAGACTTGCTTCAGGTAATTCTATAGAGATGTCCTTATGAATAGTTAATATATTAAGCAGAATTCACTCAAGCATCATGGATAAATACATGCCTAAATAAATAAGTGTGCATGTGTGAACTATTGCGGGTTTTGCCTTTGTGTTTGATTATTATTGTTGTTAATATATTTACATGCACACAGACAAACAAGCATTTACTTATAAAACCATTTTTGCTCATCTGCAGCATCCATTTGTCACTGGAGATTATTGGGAATCTCATCCAATTAGCACTTCAGTTATGGTCAGTATAATTGCAGTAAGATATATTTATTAGAATTTGTATTCTTTTAATTAACTTATCCCATACTTCAATTCTTTTTACTTCAGGAATCCGTAAGCAATATTGTAACACCTGAGATGAATCTTAAGAACTCGTAAGTGTGTTAATTTGATGGTTGTGGAACATTGGATGAATTTCAATTATTGGTTGTTACAAATGTTGACTATGGAAACTTTACTTCTGGGTTTAGCTTGAACCATGTGATCAGAATGTCAACCTGCACAGGCTTAAAGGATGTCTGTGAAATGGATAGCCTGAGGATCTCAACTGTATATCCCCAAAATTCCTTAAACTTAAATGTGAGATCTTGGGGATTGAGCAATCCTGATGATGACATGTGTCAGATAGATGATAAAGATGACCTGATGGTTGGTGCATCAGTAAAGCTCAAATCCATCATAGTGTCTGATGATTTAAATAAGGTAAAGAAGTGTTATCATGTCCTTTGTGTAGTTTAGATGGTTATAATTAACTTCAATAACAATGGGCAGACCTCTTTCATTTGAACTAGAGTTTTAATCCTATGTGTGAGCCTACTGATGACTGGCCCTGCAAGTTTGATGGAAGTCTAGAGTCAGAGAGAAGTGGAATAGACTTGTCTCCCGGTCAAACAATCCAGAATGCTGCTGGCAGCCCTGGAGTACCAGGTAAGGGGGAGAATGACTTCACATTTCCGTGTGGGCCAACAGGAGCTGAGGATGATGATGAAGTTACAGAATCAAAAATCAGAGCCTTCCTGGATGAAAAGGTACCTTGTTTTCAGAGCTCTTTCTTTTGTGAATGACTGAGACATCATTGTTTTATTCTCTTATAATTCATGAGTGTGAAATTTTTATTATAGAAATATGATACAAACTTGTTTTATAAAACTACATTAGGCTTTAGATTTGAAGAAGCTGCAGACACCTCTATATGAGTTCTACAGCACAATGAATGCAGCTGGTCCTCCTGGTGCAGTTCAAATGGCACAAAGTGAGAATGCTTTGAATATCTTGAATTTACCTCCTAAAAGCAGGTCCCCCAATCGGACACCTACCAGAAGACTCTCAGTAGTTCATTCTACCAATAATGCAAGACCTGGGAATCATGCGAAAAATGAATCAAATGCTAGTGGTTTACATGACCGAGCTCTACAGGAAATTCAGCCACCTCAGCAGAGTGAATGGAAAGGGCTTCTTCTTGATTCTCAGCAGGAGTCATTCAATCCAAGGTTCTGTATCTTCTTTTACCTTATGCTTCCTTACAGAATTGGGTTATCCCCATCTTGTGACCGGGGATTGGAAATGTTTTACTTGCAGTGATAGCTTCTCTGAGAGACAAAGGAAATGGAAAGAAGAGCTTGATGAAGAGCTTAAGAGGAACCGAGGCAAGTTTACTTTTTCTGCATATGATTTGAATCTGAACTGCAGTCTATTTTATGTTTCTGTTGGACCCACTGATCTTGAGGATCACTCTTGTGGTCAACTTTCAAATTAACCACACTGTATTCTAGGTACTGATGTGTACAAATTTCATTAAGTTTATGTCTATGGAGATAGTGTCTAAAAGATGCATTAGCCCTTTCTTTGATCCTTGGTCAGGCCCTGTTTAAATTATGAGAGAGCCCCTCTTATGGGTCACTGAAAGCTTAATTATAATAAAGAAAACTCCGTTTACCCAATGATACTTTTGAGCTTAAATGGTTTTGAGATTTGTTGTCCTATGTGATTTGGACAATTTGAATTGAAACTGTTGTTGTCCTTGTATTGATGTTTCAAAAGTGCACTTAGGCTTTTTTTTTCCAATTGATGGTCCTCACTCCTCAGGATTTAGGGCCACCCTCCAGAAAATTTGGGATTCTTGTGAGTGGAAAGGGGAGGGTGTTGCATTGAGCAAACTCATCTTCATAGATCTGATTTCCAATTCCTATTTCTCTCCATGTGGTTCAAACCAATATCATTCTGTTCTTCTAGACTAGGCAATGGGGTATGAAACACTAAAAGTCTGTTGACACTTGGCTCAGGTGAGACCTTCATGTGGAAAGTTAGTGTTAATGTGTTTGTGAGCTTAATGTGCATTGCAGCTCAAGCTTTTAGAACTGATGGTTTCTACCATGAAAGCCATATAAAAGTAAGGGGTTTTGGTTCATAAACTGGGCCGGTCTGCTTTTGTCTAACACATGATACAATCAATAGGACATTCAAGATAGAAGGTACTCCATTAGAAAGACAAAATTATAAACATGAATTAAAGGTATCTTGAATATAGTTTGGGAATAATAACTTGTAAGCAAAAGAGACTGAAATTCTATGTAGAGGTTTCTTACACCAAATAAAAGCCCTGATGCTTGTGGTTTTCATTAGGGGCATGATTTTATCTTGATTAAATTTCGATAAAATTGCAAGATTTTGAGCATTGTGTTTTCTTGAACCATGACAATATTGGACGTGCATATTGCAGAGATGATGCGCCAGGCAGGTGCAGGAGGGAAGACATCATCTCCAAACAATTGCATTCTTACTCGCCAAAGAGAACGGCTACGTTTTGCATTCTCAGGCAAATGATACATATATCTCACCTGTATTTATGCCAGTGTTCAATGGAAAAATTTATGGATTTCCATTGGGAGTGGTCATGTATGTAATATGAATATTGGTGCAATGGTGTCTAATAATGCATAGTGGTCAACATTGCCAAATCTGCAAGAATAGCCGGCGCTGCAAGCTTCCAGTGCTGTATCTATCATTCAGCAGAAAATGTCAAATAGACAGGATATTTATACCCCTTTTTTCTTTTTAATTTTTAATTTTACCCTTCTTTTCTTTAAGTTCATGTATGTTGTTGCGGGATATGAAACATAGTAAATTTGAGTTTTTACTTTATATTCATAATATGTATTTTTTACTACTATTATGAGGAAACAGAGGCAATATTGCAGTTTCTACATTACGTTTTAGGAAAATGATCATGTTTATCACTCTCCTGTAATTGTCATGCTTGCAATGCAACGTAGTTTGTGATGACAATGACATAAAATTCCTCCTAAATGATGTTATCTCTCTCTTTTTTTCAATAATTTTATTTTGTTTTACTTGTTTAATCTTAGATTTTGTGTGTTTGTGTTGGGGTTGAGGGTTCAGAGCAGGAAAGCTGCTTCCAATAAGTAGGCTGGTTCTGCACATCCTATGCAAATCAATGATGCGAATGCTTTTATTAATTGAACTTCCTGAGCATCTCAACAATCATATACAAAGTTAAAAAGCAGGGGTATTTTTATTTTTATTATTTCATTCTTTTAAGATACAATTCAATTTAGTCAGATGGAGTCAAGAACTGTTTTTTGTTGCAGAGCCAACAACCTTGTCTAGTGAATTTTATGTAAGAGTGATGCTAGGGTATTAATTTTAGTACATGAATCTTAGCAATTATTATGTCATCTTTTAATTTTTAAATACAAAACCAGAAAAGAAATTAAGAGATTTATTTATAATGTTATTGTGTGGTATCAAACACACGAGTTAACATTGTATTCTTCAGCAAAAACAAAAACAAAAAAAAAAAAGGTTAACATTTTAGTTTGTAAACATTTTTATACTAAAATTTGTAGAACCTTTCATATATATATATATATATATATATATAATTTTCCAGAGCTTCCTTCGGTAAGTTATGATGCAAAGTGAAACTTGCTAGATCTATAAAATTTCAGTGAAAGAACATTTATGCAATCTCAACAAACTACCTTGGCCATTTTCAGCTACCATTCCCCCCAGATCAAAGGTCCTTATTTTACTCATACTTGCCTGCTTCACATCAAAATCCAACTTTTAGAAGGTACCTCTCTCCCTCTCTCACATCTAAAATGATAAATTTTATCTCTATAATTGGTTTGAACTTCCTCCAACCCACTATGTAGTGGTTAAAAAGACCATCCACGACTACTTAGTTATATGACATTTTTAATAAATTATGTAATTTGTTTAAAATTTAAATAATACACGTGAATAGTCTTATAATCGCTATATAGTGAGTTAGAGGAAATTTCTCCAAACTGATTTGAGAAAAACCTTGTCCCATATAAAAAGGAACACTTCTCAACTCATTTTTATTTTTATAGTCTATTATGAAAAAACACAAATTCTAGACAACTTAATTGCTTCCATGTCTTTCACCAAATGAGCACCTCAAAGTTGGAAACTTCAAACTTTCCAGATATCTTTTTATTTATTTATTTTTAATTTTTTAATGTGAATTTTGAAAATCTTATCATTGAATTTCATGTTCCTTATGTTCATATATAAAATGCATATTAAATTTTGTACAAATAGATGTTATTTATTATTCAATTAATAAACTTATTTTTTTATACATAATTTTATATTACAAAAACTTGAAATTTTAATATTTCTTTAATGACACAATAATTGATCTTTAATTTTCTTGCAAATTTACAAGAATAGAAGATATAATAAGAATATACAATTCAACTATTAGATTTTCAAAATTCATACAAAGATATTTGAGGAGTTTGAAGGAATTCTCCAAACTTTGTTCAATTCAAAAGTAAATTTATTTTTCAATTATAATAGTTAGTAATAACAGCCATAAGAGTTCAGCCAACTTACCCCAAATGATTCAGGTCAGCACATGGCATGAGTGCTCTTTCTAACTAATCTGGAAAACTAATTGGGTAAAATCATAAGATTTGAAATCTACCAAACAAAACCAGTCCGCCATCTCATAAAAGTAAACTAATATCAAGAGCAACTTATTAAACAAAATGTGTTGGATTAACGCTGTCATAGCGACAAGCACAGCATACAATATCCACCTTTCAAAGTTTGTGACTTCAGAAGATGGACCTCTGAAGGTTAAATTCAATACTGCAAGAAAATGAAACAACTTTCGGACAAATTTCAGAACCAACAAAATAAAGTTTTTATCTAAAATGAAACTACTTTTAATCAGTATTGCCTTCTCTTCCACCGGTCTTACTACTCTAAGCACGAACTTCTCTGTTGAGACTGACCAAGTGAGTTGAAGTATTTATTTGGGAGCCCCTCACAGCTGAAGCACTCTGATAAGAGCAGCCCTCACTGACCCTCCACATGCAAAGCCTTGATACCGTGTACCCTGATAGCCACCCCTGGTGCCTCGTGACTGACCGGTCCAGTCCCTTGATAGCAAGAGACAACTTGTTCAAGCAGGTGGGGTCTTCTAGGTGTAGGTTTTACTTGCTAGAGGCAACTCTAAGAGCTCTTCAATAGAAAGATTCCCTACATTATACACACACCTCTTGGGCATTAGCATAAAATGATTGCCCGTCAAGGATGAATACCCCTGGATTACCAGGCCAAAGGCAACTCGTCTAGGCGGGTGGGGTCTTATGTGTGTAGGTTTTACTTGCTAGAGGCGAGTACAAGGGCTCTTCATTAGAAAGATTCCCTAAGTTTTATATATACACACACACAAAGGGGAGGCAAGTCCAAGGTTTCTTCATACATATAAAAAGGGATTATCAAGCAAGAGGCAACTCATTCGAGCGGGTGGGATTATGCCCATAGGTTTGTTTTACTTGCTAGAGGCAAGTCCAAGGCTCTTCAATAAAAAGATATCCTACATTATCTATACTACCATATGGGATCCTCAATTTAAATGCCCAAAATATCCTTAAATTCATCCGTTTTTAAGGCTAAAATCATAAGGTTAGACATGTAAAATTAGTAATTTAAAAACTCTTAATTTTTAGCTAAATTAAAAATAAATAAATAAAATAGTTTTTTCTCCCACTCCACATTTCTCAATCAAGTTAGTTGTCAAGTACTAATACAAGTTCTTCTTTTTGAAAAAATAAAAATAAAAATAAAAAATGCTTTTTTTTCCACAAAAGTATCATTTTTCTTTTAGAAATACTACGTCCACAACATTTTTACAACAAATCACATGTGGTTAGTTGTTATTAGTTCAAATTTGAAACTAACATTAAGATTACTTTTTTACCCCAACAATAACAATCAGTAACAACCTGCCACTTAGGATTTGTTATAAAAATGTTGTGGACATATTATTTCTCTTTTTTTTATTACAAAACTGTTTTTAACACCTCCACATCAAGTACTAATATAACTTCTTCTTAAAATAAAAAATAAAATAGAAAATAAATTAAACTGACATGAGTAAACATGTATACCCAAAAAACAAGATATAAAAAAGCCTCATCAGGCGAAGAGTGTGTGATGCGTGATGAACGATGAGGCATATATATATATATATATATATAAAAGAATCCACATAACATACTCAACTAGATCTTAAAATAGCCACTAGGCCTATCTATCTAAGTCAGAGCAAAAGAGCATCAAACACTGAAAATCAAAATGACCCTTCACATAGACAAAACCATTTCAATAAAAATCCAAAAATCTTCATTACTCTACAAAATCCAGGAAACGTAACCGACAATTCTTTGATCTAAAATTGAAAATAAAAAAGCAAGAGATGAAAAGACATGCATAAATATAAGGTTTTGATTTTCCTTCTCTCTCGATCTTCTTTCCTGGAAACCAAACAGAGTCACTATTCCAAATAAACCCTAAGCCAAAGAGAGAGAGTACCTGTGTGTTTGTGGTGGTGTACTTGCTTGCTATGCAAGAAAATGGAGAGAGTAGAGTTTAGGTACGTTGGGAAGGGCATTATATTATGTTATTCGGATGGGCTGGGTTCGTATAGCCCAAAGGCCCAATCTCAAATTTTCTTTATTAATTTTGGGTTTAAATACATTATTAAATTATTATGCTATTACTTGTTTTTTTGAGAAAAAATTATTATGGGATATTACTTTATTAGCGATTTTAATCATTAAAGTTTAAATTTATTGTTTTTGGTTTTTTAGATGATATGGCCAATTTAAAAATTGACATATCATTACTCTATAAGGGCTAAAAGTGATTGTTTTGAATTTCAAAGTTAAAATTGTTCATGAGCTCTAATTTAGGACCAATAATGTATTTTGAACTTAATTTTGTTTAATTGTTTTGCACTAAAATGTAACCTAGTGTTGCCATACATGATCATGAAGGATCGGTGATTGTTGTCATGAGTAAACACCTTCCTCTCCCATTGGGCCCTTTGGAAACTAAAGCAAAGGCTCTTTGCATGGGACGTAGGGGTTAGGGATGTCATTTTTGAAACGGACTCAAGTATTGTTTGTCATGCTCTTGAAGAACCCACTGCTACCTCGATTTCTATTTCTAATATAGTCTCAGGAACTTATTTTATATTACAGGAGTTTCGCGCTTTTGAAACGTCACATGTGAGGAGACAAGTCAATAAACCAGTACATATTTTGGTAACCTATGCTAAAGATATTGTTTCTTTTGAATTGTTTGTGATTCAAGATGCTATATTGTTTTCTTTGAATTAATAAAATTCGCTTATTTCTTATAAAAATAACCTATTTTTCAATTTATTTGCCTCTTTCTTTATTGATTTTGATTTTACTGTTTTTCAGGAAAATGGAACCCAGCCCAGGGTGATTTGATTTATATACAGTGGATATCGGGCCTAGGCCCAAGGCACAATTCAATTCCAATTTTGGGAAAAATGCAATATGACCACTTGAACTTTGTATCAAAATTAAAGTGACCCATATTCGAATTTGAAATTAAAGAACCCTAAGGTTTGAAAAATGACCCAATATAATCCATCATTTGGCTAGACAAGCCAAACGTGTAATTGATACGGAAGAATAGCCAGTCCCACAATTGTTCATAAGCATTTAACTATGGATGCATTGCAAATTTAATCGTAAAACTCTACCACATTTCATATAATATAAAATAGGATTATAAATTATAGGGTTTAATTTGTTAGGTTTAAAATTATAGGGATTAATTTGAAATTATGAGTTATAAAATTTGGGGAATCAACTTCTGTTGGAGCATTTTAATATTAAATGATATTTTAATATTTTAATGAATAATAAATTGGCAAGTTTACTGAAAAAGATATGGGATTTAAAGTTTTTAATGGAGTAAATCAGGAGTTAATATGGTATTAAATTTGGAATCTCATATTAATAAGGAGAGAGGGTTCTTATTAATTTATAAATGTGGAAATTTAAGTGTAATGTAGGAGAAATTATTATTTATATGCAAATGTGACGTCACCTAATAGTTTTTTATTTTTGTATTGATTTGGATTTTTTTTTTTTTTTTTTTTTTTTTGAGAATCTATTGATTAGGAATTTGATCCACGCATTTGCATAAATGACATTATTTTATTGTTTGGGAGTGGACCTAATAATTTATTTGTAATGTACGAGGAATTGGGTTAAGTGCAAAGGGGAAGGTGAAAGGAAGAAGTTTGGTTCGTGCCCTCTTGGATCCTACTACTTGACACATAGCCCATTAAGGGAGAAAAAAAATCCTTAGAACACATTTAACTCCTAGAAAAAATATTGAAATTTTTATTATGTTTCTCTTGTATTATTATTTTTTATTATATTTGCACCAAAAAAAAATTCTATTACACATAAATTATAAAGAAAGGAAATGAAAATGGTTGCATTATTATAATTAACAATATAAACCTTTTGCTTGGATATATTGTCAAATATTTCATTATTTTTCACTAATTTAAGCTCATCCAGGAAAAAAAATCCACGTAACATATGTAACTCCAAGAAAATGTATTGTAATTTTTATTATATTTCTATTGTATTATTATTTGTTATTATATTTGTACCAATAAAGTTATATTACACATAATTAGAAAGAGAATATAAACCTTTTTTTGAATATGCTGTAAAATATTTATTTCACTAATTTCAGCACATATTTTTTTTTAATATTTTTGATTGCATGTTATTTAAGGGTGTATTTGGTTTGACAGAAATATTTTCAATTGTAAAACATTTTTCTAGTGTAATTATTTTTGAAAAATAAATTATTTTCAAGTGTTTGCTTGTGTTCTTGAAAATACTATGAAAAACATAATTTCTATTACTTTCACGCGTTTTCTCATCTCCAAACAACATATATAATAAAAAAAGGAAATTGTCAGATTAAAAAAAAATAATGATCAGGGATCAACAATGGCGGCAATTGGCGGTGATGGTTGGCTACTAGAGACCGGGGATGTTAGTGAGGGTGGTGGTTGGGTGGTATTTGCTCATTAGTTGAGATATTTGCTCAATTTTCAAACATAGAGGGGGGAAATCGTTAGTTTTAAAGATAAATAGTGGAATTGTGAACTACCTCAAATATAGAGGGAGAAAAATATTTTTTTTTCCCCAACATTAATATACAAAATTATGATTGTTGATAAAAAAAAATTAAATGTATTTGAAAATTCATGAATTTTTTGGTAATAGAATATTAGTTGGAGTAGAATTTTAAATTTCTTACAAAATAGATAAAAGAGTTTTACCTAAATTAACATATCCTAACAATTGACAAGATAAATAGAATTTTATTTAGAGTAGAATATTTAATTTCTTTATTTTTTTTTGTTCAATAGATACAGTAGAATTTAAACTTCTAGTGTCCACTTTATGATGATTGTTCTTATCATCAGACTAAGATATATATCAATTGATTTTTGGTGTTGACAGACTTTGAGCTTCATATCTCTTATTCGACCATAAGAAACTTTACCAATCGAGCTAACTGAAACCCAATAATTTCTTGAAATTTAGTTGGTGGAGTTTTAGATAAAAATAATTATGCTCACAATTAAAAAGGTAAGTTAATTTAATAATTAATGAAAGTGTAGCCACTTATTGTATGGAGAAGATAATCATTTGGCATAATCATGGTTTATTAGACTCTACTTTTATTATATAGTATATGACTATATGATATATAATATAATAAATGTAGCTACAAGCCTACAACAACTAGCTCAAAAATGTAAATATGATACTTGTGTGTATCACTCACTTTTGGGTAAAACTTACCTTAGGTATAGTGCATTAAGTTCTCTAATTAAATTCAAATACCTGGTCAAATTGACCAATCTATATATATAGCCAAAACTCAAAGAAAATTCAATTAGATTTTAATTGGATTCTCAATTTTGTGCCACGTGTCCCATTTAATTTTTAATTTTGTGCCAAATGAATTATTGAGTGTAAAAATCAAAGAGTCCAAATCCAATTAGATTCAAAATTGGTTTTCAATTATAATCTAATTTTACACTAGGTGTCCATCTAAATTTTTAATTTTTGTAGCAAATGAATTATTGAGTGCAAAAACCGAAAAGTCTAAAATCAATTAAGTTCTAACTCACACACACACACATAATCATTACATATTTTAGAAATGTATGGTTTAAAAAAAATGTAAGCTAATACTATTTATAATTCGAACATCTTCTAAAAAATGTACAATTTGAATCATATAATTATGATTGTTTGTAATTGTACTCACGCATATGCACGAAATTACACACTACTAAAACATAATTAATGTTGTCTTTTTTAATAACAATATTTAAATTAATCCATTCTTGTATTTGATTTTACTAAGAAAATTTAATATACTGCATTTAAAGTATTGTAAATAAGACCTCAAGCTTTTGTAGCCATATTTTAAGGTATCAAGTAGGATTTTTACAGGAAAAAGTGGAGAAGATATTGGGTTATAAAAGAACGAATAGGGAGCAAACTAGAAGCTGAATGTTTAGCTTTAGCCTACAATTGTTGACTTTTTTTTTTAGCCTACATAATTGCTTCACATCATCGTACAAAGTTTGAAAATTGTACTAACAAAGAATATCAATTTATCATCCATATTAAAATCAGACTGTCCAATTATAGTTCATAAATGAAATGAAGACACCCTCCCAGCGCCAAAAAAAAAAAAAAAAAAATCGTAGTTGATAAATCCTGTTCTCGTACTATGAATCTGTGACCGTGAATGTCAATTTATTTTGTTAGGCAGGATCTGATTTGGGATATTCGGATATTTAGGGCCCATTCGGCTTGGATGTTTCCTTTTACATTTCTTGTCTTGTAGTAAAAGCTTGAATTATAATTATCAAAAATATATAATAATAATAATAAAAGGGTTCAATTATAACCCAAAAAAAATACTCTAATAAGTTTGCCAATAGGTCCAATACTCAATAGATCAAGCAAAAAACGTATGATAATCCAAAATGGCAGGATTAGTGATTCTTAAAGTGTGATGATATTCATAAGATTAGATTCAAAACTTTGAACTAGCATCTTAAGGTTAGTTCAAAAAAAAAAAAAAAAAAGGTTAGTTATAAAAAGTAATAATTTGATGTGTGGAAGATATGAGACCATACCTACTTAGAGAAACAGTCAAATATTTAAAAAGATCTAAATATCTTCATTTCTAAATAATAAAAAAATGACTATTGATAATAGTGCAACTATTAGAGCATCTATTCTTTTCATTTGAGGACCTTTATTTTAACATTAAAATGTCGCATGTGCCTTAATTATGTGCCTCTTTTTTTTTTTTTTTTTTCTTTCGGGGGTTGTGGTTTTGTATGGATCTCTTTTTTTTTTTTTTTTTTTTTTTTTGTAGCTTTTAATAACAGTGAACATGTTTAAAATTGGGCATTATTAAAAGTCAAAACAGGGCTGAATTTGTGAAATGAATGATTAATGTGGGCAGCCCAGGGACATGGAGCAATTTAAGTCACCCAAATGTTGCTGATGGGCCTCCTTTGTATTTGCACATGTCTCCTACTCAACTTACAGAATGGACAATTGGACCCCTGCCTTGGCATGGGTTTCCTATAAAGATTGATTATAAAAAATCTCCAAAAAATTCTTCTTGTTCCCCCAGACAGAATTCATGCAATCAAGTGGCAGCATTTTGAGCTAGCTAGTTGGTCAGTATGGTCAAAGAATGGCAAAAGCTAGCTAGATAAATCTTTTTTTTTTAATCTTTCTCACCTAATTTTTTTGAATATTGCATGGAAGAAAGGTTTTTTTAGGAAACAGAAAGAGCAATGATGGAAAAAGCATAAATATATATTGATGGGCTGAATTTTGAATGATATAAGAAGAGACTATATAAAGTGTGTATGGAAAAGATGTCTGTGTGTGTGCATGTCTTTTTCACTTTTGTAGTAAAAGGAGAACCTCTTGACGTGAAAGACATGGATTCTGGGAGATCAACATGATGAAAATGATGAATACCAATATCATAACCCGTAATGAGAGAAAGAGAGACATGAAAAGAAAATATCATCATTTGGGTTCGAGCACTTTACTGTAGGGCCACTACTAAACTTTTTTTATTTTGGCCAGTACTAAACTTCAAATGCATACTTATTGTGCTTTAACATGTCTAAACATAAGGGTAACCAAATTTGATACGAACATGATATGATTTTTTGTGAGTTAGTGTTTAGCGTTACATGTTATTTGCTTGCAACTGGCCACGAGGCAGGAGCGAGGGCGAGGGCGAGGGCGAAGGCAGGATATGGGGAGAAAGGAAAAGAAAAAAGAAAAAAAGAAAAAGGAAACGATAAAAAAAAAAAAAAAAAAAAAGGTAAAAGAAAATGTTTTTCTCATATGTGTTTAGAAATAGAAATGGGGGAAAGAGAAAAGAAATAAATAAATTTTTATTTGTTTAGTTGGTAAAAAGGGGAATATTTTATTTTATTTTATTTTTCTAGTTGAAATCAAGATAGGTGGATTGCAAATAGTGGGCCAGGTGAAAATATTTCCTTCACCTTTACACATTTTCATTTTTGTCACACTAAGGGTTTGTTTGAATATTACTTATTTTGCTGAAAACTGAAAACTTATTACTGAAAACACTGTAGCAAAATAATTTTTAAACTATGAATAGTGCCGTGAGACCCACGGCTGATCTGCTTATGCACGTTTTTTGAAATTTGGTTGGGTCGTGAACAGTGTCGTGAGACCTAACCAAAAAACGCAAAACGCCTAATAATCCTTAGGCAAATGCACGCTAACCACACAATGGAAACTTATATCTTTTTCTACCTATACCTTTCTCTTCCTTCCACTTTCACTCATTCCAAATGCAATATAAATGAGTTTGTGTGAAAACAGGTCAACTCATTTTGACACAATTAAATAATTGGGTCAAGTTCATGTGAACTTGCTTTATCTATAATCAACTCAAAATGACCCAATTCATATAAATAAATTAATGACATTTTTATCTTATATTATATGATTTTGAATTTTAAATATAAATTTGAGAAATTAAAATAATTTTAATAGTTATATTCATAAATTCTTCATTGGAAGTTCAAAGGCTCTTAACTCTTTTTGTTTTATTATTATTTTTAGATTGTGTATTCTAAATTTCGGTGTAACCTCATTGGGTTGAAATTAGAGCTTTTAAACTATATATTGTTATTTTTTAATTGATGTTTCTAGGAAATAGAATTTGTATAGATTATTTTTTATAATGATAATAATTTATGTTCTTACAAAATATGAAAAAATATTAATCATTTTGAGTTTTTTTTTTTTTTTTTTTTCAATGAGTTCAAATGGATCATGCTTGTGTCAATGTAACACAACTTGTGTGTTACATGGGTCATGTTGTGTCCACCCACTTAATAAATGTGTTGTGTTTGAATTGAGGAGTTTTGACATGATTATTAAATGAGTTGGGTAATGGTTGAGCCATGAAGCTGAATATCCTTTCCTCGATGTGATATAAACACTATGTGCTAATACAAATTGCCACTCCTATTTAATGATTAGGGGGGAAAAAGTCAAATGTAGTTCCATTAAATTCTTTACCTTTACATATTATTAAATGAGTTGGGTAAAGGTTGAGCCATGAAGCTGAATATCCTTTCCTTGATGTGATATAAACACTACGTGCTAATACAAATTGCCACTCCTATTTAATGATTAGGGGGAAAAAAGTCAAATGTAGTTCCATTAAATTCTTTACCTTTACATATTATACATATATTTTTGTTTTTTTTTTTTTTTTTTTTTGGTTGTGTATTTTTTTGCTTCTATGATTAACAATATTAATGATTGGAGTGGCAAAAAAATCTAGACCTACTTTCTTTTGAGATAGTGTGGGAGGGATGTGTAGTTCGAACCGCAGACAAGAGGCATCATAAAAGATATTATTACCGTTAGACAATCATGCAATCTCAATTTAGACACACTTGTCATTAGACAACTTGCCCAAATGAAAAAGAAGATTAATCTAGATATCAATTTAATTGCCTAAGTTCATTTTAGCTTTTATTTGACCTAAATCATCGGTGTCTCCACCCTATGCCATGGTCTAGTATTAATTAGGAACTTGCAAAGTTTGATAATTCTTAGGAACTTGAAGTCTGAATGAAGAAAGTTGGTATGCTAATTCTTATCCTTATCACTATGAGAGTAATGCTCCTTCATTTCATGTGAATGTTGAACTCTATTATGTATTCAATTAGTAAGACACATGAGAGGAGAGAGTATTACTCTCAAATATACTTAAGAATTATCCCTTTTACGGTTTTACCAAATTGTAGTTCACCTAAAATAAATGAAAAATGAATCAAAAAATAAATGAAAAGAGAGTACATTTGGAAATATAAAATCAATTCCGAAAAAAATTGAAAGCAAATCTATGGTCTTAAGTAAATCAAATTACAAGGAAGAACCGTGTCCCCTTAATGAGGAAGAAATTTAGTGCTTTTAGTGTGTGCCTACCGAGTAGGTTCATGATAAATATTCTATCGAATCCCTTCGAGCCAGGCTTTTTTTTTCTCCATTTTAAATGTTTCACTCTGTGAATTCGTGCATCTTTAGAGATTTGTTGTTGGATACGTGAGGACTCTTTTAAGATCTTTCACTGTACAAGTGATCAAATCTGAATATAACTTTTTTTTAAAAGAGAGAAGAAAACTCAAAAAAGGAAAACATAAAATTAAAGTTTCTCCATGCATATCTTATATGCAGAGTGGATAATTTCTACTTTTATGTGAACCACCTCCACGTCTTGCAATTGAGCCACAAAGAATATTTTTCTTTTATAAAATGACAATCACATGGAACTCTAGTGGTTGTCAATGAAAGCCAATTTTTTTTCTTCTTTACTTCTTTTGGTAATTTTCTACTCAATCATACATTTTGTCCTTTGAAACCCTAAATGGACAACTGACTTCTAAACTAAAACTACTCAAATTAATTGTGTAACACACACACACATTCAATTTATGAACCTTGAATTAATGTTAAGGAAAGGCATTCATTCAATGGTGTTTTATGTGGAGTGCAACTGTAATACCCTCCCTCACCACACATATATGAGATTTAATAGTGTGAGTTTGCAACCACAAGAATTGTGAGAATTTGAACAATGAGGCCGAAAACGAATGTAGACTTTTGTAGGCAATGTGTGTGTGTATGTGTGTGAAAGAGTGTCTTTATGTGTAACATATTATAAGTTTCTTTCATGGAATTTTTGGAAAGTATTCTCCTAATGGCCATTTTTACTGTCCTCAAGCCAACCGGTCAATTGGGGCAATTTGATTGTGATCAAAGGAGTGAAATTTAAGAGCTATTTTTCTTGTTTCATTCTCAAATGTTTGATCATGATTAAAAGGTTCAAATTGTCAATTGAGTTGAAGTCGGCTAAGTCCAGCTAGATAGGATTTGTCACCTTTGAAAAACATACTTATCCATACGCGTGGAACAGATGTGTAGGAAGAGAAAGGAGGCCACAATTCACAAATTTCGTGATAATCCACATTTTATGTATCAATAATTTCTATTATTCAAATTTTTCTCAAAGAACCATGCAACTTTTGGCTTTATAATTGTTAGTTCAATCAATATATGTGACATATTCTTCTCTCTCTCTCTCTCTCTCTCTCTCTTTTTTTTTTTTTTTTTTTTTCCTTTAAAACATTCAAAAAGGATGTACTGACTTTTCTAATAAATAAATAAAATACACCATTTAATACGATTTTAATAAATTATGGTGGACCTATAAGTAGACTCACTCACTGGTGACTGCATTATCCATTAATTATAGAAGAGCTTGAAGATTAGTCAAATTTTCCGTATTGTCCTTCTGAGCTGGTTTTATTTCTATTGATATATATCCAATGTTCGGTGGAGGTTGATCAGGGGATGTTGTGGTGGGTTATAAAGGACTAGTATGATGGGTAGCTTTCTGTGCCAATTGCCAAAGGCGTTTTCTTTTGTTGGTGACGCAATTGCTTTGTTAGACCCACCAAGAAAAAGATATTTTTTTCCCATTACACCTCCACGGCCGCCAAAAATGTTTAAAAAAAAAAATCCCTTAAATTATTATTTTATTAAGAAGAAAAATCCCTTAAATTAAGTCTAAATCCAAATCTTTTAAAAATTTCAAGGATCCCCCTACGTACATGTATTGGTTATAATTTTTTGAGAATATATTGATTATAAATTACAAACAACTATACTTTAGTTAATTTTTGTTGAATAAGTTCTCAATTAATACACGAAACTAGATAAAACGCGCGGACGAATGTTAAGAATGTTATAACTCAATTTATACTATTTAATATATTCAAGAAATACAACAAAAGTTAAAATTCTTTTGTTTCTAACTATTGGATTATTTTTTAAAAAAAGTTTCGTCTTCAATTTTGATTATGTATTGGCATATCTTCCTCACATAAAAGCTGCACCATGATATGACTGAATTGTTAAATTGTGAAAAACCGATAATGAAACCAGCTAAGTAATGGGAAAAAAAACCATCCCAACCCACCCTAAAAATTGATCTACAAAAAGTTATAAGCAGTTGTCTTGGCATGTGTCAAAGTATAATTGGGTTTCCAAAGCTTTTGGTGTACAAAGAAGATAGTGGGAAGTCAATTAAGTGGGATGAACAAATGAGAGTCGAAGCTTTTGTTCAAGTCCCTTAATCACCAAGAAATCCACAGACGAAAAACCAACAAGAAGTAATGACAAAAAACCTTCTAATAGATCATCTCCTTTATTGGAAGACTCCACAAAACCCAATAAGAATGCACCGCTCTTTCACCATTGTCTCACCATTTACAAACTTTACCTAATTTTTACGCATGGGCCAACATGATTGGTTTTCTATGCATTATGGAGCTGACCTAATTTATTGAATGGTTTTGATTCTTTTGAAGATTGAATATACATGTGGAAAAATTAACAGAAGCACTCAAGTGAATTGATTTAAGAAATAATTTTTAAAATATTTTTTATGAAAAAATAAAATTTTATATAAATTTTTTATATTTTATGTAAAAATATTATAAAATATTTCTTAAAATTATTAATTAACAAATAACTTAAAAATATCCATTAATTAGATTCATACATATATATAAAAACATATAAACAAAGAATCCACTATCTTCCACTGAATAGGGGATTCTATGTCTCCTATAGCTTAATTTGGCATAATTCTTTTTTTCTTTTCTTTTTTAAGAATCTTTGTTTATATTCAATTTTTTTTATAGAAGAATTCTGGTTTACACCCTTTTTTGTCCATATGTATACTTAATTTTAATATATATATATATATGTTTATATATGAATGATTAAGATTAGGTAAGCATATCATATAGAAAAGAAAAAATGTGGCCTACAGAATGATTTTCTTTTTCTTTTTCTTAATGTATAATCTGTAACCATATGCATCACTTTTTATGAATTGCATCAGCAGCTATTGATTTATATCGGGATAAAAAAATTATTTTAAAAAAATCTGATTAAGTTACGAGCATGCTTTTGCAACTTGTGGTTTTTTTTTTTTTGGTTTCACTTCATTGAGTTTATTGGATAGAAAAGTTGGGTGCATTTAATATTACCCCAAAAAAAAGTTGTGCATTTCTGTTGTCAACACGTGGTTCTCGTTTGGAATAGAGTAAAGGTTTGGGGAGACGGACTCACATTGACATCGCTGGACTATCAAATCAAGGCCATAGGTTCATATTAGCATCAATGTACCTGTGTTTGTGAAACAAAGTTTCTAGTCTATTTAGTAAATTTATCTTTTACACAAAAAAAAAATAAAATTGAAATAAAAACTTGTGTTACTTGCTTTGTGATTTTTAAGGAATCAATTAGCTTTAACAAACCACTATTCAGGTGATGAGCTCTTTGGCTTGAGATGTGATGTAAATTCGAAAGTTTAGATTCAATTAATTTATAACACTATAAAAAATACAAAGAGGTATCGATTGAGTAAGGCTTTTGGTTTTTAATTATTTGATTATCTAACATATAAAATTTTATTATATCATTTACTATATAATAAAATTTGGATCCTAAAGTCAAGTGACTATTTTTTTTATTATTTTATATAAGATAGAATTTCTACTCTAGCCTGATTTAAGTGTATATGTGTGTGAAACTCTCTTTTGGAGACTTGAATCCCAGCCCTTACCCCACACACCTCACAAGTACTTATATTTGTGGAGTGACTATCGCACCAACTAGTTATACTCTAATTGATTGTACAAAGAAGTTATCACAAATTAAAGATTTGGGTAAATTACATAATTCATCTATATTTTGAGGTGGCTTTAAAAGTATGAAATTTATCTTAAGGGTAGTATATTAAAATCTCTAATTAAATGTAAACACGTACTTTCATTGAATTTAAATGTTATTCAAAAAATAACATTGTTTGTATTTTATTAATCAATGAAACTAGGTATTTGAATTTTATTATGAAACTTAATGTTTAATACTAGGGGTGTCAATGTTTGACCCAACTCATGAATACGATACGAACTCGACATGGGTTTTTGCAGGTTAGGGTTGTGCCTTAATGGGTTTGGGTCATAAACGGGTTGACCCGAAAGTGACATGATAAGAAACATGTCATAAGCAGGTCAACTCGCGTAACCCGCAATAGACACATTTGACACGCCAATTTATTTGTGTCAATCCGAAATAACCCACTTAACACAACCTGTTTAACTCGTATAACAAATAAATATAAATTTTATTTTATATTTGTCAAATACCTTTTATATCCAACATATATTTTAAATGTAAAAAGAAAAGTGAATAATTACAAAAATTTACAAGGGATATAATTGAAAATTGAAACTTTACAAACCCTAGATCTCTAAACCTTACAAATCCTAAATCTCTAAACCTTCTTATAAATATCTAATTTTATTTTTTTATTTCAGTCGTACTACTCACTCTACTATCTTATAGTCTCATGCCCAATTCTCAAACTCAAAGTCTCAAATTGGTTATTGCTCTCTCTCTCTCTCTCTCTCTCTCTCTCTCTCTCTCGATGATAATCATAGTCATAGTCAAGATTAGTCTACTGTTTGCTGCAATTTTTTCAATTCAATATTGATACTTAGCATTTGGCAAGTTCCAAGGATATTATATTTTTGTTGAACTATGTTATTTTTGTTAAACTATGTTATTTTGAATTTGGGTTGAAGTGTATGCACTTATTTTGGAGTGTAAAGAACTTATTTCTAGATGAATGTTATATTTTTGTTGAAACTATATTATTTTGAATGTAGGTTGAAAACTTGAAGTGTATGAACTGCTTTTGGGATGTAAAAAAAATTATTTCTAGATGGATGTTATATTAAATATTATGCAAGTTGAAATGGGTTGTGTTACATTCATGTCAATCCAACACGACTCGTTTATTAAACATGTCTAATAAGTTGGGTTAGGTCAACCCGCCTTATTAACAAGTTGGGTTAGGGTTAAAGGATCATGACACGATTATTAAATAAGTCGGGTTAGGGTTGAGCCATTTAGTAGAATACTTCTACCTCGACACGAAACAAATCCGACACGCTAACACGAATTGACACCCCTATATCAACACTTAAGGTAGTATATCTACAACTTCCATTAAAAAAAAAACATATATACAACGTTTTTCTATTGAAATGGGTTATCTAACATGGATTAAAGTGTAATTAAAAAAATGGTACAATGGAGATATTGTACTTTTATTTAATTAAAAAGAATGATATTTTTTTTTTTTTTTGCTGAATTATTTAAAAAGAATGATTGAAATACCCTTTTCTTTCGTGCAGCATGTTAACTAATTATCAGTCATGCTTCAAGAAATATTGTAACGTAATATAAATATATAATGCTTTCATTTCATAAATAGTTAAAAAAAAATTACAAACACATTCCTATCTAGATTTCATAATTGGGAGAAGGTTGGACAACTGAGTTGATTTGTCTCAGTTAACTCTAAGGAGTTACCGCCCACGTTAGGCGAGTTGGTACTTCTCCAAGTTTTAAAGGTTTGAGGGATCCATGGACCCAAGTTTGAGTGGTCTTGGGGTGGGATTATATATATTGTTGATCATAATAAAAAAATAAAAATAAATAAATAAAAAAACTCCAAAGAGTTGGTCTAGTGATTTTTAAAAACTAATAAAATTTATAAGATTTTGAGTTCAAAACTCTTAACTAGCATATTGCATATTGGAAGCCACCCCAAAGAGAACTCCTCTATGTAATTACTTAGTGAATGTATATCAAAAGAGTATGTGTACTATTTGAACTTTGATGAGACCATCATCGTGGGCACAGTACTTCTATTAAAGGCTTAAAGTGTCGTTGCTCAACTCAGCTTGTGAATGTATATCAAAAGAGTATGTGTACTATTTGAACTTTGATGAGACTATCATTGTGGGCACAATACTTCTGTTAAAGGCTTAAAGTGTTGTTGCTCTGCTCAGCTCGTGAATTTATATCAAAAGAGCATGTGTACTATTTAAGTTTTGATAAGATTATCATCGTGGGCATAATACATCTATGAAAGGCTTAAAGTGCAGTAACTACCGTTGCTCTGCTCAGCTCGTGAATTTATATCAAAAGAGTATGTGTACTATTTAAGATTTGATAAGACTATCATCGTGGGCACAGTATATCTCTCTACTCAGCTCTTGCCATCACATGAAACGATACGAGAAATCCTTATACATCAGTCGTCAATTGACGGTTATTGGAGATGAATGCGACCCACATGTAAACCTCACATGTTGGCCAAGCAATTGTTATAAAAGGTACCAACACAACTGAAGGGTTGTTTTCATGAACAGTAGAATGATTCATAATGAACGAAGAGAAAAGAACGGTTTTCATTGATATTTTGTATTTTTGGAATTTGTTGATTGACTGTTGGAAAAGTTGAACAATATAAGAGTGGTCGTAAAACTAGCACGTAAATGAAAGGAAAAAGAAGTACGGATGATCCGCCTGCACTGCAAAATAGTCTGTGAATGATGGGGGTTAATGTGCGACCCACGCCCCTATTCCCATATTCCCACATGTGGTTTGGTATTTTTTCGTACACACCAACTTGCACTAGTACCTTTTTATCAGTTTATCTTTTCTACTATGCACACTCCAGTACATACATAATAAGAGGATTGATGCTCTCTGGCTACCATGAATCATTGTTGCTGATTTGCTTTTTAAAGTGATTGGATCTGTTGGTCCCCAATCTCTGTACGAAACAAGATACCTATGGAAACTATGTCCAATAGCTTTTGTAAATGAGCCAAGCTGAATTAGTTTTCATCTGGCTTTTCACTCAATCTTAATTTATGCGGCAAATAAATCTAGCTCAAACTTAGATTTATGTTTCATTGTTGTTAAATGAGAGGTAGAATGAGGAGATAATGATCCAATTCATGAATTTTTGCTTTAATATATCATTTTAAATTATCCAGTGTACTGAAAGTTTAAACTGTTAAGAAATGATAATTTAATCATTCAACTACAAAATAACAACAAATATTAAATCAACCAAACTCAAATACAACAATATGTTTATTGATGGACCACATAAAAAGTTCAAGGTAAACCTTTCTTACTTTGAATTTCTTTGCTTTGGACCAAAAAAAATAAGAAGAAGAAATGAAAGAAAGAAAGAAAAAAAATTTCGCTCACACTAATCAAGGGTGTAAATGAATCAACTTGCTTATGAACTACATGAGTTTAGCTCGAGAAAAAGTTTGTTTATATTTGTTTGTTTAGGAAACAAGTCAGGCTCAAGCCTAAGTTTATCTATAATTATTAAGCCAATTAAGTTTAAACATAATAATGTGTTTGTCAGCAATGTCATGAAAATAAAACTCGATTTAACTATACATAATATTACATTTGTCTAAAAATATACTTCTATACACTTGAAAATGGATTGTGTAAGTTTGTAGATAGGTCCAAACGATATCAAATTATTATTTTTGTAGTTTATTGATAATATAAATAATTCATTCGTAATAAAAATTTATAGATTTGTAAATGGGTAAAATAATTTAGTCATGATTTTACTACATAATGGAAAATAATAAGTTAATTAAATAGTTCATGAATAATGTCAAACTGGTTCACAAAAAAAATGAATCAAGTTTAAACATGTAATATTGTTTAGTAATAAAATTGAGCTTAGCTTGCATTTGAAATAAAACTAAATGAACAAATCTGAACTTTTAATGCTAGGCTCAACTCAACTCATTTACATTCCTATACACTTGTAAAGCCATTTGGAAGGATGTGATTAAACTGCCATTGTATGCATGAAATGGTTATTTGTGTTAATTAATACGGTAATACACATAATCTCTCGTCTTCAAGCGAGAGAAAAACAAAATTTCAAATTTTGAGGGGTAATCATATGTAGAGATGATATTCAATAAAAGAGTTGAATTTAATAACCAACACAAAGTTGGTATCCAAAAGATTGAAACGGTTAATTGAACGACCATTTTAGTTGCAGACATCTTGAGGTAGTAGAGAAATTTTGTGATTAATTTAAAAAAGAAAAAATCCACATAAGGCATGTGGCAGTAGCTCAAAGCATAGGCATTTTTCTTCCTCAAAAAAAAAAAAAATTGATAGGGTTTAAAATCTATGATCTCAGCTTCGTAATGACAACTTTCTATTATCAAGTCAACACCTATTAGATGAATCACATGGTGCTTTTATCTTGATCAATATTTGTAGGATCTAGTTAAAGGGTACATTTAATATAAATCAATTATTAACAAACAATTTAAGAAAAGTTTTGATATAAATAAACGCCCTTAGGGTATCAGTTAACATTTCCTTTTGTTATTTTCGGATTATTGTATTCATATTCAAGGTATCTTAATCGTATAATCAATTATATGTTAAATATTCTTTATTAATCTATTAAATCAAATATTCAATGGAATAGGATTATTTGTGGTGTCAAAAAAGAAAAAGAAAAAAAGAAAAGGATTATTTGTGACCGTTTTGCACATATAGAAAGAAAATTACCTAAAAGGTCAAATGGTTAATTCTTGCTTGTCATTGCTCTCAGATGGTATATCAATAAGATAATTTGAGTCTCCCTCAGTATGTGTGTTTGAGAGAGAGAGAGAGAGAGAGAGAGAGTGAGAGTAACGATAATAACTACCTAACACAACCATACATTAAGGAAATATGTGAATTCATGAAGCAAAAGAGAGACAAAAAAGGCAATCGGACAAAACACAAAATTGTGGAATCTAGTAATATTGCTAATAGCTAGGTAGATAAAGAGAGGTCCAAAATGAAGCTTTAAGTTTAGGATGTAGCCACCAACAATGGCTTCCAAGTTAACAATCTTTTCTTATCATGCTGATGATGCTCACCTACTTTGCACATTCTTTGCCTCTCAAACTTTTCTATTCCCATATCAGCCTCACAATAACCATCATTCACATTATTATCATCTTTCTCTTCACCACCCAAGTACACATCCTTAATTTCTTCAACATCATTTGCTTCATTTTCTTCAACTACTACTGCTTCTTTTTCTTCTTCTTCTTCGTCTTCTTCTTCTTCTTCTTCTTCTTCCACATGTTGTGTATTTTCTTCATTGGTCACGTCATTTTCAAGTCCATCTTTTCCATATTCCACTTCACTAGCTAAATCATTGGCTACTTTTTCTAACATGTCAACATTAGTAGTACTGGGAGTGGGACAAGTTTTCAACAAGCATAATCGAAGGCGGCCATGGCTTCGTTCGGCTTGAAAACATGTGTGTTTAGCTGGCGCCTTGACAGCTTTGATTATCAGCCGCCCATCTTCACGGTGGGGCCTAAATCGCAGAGATTCCATGCCGCTTATCGTTGTCAAAGGAGGTGGAAAATTAAGAGGATTCGCTTTCCTAGACTTTGCTCCAAAAAGTTGACGTGATTTTTGTTGCGAATTCCCGCTCTTTGAGTTTGATGAATCCCATGACGGCAATGAGAAAATGCTGCTTTCATTGATGTCTGTGCCTGTCTCGTTGCCTAAATTCTCGGTGCATAATTCCAAGCTCTTTTCACTAAGCGTGGACCAAGACCTTTTCGCTAGAGGATGGACATAGGTGGTGTTTTCTTTTTCCACTTTGGGACCTTGTAATGAGGTAGTACCGAGAGATTGGAGGAAACTCCAACCACCCAAGTCAGGATTTGAGGAGGTTTTGTTGTCTATGGGAGTATAGGGCTTGTTGGAGCTGATTTCTTCAATGTTACTATTATGGCGCTTGTTGTCTCCAAGTTCTTTGGTGTTGGAATCCAAAAAACAAGATTTTAAGTCAAGTTCAAGGGGTTGAGAGAAGTGTGGTTTTGCTGAAGACATTTTGAGCCTCACTGTCCTAATTGGCTCAACAAGATGGGAGTCTAGGCATGACTGCAAGCCTTGGCACACAATTGTTGCCATGACAATAGCTTATGCTTTGAATCTTTGAAATGAAAGGCAAGAAGGTTTATAAAAATGGAGGCAGAGGAAGAACAGAGGAAAAGGCTGCTGTTTTGAAAGGGAGAGGCAGAGGAAGAACAGAGGAGTTGGGTTTTTGGATTACAATGAAAGGCACTTTGTATTGCAAGGGACAGGGAGAGATAGAGAAAGAAAAGAATGAAGTTGAACATGAGGCATAAGTGAGGGGTGGGGTGTGAATTTGTAGTCCCAAAAAGTGCTTGAGGTATTATGTCCAAAAAAAAAAGTGATTGAGGTGTATTGTAGAGAGAGGTAGGTAGGGGCCTCTTTACACCACTTGAATTATACAATTCTATATACTACCTCACACTACAAAAGAGGATATAAAAAAGAAGAAGAAAAAAAAAAAGTGGGAGCAAAAGATGATTCCTATTAAGTAAATATGTGTTTAAACTTAATTTTTAGACTTTGAATTTAAACATTATTACCAAGTGAGAAAATAAGAATTTCCAGATAAAATTCCCATATCAATATCCCATGTGGGCAGGAATTGTGTCTGATGAAAATGTCCTTTTGTGCGCATTTATGTAGTTGAGGAGAGGGACAGGTGGGAATACAGATGGAGTGTTTCATTGTTACAAAATTACCAGCTTTTCAATTCCCTTCCAAAAGAAAGCCAACAAAAGGCCATGAACAAAAGGATTCCCCCAAATATTTCTTGATAGCGATTGCTCTTTCTTTCATTTTTTTGTTTTTGTTTTTTGTTTTTTTTTATTTTTTTTATTTTATAAATATGACAACCATGAACCATCCATAGTTTTTATTATTAGTTTTATGTATGATTCATATGTTTTACGAGTCAGAAACAAGGTTTTTCAAATGGGAATAAAAATCTGAAGGAAAAAAAAAAAATCAGCCCACGCCGTTTGAATTGTCTAGAAGTCAATATTATTCAATTTCACATCATTCTTGCCTACCAAAGAAGAGAATTGACCAAATTTCTATCCTAAACAGTAAACACTCAATAAAGCTTTTCTTAATGGAAATATAACATTTTTTTTTTAGAGAATAGTGGAAATATAACATGGTAAGGGTAACTTAGTCAAAATCAGAAGTGGGTGTTTTTCAAAACTAATGTTTTTTCTTTGATAAGCTGGGGAGACTCCATACTGCATGCTGCATGGATTAATGATTATGTTTGGGGAAAATTTTTATGAGAATAGTGATAGAATCCAAAGGGCCTTATTTTCGGCCATGAAATTCAAATAAAGCTAGCGGATGTCATTGTGAGTCCCACCCCATAAGGCCTGCATTATTATTATCTTTGTGCCATTCTATTCAAATATTGTCATGATAAGGTAGGAAAATACCAGCAAAAATATGTGTGTACTGTATTTAATTCAGTATTCTAAAACAATAACAATTGTAATTGAGCTAGCCTCTTATAATTACATTTTTTACAAGTTTTTATTTCTTGAAGAATCAATTTTATATCATTTAATAATGTTTTTTGACAATCGAAAATGGATATTCTATTTAATTATAATTCATTCTTCTATTTCATAATTAGTATTTTTTTTCAAAATTTTTTTAAAGAATATTAATTGTAAGAATAAAATTATTTTCAATATTTAATGGACTAAAAAATGTAATTACAATTTTTTCTAACTAAAGCCTAGTTTAATAGAATTATATTTTTTCCCCAAAGGACTATTATCCTCAGCAAAGTCTTTTGTTTAAATAATTAAAAAATTTAAATTAGATTTTCTTTCAAAAATATTTTCTTCCCTTTCCTTCATCCACATTATTTTTTCTCTTAATCACCTTTTTCCTATATGCTTTCTCACTTCCAAGTTAGGTAGAATCCTTTTTCTTCTTCTTTTTTTCACACATAGATTGTTCCAAAATCTATTGGTGTTTGAATTATTTAAATGAAAGAAAAAGTCTACATAAAATTTAATCAGTCAATAATTCTCATAATTAATAATTGGGTTCGGTTAATGTATGTCCTAAGAGAATACATTAAGCCATTTATTTTTGAAAATATTTTCTCGAAAATTGTCAATACCTTTTCAATTTCCGAAATTTTTTTTTTCCAAAAATAGTTAATTATCATGTGCCCTTAAGGCACACATTAACAAAATCCTTAATAATTTGACAAGAGAGTTATTTATAATGAAGGGAAATCATTTGTTCCTTTTTCTAAGAAAACCCTTTTACCTAAAAAGATGAAATAAAATATTGACTTGATTTTTGGCTAACACAAGTTGCTAGCTCTTGTGTGGGTGTGAGTGTGAGTGTGAGTGTGACTTTTCACTTAACCCAAACGTTGTTTGTCACTACCCTTAATTGTACGGATATCTAAAGAAGACATACATGTTCTTAAAAAGACCTCTGACAAAAGAGAAAGCAGTGTGATCCTCCACTAACCCTAATGCTTGTCGGCTAGTTTTTAGGCTTTGAACCCATAGCCCTTAGAATCACACCCTAAGCCATGTGAGGATACAACAAAATGACCTAGCCTAATTGCTTAAAGCATAATAGAGTCATTAGACCGCAAAAGTTAGTGTTCAGACATAAAATCTAAAGCTGCTACAATTAAGAGCTTTGTTGTAAGTATCGAAATTTTTACAGATACAAGCTTGCTATAGTTCCACCATTAGAGGAAAGTGACAGTTAACATCACAAATTCATGTATGTACTATGCATTAGCTTTTGCACGTTGCCTTTCTATGATTATTACACATGCATGAACAAAATATGTTACTTTAATTCTACTCCTCTGATTGGCTTTATTAGTTTTGTTCATTAAAATAATGTTGGGGTAGCTAATGAGATCACTGAAAAACCAAGGAAACTATGTAACACCGACCAATGTAAACCACAATTAAGTTGACCCATATAAACAGCAACTTAGTAAGTAGTTTTTTTTTAAGAATAAAACCCTTTATAACGTGAATCAAGAGTCAAGACGTACAGCCATTATATGCACATTTCATCACCATATTCCATCTGTTTTCATATGAGACATGAGGTTATGATTTTTCTGCTTTTAGTTTCCTCGCAGTTGATATTTGATTTGATTGTAAATAGATTGAGATAGAGACATGGACTTTTCTTGGGGTTTTACAAAAATAAATTACACAAACAAACTAATCAGGGATGGGAGTATGATTAAAAGGAATTGTGCTAAAGCATACGCAAAGTAAAACATATATATGTTTAACAAAAGATTTTTTTTTGGATGAATAAAGATTCTTCGTAAGCAGTCAATTTTCTATTGTTTTCCAATCTCCACTCAAGTTTAAACAAATGTTTTCGTTTGTCCTAAAAGCCTTTGTCAAGTAGGTAAAAATATTGACCCTTTTCTACCTGTCCTCCTTCCCCATTCTTAGATGGGATGGGAGCAAATGTCTTGTAGCTTATAACACAAATGAATATTTGATAGAAATAGTCACAAGGTTACAAATTCCTCAAATTCCTGTTTGGTCTCCTGATATATTCATTTCCTTGATAAAGAAGTAATTGATATTCCAAAATTAAAAAAGAAGAAGCTAATATTATATTCTTTGCTTCTCAAATAATACAAGTAAGAATCTCATATAAGCAGACAATATTATAAAAGATTTGATGGTTTTGACCCAAAAAGTCCTCTCACATTTGGAGAAGAGAAAACTCTTAAAAGAACATGAAGTCAGTATTTTTTGAATAGTATTTGGTAATTTTTGGTTTGAAAGAATACATACATATATACATATATGAGTAGAGAGTTTGTTTATTGTTTGGGTAAGAAAACACAATTTAGGGCATATTTGGTATGTATGAATATACAATATAATGGAATAATTCTTCTATTATTTGACTATGTTTTTCCTTAGAGTGAATAGCAATTCACATTTTTTTTTTTTTAAATAAGGAATAAGTATTTCTTATCAAAAACTCTATAGCAACTATTTATTAATGTACATAATGCATTTATTTATTTATTTTCCTTTGAACATAAGATTTCTAAGACTTATAGATGATTGTGGTACTTTTTGCATACATGAAATATTATGTTATTAAGATTCAAAACATTTCAACACTTATAAATGAACGGTTGGATTAATATTTTAAGAAACATGTATAGTTTTTAATTACAAACTTTTTAATATAATATTATGATATTTAAGCACGTGAATTTAGAGTTTATTGTTCACAGAAGATATTATCAAATTTTATCATTTTTTAATATTATGGAGATATAAATTTGAATAAAGAAACATAATATTTAATTATAAAATTGTTCATTTTGTAACAGGATGCTAAACTAGATCCACAAAAGTGTAAATATAGTTTTATAAATATGCTTAATTTAGGAAATCTGACTTCAATACAATTCGATTCACCTATCGTATCAATACGTGGAATGAAAATTCAGAGTATTCATGTGTTGTAATCAAATAGATGAATAATAATATTTTTCATTTCAATTTCTTATATTTCTTGTAATATTGATTTCTAAATGTATCCGTAGTATTGGGATTGTGTTGAATTTTATTTGTGAGTTGTAGATGGTATTGAGAGTTTGTCTTGTCAACTTCGATGTTCAAAATTTGTTGAGCATCTGATTATTCTTCCATATGTATAAAATCTCTCATCCTACTTATACCAAGTGTGTGTAATCCCCGGTTTTGGAATATCTACCTAGCTAGTAATTAACTGGGTTTATGTCCATCTGTTAGATATTGAGAACCAGTTGCCCTGCTGCCTACTACGTATAGCACCTGGTTTCGATATTATCTGAATTTGCACCATTTTTGGCAACCTGTATTTGGCAATTCCATAATATTTTCATTGTCATCTAGAGTTTTAAAAACTTACATTAATATTTGAGAAATACTACATTCACAATATTTGCACAACAATTTTAAAATGAATTCTAGGTGGTAAATTATATTGTTATTGGTTGGTAAAAATGTGATGTCAAAGGTGGACTCAAATTAAACTCAGTAACAACTTATAATTTAAGATTTATTTGTGAAAATATTGTTGCTTTATTCTTTAGGGCTATTTGTTCTATTACATGTTGACTAAATCTTAGCTTTGCCTCAGCCGGATTGTACTTCTGACCTGGCATGGTCACTTATAAAGCACTCTACAGGTCAACTAAAAAAAAATTGTGGTTAAGCTAAGCATGCATATACTTTAAATAAGTATTTATTTATTTTATTGCTGGTAGATTTAAATTTAGGGTTGTCCACTTTTATCATATGACCGACCAACGGCTCACCTGCACAGGCATCAGTGCCTTCATGATCATAATACACCGATTAGGTTTTATCCTTAGGGTTTGAATCCATATAATTTAGTCAACAACAAGGGACCAGTTGAAGCAATTAAAACCCAAACGGTGGATGATTACTTGACCCAAACAAGCATCGCTTTCCTAATCCCCTAGGTCTTAACTATGCCAAATAGCTATGGCCTATAGGTGCGTAATCTGACAACTGAAGTGCGCGCAATTCCCACAGATAAAAATAACGAAATTTATTTAATTAATACCTATCATTTTTTATATATATAATTAACCTTCGGTAGCTCTGGGTGAGGATGCATGCTCATCAACCCTCAATTTAGCTAAAAGGGCTTCATTATTAATACATTTGAGTATATATATATATATATATATATATATATATATATTTATTTGTGTGTGTGCCAACTCTGAGTGAAAGAGAGAATGAAAGTTGCATCAGAATCCATCAATATATTTCTTAGATTAAATAAAGAAGAATCTTTAACTGAGTACGTCATGTCTCCTAGTAAAGCCTAAAGTTAAGCCTTTGATATGATTTTTTTTTGCCTATAATTCATATTCTAATTAAGACTTTATTGAGAAAGACAAGAGAATCCAGTTCATGGCTTACACAAGCACATAAACAAGGCACTGCCCATCAACCTTTTTGACCATGTTAGTGCCACCTAATTTTCTTTCCATTGTGATTAGCTTTTCCTTCTCTTTAAATAAATAAATAAAAAAAAAAAAAAATTCAACAATACCATTAGAGTCTCGACATGCTAAGGTGGCAAATTACAATTGATGTTGCATCCCTTTCATATGAGATCATTCTTTATATCTATTTTATTTTACACTAATTACAACTTGTTATCTTAACAATTATTAAAAAAAATTGTGAATTTTGTTGTGTATCTATAATACTTGTCTTTCTTTTTTACTTAAAAAACTCATGAGTACAATTCCGTAATTTGTTGCAATATGGGTTCTCCAATTAAACTTAAATACATAATTACATTGTAATTAATTATCATTGGAAAAGATAGCACTGTTAGTACTTTAATATTGATCAATAATACAATCATAAGTTTGAATTTAATTGATCGAAAACTTAATAAGAACTTACTTTTTCCATTTTATGTATTCGTTTTTCAAAATACTCCACATCAGATTATCTATTTTACATTACATTTCATTAAAATATCAATTTTTCTTCACACATAACAACTATCACATTCTTTTCCTTTATTCTTGAGATACATAAGAAAATAATAAACAACTAAATACAAAATGAATAATGTTTGTATAACTTTACATATTTACTATAATAAACTTGTAAATTTATGTAATTATATACAAATTGATATGAGTCATTTTAAATAAAATTGTATAAATTTTACACATTTTTTCTATTATACACCAACTGATATATGAATGGACTAGGTATTACGTTATCCAAGATTTGCCCAAAAAAACAAAATAATGAAACCTATGTAGCCATGCAAACATGTTATGCAGCTAATGGTCAGTTCATGAGTATATACCCAAAAATTTAAGGTATCGAACCCATGAAAAAACTTTTGAGACAACATGTAAACGTCGCAGTCCCAGATTAGCATTGCAGAAAGTGACCAGACACTCAGCTGTAATCTCAACTGGCATGCATGATTATACTGCTTTTAGTTTTACATCACTATTATAATAATTATTTTTTATTATTTAAATTTTAAAAAATTCGATCACATTCATGCTGAGAGTTTCTCCATTGGTTCTGAAAGAATTTAAAATTACAATGAGTTGAAAAACTATATGTGGCATTATAATTTATTTATAACCATACCATATTTGATAAAGGTATTCTCTAAAAAATATATATTTGATAAAGGTAAACAGACAAAGAGAATATTTTTAATTCTTTATATAACCGTGTGTAAAAAGGTTACAGCCGTATATGACTATTTAAGAAGACATGGTAACAAAATTCTATTAAAGAAATATGCATGCTTGCAGCTCTCAAGTATCTAGGGCTGTAACCTAGGCCTTTCCTCATATCTTCCCAAAGCTTAGAGACATTCTTTAGCCTCTTAATATTATTATTATGTATATGGGGGATTCTGATTAAAAGCTTATTTAAAACAAATTAAGGTGGGCTCCTATATATGCATTGCTGAATTAAAATTTAAAAAAATTTAGAACTTATACATGTTATATAATATGAGCCTAAATTAGTAAATGAGGCAAATTTAATTTCTATAATTTGTTATAACAAATTAATCACCGATAGAGCCTTAGAGGATGTTACGGAGCTTTTCTCTCCTCACCTAAACATTAGACTTAGTGACATATTAATAATAACTAGTATACACTCTTTGCAACTTTTATCATAGTTCATAAATGAGTTCTAATTAACTAAACTGGTAAAGTCTCTCTTATTGTTGAAAAATAGATTTAGGGTTCAATTCCCACTTACATTAAAAAATCAATTGATGTCTTGATCTAACGATAATGAACAAATAGCTTACATTCAAACGGAAAACTATAAACAACTACATGAAACTTGAACTAAGAAAACTATAAACAACTATGTCATATTAATTTTATGTTCTATGAGTACAAAGTAGGATTAGGATTCATAGTACAAGAAACTTGAACTAAGATAATACAATGAACCTTGATTAAAATATAAGACAATGGGTTTGGAGCTTGGAAGTTTGTTATCTCTAACTACCCACTCAAGCTCAAGGAACAAGTTTGAAATCAACTTAAATTCGAAAGGAGGGAGTGATATGGATTAGTTGGAATGCATATAATAGTCCTGTTTAGCACAGTGGAGAAAGAGTGAACCATGCTTTAATACCATATTAAAAAAAGATCTCTAATATAATGTTAGAATAAGATAATATTAGAAGTAAAGAGAAGATGAGATTATCAAAGTAAAGAGAAGATGAGAGAAAGAAAGAAGTCAAAGAACACATAGAAAACACAGTCCGATTAGTGGCCTACATCATCAATGGGAAGTATTTAATGAATACATCATTAATGTGAAGGTTTATGAGTTACATCGAACTTATTGAATGATAAGTACAAAAGATGAATCTTTCTACCATTAAGTTACTATCCTGGATTAATTATGGGTTATAGCAATTAAGGACCATGTGCACAAGTTGGATTAGAATTCATATATAGGACAAGGAACTTGGGCTAAGACAGTAGACTGAATATTGATTAGATTAACACAATGGCCACAGAGCTTGGACCTTGATATTCAACAAAAATAGTTCTTCCACTAAATCAGTGGAATGATTCTACTTATACATTCAACAAACGATTACATTATGTTCTTCTTGGGTGCGCTTCTTCAGCAACAATTTCTATATAACAATATTTGCTAGTGCACCCATCGAGTACACACAGCTATTGTCTAGAAATGGTTTGACATGGTCATACCAACATCTACCAAACAATGGATTATTGTTAGGTACACGTGTGTGAAGTCCTACATTGACTAATGATAAGAATAATAAGCAGTTAATATAACATAATTGAGCTCATATCCTTAAAGTTTAAAAGTTTAAGCCTTTTAGGTTAAGTTTGTCTCTATATATTATATTAACTAGACGCTAACCCGTGCGATGCACTGGAATGCTATTGAAAAATAGATTTAATATTTCTTTTATTCTATAAAGAGTAATCATTGTGTAGCGGATTACATTCTATTCAAAATTAAAAAGAAGAAAAGAGGTATAACATCATTTTGAGTTGTAAATCTATAGTTTAATATCATTTTAAAATTTTTTTTAAAGGAATAATGTGTTTGGGTCTAAAAGAGTATGTGTAAAACCAACCGTGAAAAGTTCTTAAGAGTGGAGTTTCTCTGGATTGAACGTGTTTAAGGTTAATATTTACGCACTTTTGTTTCAATGGCCAATTAGAGAGGGGTTACGGTCAACAAAGTTTACCAAAATGAAATTTTACACCAATTGACATTTGTATCACATTTTTCAACAAAAGAAAAAAAAAAATTGAAAGAAAAAGTTGAACAATTATTCTATATGATCCTTTTATTGAAGAGCCAATCTAGATTTAACTTGCTTCTAAAGCACAAACAAATCATTTCCCAACTTTCAATTTTATTATCAATTGTCTCAATTTCATACTGCTACCATGCCAAACACATTTTTGATGCATACTTAGATGCATAACATCCCATAAAAAGCTCATGCCCAATTGACATTTGGCCACAAAAGCAAACAACCCCAAAAAAATCTGCAACTACTTCACACTCTTGGATTTAGTATTCTTGGAACCAAATACTTACTAATCATCAGATCTTGTATCGCAAATCGTTGCTCACCCTGAATACTTTTATTCATCTGATAACAATTTCCACAATTACTACAATAGGCCATTGAATGGAAAAAAAAAAATTACATAGCAATAGTAACTTCAAAAGCTAACATCGTGATGTTTGAGGGAACATTTTAATAACCAGAATGCAAATCAAACTAAACTCTCTAGATAAATCACTGCTATAACAGTGCATGTCCTCCCATTACTTCTTGCAAGCCAATAGTAGTAGCAAGAGTTACCACGATTACTTTGGCTTGATGAAAGAAAAACCAAAACCTCAGCTGAAAATATTTTACTGCAAAGAGGCAATTACTTTTATCAGAAAAAAAAAGTAAAAGAAAAAGAAAATGCAAGTCTAAAATTCTTCCCAAACCTAAAAAAAAAAAAAAAAAAAAAAAAAATTAAAAGCAACAATGAAAGAAAATGCTTGTCAAAGTATCACGAAATTGAGACAAATATATATTAGTGCCCAAAAGAACTACAAATAACCAAGACAATTAAAAATTAACAATATACACAAACCAAAAAAAAAAAAACTTCATGTGAGGATTATGCTTAATTATGCTGTGAAAAGTGGAACATATGGAAAGAAATAAATTTAATTTTATGTATTGAAAACCATTATGCTACTAAAATCTCATACTACCCTCATAAGGTTTTTATTTATTTTAAATCTCACTTGTAAGGACACAATTTGTAGCTACCCAAAAAAGATATTGGGTTCGTACGTTTAAGGGCTCGAACAATATCATTTGTAGAGCGTGGGCTCGAAAGGCTAAGCCTGGGTCACTGAACAGCGGTTAGCCATGGTTTCTATAGAAATTTACATGAAGGTGAACTTGATGTATCTAGCAAAACCTTCTTCTGATGCGGCATGAGTGGTTCCGGTCTTTAGACCTCATCCGAGGAGCTTAGTGTTCTTATTATTCTCCTCGTTTAAGACTTTTTGGTCTAGGGAACCCCCCCTTCCATTGGTTCTTTTTCCCTTTTATACTAACATTTACCCTCCTTCCAGTGTCCACGTATAAGCTCTACTTTCTGGGGTTCAGACTTATCCTATCAGCCCATACCTAGAGTGGTTGGGGATGGTTGTAAAAGTTGAATAGCATGGTGAAGAGCATGGACCTGTCAGACGCAGAGTTCTTTATAGCAGTATTAACAGCTTTTTCACTTGGCATGTTCCTGCACTGAGCTCGTCCTTTCCTTTAGGGGATCTATAGGGTGCTGAGCATAAGATCGTCATCGGCCATATCCTTAGGCCTTTTTTGGACTTTCATTATGCGTTCTCGGCAATAGTTCTCCTCGGCTCAGGCCTTGGGCCCTAATGTAAAGTGGGCCAGGGCCACAAATTCTCTGGCCCCACAATAGCCCCTCAAAATCCTGCTGCTCGACCTCTTGGTTGGGGAGGAGGGTTTTGGTGATGTCGGGCCCACATCATGGCTTGCCCAGCTTTGCACTTCATTAATGTCGGTGTCTCTCCATTTGCATGGGAGGTGCGCCGGATTATGAGACATTCCTCTAGATTTACTCACGCGGCGTCCTCGCCGTTTCAGTGCTCGAGGCACGTCTTTAATATGTCCCCTTCACAAGGCCACCTAAATCCTATGGTTGTAGACGGTGTTGGGAGTTGAGTAGAAATTGTCTCGTCTGTAGCGCTTCTTGGAAATCTGCGTAGATTAAATGCTGTCAACTTGCCCTCCATATAAGAAGCAGGGTAGGGAGTCACTCCCTTTATGTACAGATCTTTCAGTCCCTTCAAATTCCTAATCCTTCAACTGTGCTCCAAGTTTTCATCGCCAGTGCAATTAAACCTTAGTATGATATGTTTGAGGCACAAGTGAGGGTGAAGTAACCACACCCGCTCTAGAGGCATTAGGTCCTTCCGAGACTCAAGATGGCGCAGTTAGGACAGGGGAGACACAGACTCAAGACAACTTTCCACTTTCACAAGGTGGGAGCGATGCCTCCATCTCTTTCAGTCAAAATCCGAAGCAGGTGCTGGTCGCGTCAGATTTTTGGTGCGACAGCAATAGGGTTTCTCGTCGTCAATACCATCTGCTCTTTCTTGAGCGCTGATAATATGACACCTGCGTGTTAGGAGTCAGAGCTGATGCGGGGATTAAGCATCCCTGCTTCTTCCTCTCTTCCTTCACTGGTGCCTCTTTCCGCCTCCACTTCTTCTTCTTCCCATCACCGGGGCTACCCTGGTGTTTCTACTTCTTCCTCTGCTTTTTCTTCTCTTCCATCAGCGGGGCCATCTTGTCACGCATAATCTCTACCAGAGCAGAGTTTTGAAGGATTTATCTCTTCCTTGTATCTTTTTCTTTTTGCTTCTGTAGTTAGCTTTTGGTATAGGCTTACTTAAGCCCCTCATTGTACGCTATACTGTTTCTGTCTTAATAAAAGATGATTTTGTTTTATTCTACATATTCTTTCTTTTCTGCAGTAATTACTTTATGAATGGATGTATTTCATATGGGTATTTTTACTATTATTATTTTTTTTTGAACGATACTTAGGGCAGAAACCCTTGTAACAAAAAGCTATTATTTTGAACTTATTGAGACTGTCAAGCATAATAATACCAACCTACAATAGATTAAACATACGAGACTAACCGTGATAACAGCTAAATGCCCTGTATTGCGCGTGTGGCAGTCATCCGAGAATGAGTAACCTAAAATAAACCATCCGAGAGGGTTGCCAAGTACTAGGGGGCTTGGCCGCGTTCTTGGTAACATATGAACTTAATCGTTTTTGGCATCTGGTCCGAGGACCGAGGTATGGCTATACCGGGCCTAAACACTCGTTAGCATTAGCTCCCTTAAAATTGAGGATCCGAGGACAGATCGGGACTTCCATTCGGTCCAGGACTTAACCCAATTTTTAATGGGTAATCTCTCTATGGGTCAGAGTCCGAGGACCATACAATACCCTAGTTCTATCTAGAAGTGATAATAACAATTAATTAATAATAAAAATCTCTTTTAGGCTCAGGTCCGAGGACCATACAGTGCCTTGGTTCTGTCCAAAACTCATGATCTTTCCTTTAAGTAGTTGGTTTACCCATAGGCTCGGGTCCGAGGACCATATAGTGCCTAGGTTCTGTCCAAAACTCATGATCTTTTTTTTTTTTTTTTTTTTTTTTTTTTTTTTTTTTAAGTATTTAGGATTAGCCCCTCAGCCAAGGCATAGGTCGCTGAACTGATGGTGGAATCCCCTAAAACTGCCCTTGTCGCTGGTGCGTCGAAGCATAGCCCCTAGTAGGACTTTAAATTAGGGAAACATCAGGCCGTTGGAAGTAATGGATTTTTTTTAAGTAGTTAGGATTAGCCCTTCAGCCAAGGCATGGTCGCTAAACTGATGGTGGAATCCCCTAGAACTGCCCTTGTCGCTGGTGCGTCGAAGCATAGCCCCTAGTAGGACTTTATATTAGGAAAACATCAAGCCACTGGAAGTAATGGAGGGGCTTTCGCATGTCCTGGGTTGACGGGAGTTCGACCCACCGTCTGTGCCAACGCACAAGCCTTTCCAACAGACGGCACCAATTGTAAGGACACAATTTGTAGCGACCCAAAAAAGATATTGGGTTCGTACGTTTAAGGGCCTGAACAATATCATTTGTAGAGCGTGGGCTCGAAAGGCTAGGCCTAGGTCACTGAACAGCGGTTAGCCATGGTTTCTATAGAAATTTACATGAAGGTGAACTTGACGTATCTAGCAAGACCTTCTTCTGATGCGGCATGAGTGGTTCCGGTCTTTAGACCTCGTCCAAGGAGCTTAGTGTTCTCATTATTCTCCTTGTTTAAGACTTTTTGGTCTGGGGAACCCCCCCCCCCTTCCATTGGTTCTTTTTCCCTTTTATACTAACATTTACCCTCCTTCCAGTGTCCACGTGTAAGCTCTACTTTCTAGGGTTAAGACTTGTCCCATCAGCCCATACCTAGAGTAGTTGGGGATGGTTGTAAAAGTTGAATAGCATGGTGAAGAGTATGAACCTGTCAGACGCAGAGTTCTTTATAGCAGTATTGGCAGCTATTTCACTTGGCCTATTCTTGCACTGAGTTCGTCCTTTCCTTTAGGGGATCTATAAGGTGCCGAGTATAAGATCGTCCTCGGCCATATCCTTAGGCCTTTTTTGGACTTTCATTATGCGTCCTCGGCAATAGTTCTCCTCGGCTCAGGCCTTGGGCCCTAATGTAAAGTGGGCCGGGGCCACAAATTCTTTGGCCCCACATCACTTATCAAAAAAATAACTTTTTTAATCTCGCCCTTTTCGTAGGAGTGTATTGTTCTCAACAAAAAGATTTTACCAAAAAAGAATGGAATCCAAATTATTGTGCAGGTTTATGTGATTTGTAACTGCTTGAAACCAAAAAAAGATGGGCCATACTATAGTATTTCCAACTACGACAATGACTTGTTTTGTGGAAGGTAATTATCATTGCACCAAACCCGACCTCTAAATTCTACACTTATGTTCAATTATGCACTACATCTAGTCCTAATTGGCTTTTATGTTTAGAATTATATGCAAAACTAAATTAATTAGGCTCCAGAAAAAAAAATTTCTAACATAAAGTTAAAATTTCATAAAATAAACGTGAATTCTAATATCAAACTCCAAATAAATTATATAACATGCAATGAAGAAACCCAAAAAAAAGAAAAAGAAAAAAGAAAAAAGAAACTATAGTAGCTAAATATACAAATAAAACAGTAATTAAAAGACATTGACACACAAAAATTAATATCTAAAACTAAAGAAGCATACCTTGCTCAAAATTATTTATTTATTTATTTATTTCAATAAGATCAAACCTAGCTCAAAAAACCTTGAATTAAAAGAACAAATTTTAAGTAGATTAGCAAAACAAAGGGCCGAATAAAGAAAATAGGTAAGAGGTAAAGTCCTAAAATTAAAGTAATAACATCACTAACCATTTTAAAAACTCCAAGCGATGAACAATGGCAACCCCCCAACTCAACAACATCTTTGCCAAAGAATGCATACTATGACACATCAAAAAACGTACCTTTTGCATCATAGAAGAACTCAAGTAAAAACCTATCAATTCTCCAAACCTACAATTTAAAAAAATACCCTCCAAATATAAGAAAGACATTTAATGAAATTAATTATTCTCAATGAGAAAAATACACACACAACCTTGCATGCTTATATGCATACAGGGCAGGACAATCATAAAAGGGTTTTTGAACTAATCATAACCTCACTCTCAAGCCATTTTGAATTCAAACCAATTTTCTCAACCAAAAAAAAGAAAAAAATTAAAGCTCTTTTGCTAAAATCCACATTATAGTAAAACACAAAACCGTTAACTTATTTCAAACAACAAATGATGTAGCATAAAACATAGCCCAAATGTGAAACCATATAACTTATTTCAATGAAAAAAATTGGAGTGGCATTTTATGAAATTGCACAAATAAGTCATTCTATCCAATATAGTGACAATTTTTGAATGTAGTATTATACAAAATATGAATGGTTTTGATTCATGGGCAACTAAACAGGCCTAAGAGATGTGCCTAATGAGGGAAACATGCAAAGAAACATCCATTATCAGCTCAAATGTTATTTGCCTTAGTCAAATAGTTTGATAGTTGATAAATTCATAATTTCTTTGCAAGTAAAAGTAATGGCTTATAGGTATTTATCATTACCAACTCTGGAATGTGATAGAGACTAATTTTACAAAAATTGCTTTGATTCTAATATCAATTGTTGGAAGTGGATATCAATCTAAATGATGTAGTATACAATGGATGCATTAATGAGAAGTACAATTTGATCAATTCAAGAAACGGAATCTTACATGTTGAAGTACGTTGGAAGGTGATTTGAGACGTGCCACCAACACTTTATACTTCACTACTTTAGAGTCTTACATTCTTCTAATAAGCCACAACACATTAAAAAAATGAGACCTGAGATATTTCCAAATAAACCAAGGTAAAATAAAATAGTTTTTTTGGCTGTAAAATTATAGCACTATTGAAACGACATTTAGGCAATCTCACAAACACATCAATGGCATGCCAAGGATGCTAATCTAATATAAACACAAACAAACGAAAAAAAAAAAAAAAAGGGTCTCATATTAATATAAACAGAGCATAAAAGTTTTGCACCCAAAAAAAAAGAATTGAGATGTAGAGATACCTCAAACAAAGCAGGGAGGTTTTGTCAGTATTTATAAACTATGTGGAAAGGAATAAAGGGAGGAAGGAAATCAGATAGGCAGCCGTTACTACGAAACGGTAGAGCAGGAAGGCGGATAGCTTTCAAACTCTCTGTTTTCTCACGCAATACCTGAAGGCTTCAACATTTTTTTTCTTCCCTTTAAGCTTCCCTCTATGTTACAATCTTCAAGCTCTCTCTCTGCTCACGTTTCTATTTGGTCACGCAAAACCCTGAATGCTTCCCCCACCCCCCCCCCCCCACCTTTTTTTTTTTTTTTCTTTCTTCCAAACCGGCTTGCACGTTTGATATTTTTAATTTCTTTTTCCTTTAAGCTGAACTGAAAAGGCTTTAGGTTGGGCTTAATAGTGGAACTAAATAAATAAGAGATGGGTTGGATTCAGGGCCGGCTCTATGGTGGAGCAAAAAATGCAACCGCCTAAGGCCCCAAGTAAAAAAAAGACCCCTAAATTTTAACCAATAGGATTATTTATAATCAATAAATAAAATAATTTTTTTTATTAGATGAAAAACAAATAAAAAAATAGAGAAAAATGCAACGTCATCCACAATATTTTTCACAACACTTTTACAACTAATGCTAAGTAACAAGTTGTTACAGCCTATTGTTGATGCAAAAAAATAATTATAGTGATATTTTCAAATAAAAAACAAAAAGCAGTTTAAAATCTAGGATTTGTTGTAAAAAATATTGTGAATGTTGCACTTCTAAAAAAAAAAAAGAATAATAATAAGAGTTTAATTAGCAAACTTTTACTAGTTTTCATCTAAATTTACCACTAACACCACCGTTTTACTTACCACTATCAATCTACCACATCAACAAGTATGAAAAATTTTGTCAAATTTTTTTTGTCTTAAAATTTTTTTTTTTTTTTAAAATTCTATGTAGTTCATGTTAATTAGTAGTAATTTTGCATCTAAATAAGATGATCAATTTTCGCCTTAGGCCCCCAAATGCATCAAGCCGCCCCTGGCTGGATTAAATATACAAATTTATTATAGGGTGATAGTGGGAGTAAATAAATAAGTAGTGGGCTGCATTTATAGGACTAGGATTTATAGGGCTGAAAATTGTAAAAACCATTTTAAAATTGAAGGAAAATTTTTTTTTTTTAAAGAAAATGACGTGGCAGCTGATGTGGTAGCTGATGTGGCGCAATATGAGAGCAGCAGCATTAAACGCTACGCTTTAGCTTTTAGTAATATATAGTTTGATAGTTGATATAAACACAAACACAAACAAATGAAAAAAAAGGGTCTCATATTAATATAAACAAAGCATAAAAGTTTTGCACCCAAAAAAAAGAATTGAGATGTAGAGATACCTCAACCAAAGTAGGGAGGTTCTGTCAGTATTTATAAACCGTGTGGAAAGGAATAAAGGGAGGAAGGAAATCAGATAGGCAGTTGTTACTATGAAACGATAGAGCAAGAAGGTGGATAGCTTTCAAACTCTCTGTTTTCTCATGCAATACCTGAAGGCTTCAACATTTTTTTTTTCCTCCCTTTAAGCTTCCCTCTACGTTACAATCTTCAAGCTCCCTCTCTGCTCACGTTTCTATTTGGTCACTGTAAGCGACTAAATTTCTAGTTTGAAATAAATCAAACAAGTGAAATAGTTTCACAAATGCGAATTTGTATTGGTTATTGTGTGGTACAATTCTCTGTAATTACAAAAGAGTTATCCTCTGATTCGATCTCCTTAAAAGACTTGTTGATTGGATTTGTAGTAATGTGATTTTGACTTGAACACCCAATGTACTTCAATTTGGCTGAAGAATGGATCGAAGATCTTTGGAACAGAATTACAATGAATCTCTGGCTATGAGCTTGTTGGAAATCCTTTGTTCTTCACGTTCTTCGTGTTCTTCGTGTGTTCTTCGTCTTTGAAGGTTTGTTGTGGAAGTTCTCCGGGGCTTTAGGGGCTTGAATCCGTGGAGCTTCACTGATTTGTGGTTGTTTGAGGTTTCTGGAGGCTTTTGAGCTTGATTCCAGTGAACTTTGAGATCTAGGCAGATAGTTTGGATGATTCTGCTTTGAATGTTCTTTGTATTTGAAGATTTGTGGTGGAAGTTCTTCGAGGCTTTGGAGGCTTGAATCCGTAGAACTTCACTGATTTGTGATTTGATGATGTTTTCGGACCTTTGAGCTTGATTCCCGTGAACTTTAGGATCTAAGCAGATGATCTGGATGATTCTGCTTCGAATGTTCTTTGATTTTGGGGTTGAAGTTCTTGAAGTTCCTGGAGGCTTCAGGGCTTGATTCCAGCAGAGCTTTTTCACTTCTGAATCCTGGCCTTCTGAATCCTGGTCCCCTGGATCTTGGTCCTCCTAAATGTCTCAGGAAGGCTTCTATTTATAGGAGTTTTGGGGTGGGTGAGCGACACGTGGCGGAGCTTGATTGGTGACACATGTCACAGCTTGATTGGTCCGCTTGAGTCATCGCTTACACGTGCGAAGTTGCTTGAGTCATCGCTTACACGTGCGAGGCTGCTTGAGTCATCGCTTACACGTGCGAGGCTTGCTTGAGTCATCGCTTACACGTGCGAGGCTGCTTGAGTCATCGCTTACACGTGCGCTGATGCGTGATTGGCTCTTGCATGACACTTGGCAAATTTCTGTTGGCTTCTGAATAGTGATAGCAAAACCTAGCAGCAATACATGATGTTCTGTAATTGGCTGTATTTTGTGGACTTGGTAATGTGATGTGTCAGCTTGTGATAGGTCGGGAATTTTCCCTCTCTACAGTCACGCAAAACCCTGAACGCTTCCCCCTTTTCCTTTTTTTATTTTTATTTTTTCTTTCTTCCAAACCGGCTTGCACGTTTGATATTTTTAATTTCTTTTTCCTTTAAGTTGAACTGAAAAGGTTTTGGGTTGGGCTTGATAGTGGAACTAAATAAATAAGAGGTTGGCTGGATTAAATATACAAATTTATTATAGGGTGATAGTGGGAGAAATAAATAAGTAGTAGGCTGAATTTATAGGGTTAGGATTTATAGGGCTGAAAACTGTAAAAACCATTTTAAAATTGAAGGAAATTTAAAATAAAAAAAAATGACGTGGCAGCTGATGTGGCGCAATGTGAGAGCAACAGCATTAAACGCTACGTTTCAGTTTTTAGTAATATATAGTTTGATAGTTTTTATAAACACAAACACAAACAAACGAAAAAAAAAAGGGTCTCATATTAATATAAACAGAGCATAAAAGTTTTGCACCCAAAAAAAAAGAATTGAGATGTAGAGATACCTCGACCAAAGCAGGGAGGTTCTGTCAGTATTTATAAACCGTGTGGAAAGGAATAAAGGGAGGAAGGAAATCAGATAGGCAGCTGTTACTCTGAAACGGTAGAGCAAGAAGGTGGATAGCTTTCAAACTCTTTGTTTTCTCATGCAATACTTGAAGGCTTCATCATTTTTTTTTTCCTCCCTTTAAGCTTCCCTCTACGTTACAATCTTCAAGCTCTCTCTCTGCTCACGTTTCTATTTGGTCACGCAAAACCCTGAACGCTTCCCCCTTTTTTTTTTTTTTCTTTTCTTTCTTCTAAACTGACTTGCACGTTTGATATTTTTAATTTCTTTTTCCTTTAAGCTGAACTGAAAAGGTTTTGGGTTGGGCTTGATAGTGGAACTAAATAAATAAAATGTGGGCTGGATTAAATATACAAATTTATTATAGAGTGATAGTGGGAGTAAATCAATAAGTAGTGGGCTACATTTATAGGGCTGAAAATTGTAAAAACCATTTTAAAATTGAAGGAAAATTTATTTTTTTTAAAGAAAATGACGTGGAAGCTGATGTAGCACAATGTGAGAGCAGCAGCATTAAATGCTACGCTTCAGCTTTTACAAACTAGCTTGCATGTTTGATATTTTTAATTTCTTTTTCCTTTAAGTTGAACTGAAAAGGCTTTGGGTTGGGCTTGATAGTGGAACTAAATAAATAAGAGGTGGGCTGGATTAAATATACAAATTTATTATAGGGTGATAATGGGAGTAAATAAATAAGTAGTGGGCTGCATTTATAGGGCTAGGATTTATAGGGCTGAAAATTGTAAAAACCATTTTAAAATTGAAGGTAATTTTTTTTTTAAAGAAAATGACGTGGCAGTTGATGTGGTGCAATGTGAGAGCAGCAGCATTAAACGCTACGTTTCAGCTTTTAGTAATATATAGTTTGACAGTTGAGATAAACACAAACACAAACAAACGGAAAAAAAAGGGTCTCATATTAATATAAACAGAGCATAAAAGTTTTGCACCCAAAAAAAAGGAATTGAGATGTAGAGATACCTCAACCAAAGCAGGGAGGTTCTATCAGTATTTATAAACCGTGTGGAAAGGAATAAAGGGAGGAAGGAAATCAGATAGGCAGCTGTTACTGTGAAACAGTAGAGTAAGAAGGTGAATAGCTTTCAAACTCTCTGTTTTCTCATGCAATACCTGAAGGCTTCAACATTTTTTTTCCTCCCTTTAAGCTTCCCTCTACATTACAATCTTCAAGCTCTCTCTCTCTGCTCACGTTTCTATTTGGTCACGCAAAACCCTGAACGCTTCCCCCTTTTTTATTCTTTTTCTTTTTTTCTTTCTTCTAAACTAGCTTGCACGTTTGATATTTTTAATTTCTTTTTCCTTTAAGCTGAACTGAAAAGGTTTTGGGTTGGGCTTGATAGTGGAACTAAATAAATAAGAGGTGGGTTGGATTAAATATACAAATTTATTATAGGGTGATAGTGGGAGTAAATAAATAAGTAGTAGGCTACATTTATAGGGCTGAAAATTGTAAAAATTATTTTAAAATTGAAGGAAAAATTATTTTTTTTAAAGAAAATGACGTGGCAGCTGATATGGCGCAATGTGAAAGCAGCAGCATTAAACACTATACTTCAGCTTTTAGTAATATATAGATTACTCAAAAAGTCTCTCTAAAGTATTTATCGCTCTAACAATTATTACTTTCAACCAATTCGCTGTTGAGAAACAAAAGCATACTATTTCTACCCATTATAATTTGTTGTTTTTTTCAAACATGTTTTTGTTCGATGTTTTAGCATTGTAGATAGCGATTTCAACAAGGAAGAGTAACTCTTATATAAAGAAAAACAATCAAGTTTTAGTCCCAATAATTTAAAGGTGGCTAAATTCTATGTAAAAGAAGAGGTATAAACCTTTTTTTTTTGGTTAAATGTCAACAACTTTGTTTCCTACAGGGACACAAGGTCTGTGAACAAAACAATATAATCTAGCGTCATTCTAAATAATTTTCCATTAATAAAGTCTCTTTCGAACTAAACATCATCACATCTCTTGACCTTTTGTTGTTGGAGCTGGTTGAAAACAATGTTTTTCTCTTGGAGGATCGCCGAATGCTGACACCACGTATCACATTGAAGTTGAAGTAAGTTATTATCTTCTATAAATTAAACCCCCTAGCTAGGTAGAAAACAGGATTGCTGACTCTATTTAAGAGTGGTATTACACATAGATCCCACGTCTCTTAGCCAAAAAGAAATCATTATTCATTTTGATATAAGCATTTTGTTATGGAAAGAGAGAAGAATTGTTTTTTTTTTTTTTTTAATTCCTATTATTTTAACTTTATAAGGAGTAAAGATTCATTCAGTCAACACGCATGCCTTATCTCAATGTAAAGTAAAAATAAGAATATCTAACTTCACTTGAAGTAAAAAGAAGCAAATCGGAAGAGAGCTAGTCCCATATATATGCAAGATATGTTGTCTAAATATTGGATTCATTTGCAGTCTCAATATGTTATTGTTGACACCAATGGCGTTTTAGCCGTATGACACCCCCACTCCTCATAAGCATGGGGTGTACTATGAGTTGCATGTGTATATAGCTATTGGAAAAGCGCGATTGATTCTAGCTAAAATTTTATTTTCCACCATAACAAAACATCATTGCTTAACTCTGAAGCATAATGGATGATGCAATCATGCAAAGGTGAATTGACACGAGGGTATACAAGTTGCATTGTACAAACCGTCCAAAGATGAATGCTGATTAATTAGTATTGCACAAAATATCAAATACCCAAAGTAGTTTCTACTTTCTAGTACTAATGCTCATGTCATATGAGATTAAAAACAAAAAGGTAAACAGAAAAAATAGCACTAGACTTGTAAAATGGTCTTAATTGCATGCAACTGCAGAGAGTAGGAAGTAATAAGCTGATCCCGTTAGGATCCCAGCCCCTTTTTTCTTGCCCACTTGAATTGAACATAAGTAGCACTTTAGACTTTAGAGCAATGCAAATAGTTATCCGGTCCCCAATGTCAAAGAAATGATCAACTTACAGTTTCAACAGAAATACGGTCTACTCATGTTGCTGATTATTAAATTGTCAATCATATGCAGGGGCGGCCCAACATAATTTGGGGCCTAAGGCGAAAAATTTATGCGGGGCCTTTAATATGTAAATATTAATTAAACAAAATTATTTAATACTAATCAAATTAAAGTTAATTTGATACATTAAATACATAAATAATACCAACTAGACTAATGTTAATTTCATATAGAGAATTGAATATCATAGTTGAATTATAAATATTAATAAAAAGAAATAAAAATATATTGCGATTGAAAAAGATACTTTATTTTGGATATAAGACGATGCATAGTTAAATAAAGTTGTAATCTAATTTTTAATTTTATATTTTGATTTTAAGATAGAGAGATAGATATTATTTGGTGTGTGACTTTGTAGGATATTAGTTTACAAAAATCAAAGTCTCAAACTATCAAGGGAGATTAATCTATAATTGATGATTTAACACATTTGCAACATCTTTTTGAAATATTTTAGGGTTTCAATTGAGTTAAGGTTCTATTGGTCTCGTAATTTGAGAACATTAATAGAAATGAAAAAGAAAAATGCGCTAATTAAAAGCACTATAAAATTTTCAAAATATAATGTGACACAGTCTCTCATTAATGAACTTCATCAATTTAACTAATGAATGTTTATATCACTTATTTATGATTAATAACATGACAATTTGTAAGTCAATAGTAAAATTTGTAGTACCCTTAACATCACTAATAAAAAAAATGTACAACCTTTAGAAAATATATAAAAATTTGGGCCTTTAACTATGAAAAATGGGGCCTTTTTTCTTAAGAAAATTTTTGTTTTTTGGTGGGGCCTTAGGCCTAGGCCTAACTTGCCTAGGCCTTGAGCCGGCCCTGATCATATGGAATAAAAAGCCAAATCTTCTTAGAATTTGTTTGAATACAACTTATTTTTGCTGAAACTGAAAACTGAAAACACTGTAGTAAAATAATTTTTAAATGTGTGAATAGTACCGTGTAACCCATTTTTAATATTTTTAAATGCATAAACAGTGCTGCTACAATGCATGAACAGTGATAATTGTCTCCTGCACAGTAAATCCATGTGATTTTACTGTTCATGCGCTGAGGAAAAAAAAAAAAAAAAAAAAAAGAAAGGAAGGAAATGTGAAATAGAAAACGGTAGACGCACAATAATCTCTATCCAAACCGGCACTTAGAATAAAATTTGCTTTATTTGGATCAGAAAAATTATACAACTTATCCGTTCCTTGAGGTAAATTAATATAATAGATCCACCAATTTCACACTTCTTTGAGTCCATGAATGAAAATTATTGGTTAAACAAATAAGTAAATTACATCTTTTCACTTTAAATTATACCACATTTTACACTTTGCCCTATGAACTATATATCAAAATACACAATTGACTCTATGAAGTTATAACTCTGTAACACTTAACCGTTTGTTTTGGGGTCAAGTCAAACAGAATTTAGCATTAAAAAGCCAATTTATCCCCCTCTAAAACATATGATAGAGGGTAAATTGGTCTTTTAATGTTATATTTCATTAGACATAACTGAGAAAGTGACGGGAGGGCGTAAAGTTATAGTTTAGGAGGTTGATCGTGCATTTTTGTAATTCAAGAGGGTAAGTGTAAAATAGTGTATAGTTAATGGTGGAAAAGTGTAATCTCTCCCAATAATTAATATGTTAATTTCCCCTAATAATTAATAGGTTAAATTAAAAATGACACCTTCAAGAATCCATTGTAAAAAAACTACCAAAATAAAATAAATCACATTAACAGAAGTAAATTAAATTTTTTTATATATAAACACACAAGTAAATCAATCTGTTAAGCAGCCTCAATTCTCAAATTTATTCTAACCACCCCCCCCCCCCCCTCCCTGTTGATTGATTTATTTATATTAGAGTACCTAATCATGTCTAAACAATTTGATATCCCAATCCCCCGAACAGAGTGGCTAAAAACATGAAAGAAATAAACCAATAATATAAAGAATAATTACTCCAATGTTCTTTACTGTTTACACTGCATATCCATGTGTGGAAATAAATTATGACCCTTAACTTGTGTTGCACCTGATCTTCAAATTTTCCCAACAAATTGTGGGATTATCAACCTCGAAACATGGCTGTTTCTGATTTAATAATCCAAGAATTAAATGATCTTATTTAAGAAGCACTATCTCTCCAAGAAGCACCTGTTATTATCTATGCCAATGGGGTTCACGGGTTCTGTTGTTTCTTGTTTCTAGTGCTTTTCCATGTGTTTCTGATTGATTGGTATCTTCGTGGTCTTGGTATTTGACTATTTATAGCTCAAAGGTTTTGACTTGTTATTCAGACAAGGAATAGATTTATATTAGTAAACAATCCTAATTTCTAACACACATAAAATAAAGCCCTAAACCTTTTATCACGAGGAAATCATCTTATTTCATATTTATTCACACTAAGGGTCTGTTTGGGATCAGTTTATTTTATTGAAACTGAAAACTTTTTTCTAAAAGTACTGCAGTTAAAGGTAAAAGTTAGCTGAAATAGTACAGTAGAACCTATAAATAGTACCAAAAAGTACAGTGAGACCATGAATAGTAGTAAAAATAAGTTGAATAGTAAAATAAACTGACTTTTTAATTTGAAGCCAAACAGACACTAAAACATATAATGAAAGGATAGCTTATTTCACACCAAATTTCACAAGTCTTTTTAACAATTTACAAAGAACAAGGAAGAAGCAAAGTGTAAGATATGGCAAAGATTTCAATTCCAATCTTTTTTTTTTTTTTTTCAAAGATTTACAAAGTATGAAAAGAAACTACTTTTGAACTAAACAGCAACGTCTACACAAATCATTAAGATGTGAAATATTTGAAGTATCATCAGGTAATGTGTTCTATGAGACCTTGACCTTATTTTTTTATTTTTTATTTTTTATTTATTCCCCTCTAACAAAATATCCTACCCATATTAATAACAAAGCCCAAGTCCCTTTTTTTATTTAATATGAACAAAGCCCAAGTCTTTAATAATCCCTTTGCACGCAATAGACTGAAATTTAAGCCCAAACCATAAAGAATATAATAGAAGCCTTTGCTAACTGCTATACTTAACAATTAACATCGGCCGAATGCTCATTCCCTAGTTTTAAAACATGCCACAACCAAAACCCACGAGCCAATACAAGTTCAAAACCTCATAACATTCACAAGATAACAGCATCACAAAGAAGCTCCATTGCCAAACTCAGTAAACCAATAAAAGGTCTGAGTCTACCTAGCAATGGCCGAAACCCCATTGACACCACTCCTCTTAGAAAGTCCATAACAAGCAAAACCTCATCCAAATGAATCTCAAAATTACACAACTGGCATCCCAAACCAAGACGAAAGAAGCAATTTTCATGGATAAAAACGTACACCCCAAAATCCACACAAGTTCATAATCTAGATCCACTCAAGTACTTTAGCAATTGCCTTGTGAGTGACACTTCATAACTTTAAAATTTCAAAAACAAAAACACCTCAAGTCCGAAACCCACCTGCAAATAACATGAATTTACCACCCCCCCCCCCCCCACCCCCCCCCCCCCCCCCCACCCCCCCCAACACACACACACACACAACTAAACTCTTGAAAGACAAAACACAAGCCAATTATCAAACATATCATCTACAAAATCATATATATATGAGTTGGATTCAGGTTACACATTTTTTAAACCATTAGATTTAAGTAGATTCAAGATCCAACGTTAAAAAAAAAAAAAACACTCATTAATGCTTATTCTGATTAGGATCTCATTTATTATCTCTTATTTATAATATTCCATATTTCTCTCTAAACCTAAAAAAGGTTATATGGTTCTCTCTCTCTCTTTCTCCTCCACTACAAGTTTCTCTCTACTCTCTCTCTCCTCCATTGCCATATGGTTCCACATCCACAGCCAAGTCGCCGGCAGCACAAAGAAAAAAAAATCCAAGAAATTAGTGACTTATTCTAGAAGTCTGGAGAACACAACTAATGTACATTTCATTCCTTAAATTTGTTTGTCCTGACAAGTGCATATTATCCTATGCTTAACCTTTGATCATGTGGCTTTTGTACGAAAATCATTAATTAATTGTATTGAGAAAATGCAGAGCCTATGTGCTATGAAATTATTTACTCAATTAATTAACCAAGGATTGTACCGTAAATCAGAAGTCATAATTAAAATTAAGTATTTGTAAAATTTTTATCTATTATGCTTTTGGGTTCAATGGGTAATGTAATGTCAAATAGCGTTGTTAAGCTACTTTTCGAGATGGTGGAATTGATATGAAAAATATTCTTCATTTGTTTGGAATTGAGCTTCGTTATGCCTTTTGTGAACTTTGTGGGAGGAGAGAAATCATTGTGCTTTTGAAGGTGTAGATGCCTTTTCGACGATAGCTAGAATTGTCTTTGTTAGAACCTCGTTTGAATGTTCTCATGTTTTGGGCCGTAGTGACATATGTTCTATGATAGACTTCATTGGTTCTCTTCTTGCAGGATTTTAGATTCGCCCTGTTTTGGACAAAAGAAGACCTGATAATGTCCTGATAATGGAAATGTATGGTAGTGAAGGAGAGAGAGAGAAAGGTATACTTTTTTTTTTTTTTGGGTTTAGAGATGGGTAAGGGAATGTCATGAATAAGGAGTAAGAAATCCTAATTAGAATATCGGCAATAATGAGTGGTTTTTTATTTTTATTTTTTACCATTAGATCTACTTCAATCTAAGGATACGTTTGGTACACTGAATGGAGGTTACGACAGGAAATTTAATCGTTATTACTGGGAATAAAATGTGTTGTAATATAATAATTAAACCTATTCATTAGTTTGGTTGAGTTATAACATTAGAATGAAACTTAACATTTATATTAGGAAATTTCTTACTTATACAATTATATCTCCTTAAAATTTGTTATTTTTAAATTTAAGATAGATATATGTTATTTTTTTATGATTTTTTATTTTTATAATTGTTAGATATATATGGAAAGTTTATTTACTTGGAAATATATTAAGTTTTGAAATTATTACACTTACTAAGGAATAACTAATACAACCTCTTAAAGATGAATAGTTATTCATCATTTTAAAGAATAGCTATTCATAAGGAATAATTATTCCTTGTAATAAAAATATAACCAAATTAAAGAATAACTAAATCATAAGAATAACTATTACATTACAAAGGCTATTACAGTCTACCAAACATGCTCTAATAGTTTAGAAAATGTGTAACTCTTGTTGTGAGATAGGTTTAAGTTACATCTAGTGTAATTTAACAAGAGTTATACCTTTTTCTGACCATTAATTTCTATTAAATCTAATGGTGAAAAAACATTCATGCTAAGTTGTTATTTCTCTAAAAATTAGTGATTTAAAGCATTAATTCTTCTTATTAAAGGAAAAAAAAATAGCATTAACTCTCCGCTTTTCACGTCATCATCTTCTTCCCCTCTCTCTCCCATCGTGTTCTTGCTCTCGTGCAAACAAATCATAATGGACCAAGACATGTTTGCTGTATATGGAGCACGCTGTAGAGGTTATTTTGAAGCAAATAACACCTCAAAAGAACTAGCCTATTTTTTCGTAAAACATGATGGTTTGCGTATATTGATGGCAAAGAGCCCATCTTTTAAAAGATTTTTCAAGACCAAGGTGGGAGATCGATGAAGACATGGCTTAGAGATGATGCTAAAAGAGCACTAGTTTTTAAAACATTGACTTTGACCATGAATGTTTTATATCCTTAGATCTATATGAATTTTACCTTGAATAAAATTTCCCATGAGTGTTTTAGAAATTATCAACCTCAACAATTTTCTGTTAAACAATTGTGAGAACATGGTGCAAGAAGACGATGAAGTTATACTAGACGATGAAGTTATATAACTTCACAAGAATTACACATTTTTTGAACGAGAACATGGTGCAAGAAGACAATAAAGTTATACCAAGTATAACTTCATCATCTTCTTGCGCCATGTTCTCACAATGGTTTGAAAAATGTGTAATTCTTGTAAAGTTATACCAAGTATAAGTTGAACCTATCTCATATATATATATATATATATATAATCTTAGAATATGCTGGGAGATAATAAATTTAATCTTAGAATTTCATTAATTAAAACTTTTCATCCTCCTGACCACAAAAAACTTACATACAAAGCCTTCAACATTTGAATCTAGCAGAAATTTAAAAGAGAACTGTTATTCTTTTTTTTCTTTTTCTTTTTTTATAATAATAAAAAAATAGTCTACTCACATACACAACTCATCAGTGCTGTAAATAAACTCACAAAGCCTTAACTCTAATATATAAAATGCAATGCAATCTATAGTTCAAAAATATCACCGCTAGGCATAATAGTCACTCTATAAGTATAAATGATCTTGTGAGGTGGGAAGGGGGGCAAGGGCCAGGTTTTAAGTCTCCAAGAGGGAGTTTCATAGACATATACACTAAGACTAAGCTAACTAGGATTTCTATTTCAGATAAATAAATAAAAAAGTTTAAAAATTACTCCAAAGGTTACCTTCCAAAAAAATAAAAAAAAAATCTCAAAGTTTGCTCAAACCCCCCAAAGGAAGAATAACCCCTTTGCCTACTGCAGAGAATTTGCTGATGTGTCAAAAAATATTCAATATTAAAAATGAAACATACGACTTTCTAGTGTGTACGGTAGAAATACCACAAGTCTAATTAAGGAGACTCATTATTATGTAAGAGGACCGTATAAGTTCACTTATAGTAACGGATAACTACTTCTTTTAATTTTTTTTTTTTTTTTTTTAAAGATAAATAGATGGTACGAATGGGGAGATGTGATTCGAATCACCCATATAATGATATAAATGCCACAAAGGATTCCATTATCACACTCACACACACACACACCAAAAAAAAAAAAACACACACACACACGCAACTTTTAATGAGCAAGCTTTATCTGGTAGTTAGTGAATGGTTCTAGTTTGGAGGGAATTACCGAATCTTTAGTCATCAATTGTGTAATATATGGTGGTCCATGTTTATAGGTTAGGATAGCAAGTCCTATTTTTTAGCATTTGAATGTTGAATTTTTGCCTATTGAGTGATATTATAGATACTGTAAATTTTATTATTGGCTAAAAAATATTGTTAGTATCTAAAGTTTACCTACTGAGCGTTTTTGGTTCCTGAAATTCAAGCAAACACTTATGGAACTTGAAGTGTAAAAATGATCATTATTAGTCCTTGAAGTTTAAAAAATGAGCTATATTGTTTTGTTAGACACATAGGTAAAGAAACATACAGAAGTTGGTGGAATGACCAATAACATTTTTTTCTTAATCTCAAACTCAAAGAGTAATAGTGCTCGTTTTTTTAAGTTTTAGGAACCAATAGTACTCAATTCAAACTTTAGAGACCAATAATTTTTTTAAAACTTTAGGGGCCAATAGCATTCATTTGAAACTTCAATGACCAGAAGTGCTAAGTGGGTGAACTTTACAAACCAACAATATATTTTGACCTTTACTATATATTGTAAGTCTTACAAATTGATGTCTCCAATCACAATAAACAATTCAAAAACGTTCAAACTAAAATTTGGAGTCTTGCTCTTGTAAGGCGCCTCGGGCAATGGCCTAATTGACTAAGCCAGAGCCATAGCTTGCAATTTGGGACAACGGGTTCTATAGAATGAACAAGGAGGAATTTTCCTCGAACCAAGTTTGTGCTAGTTAAAAAGCAAAGTTTCTTTGTGTTTAGAAGTAGGGTTTTTTCTCTTTATTTCCTTTACACAGTAGAATTAGAGTGTCCCCTCTTAGAAGGTGCTTTAGTATCCTAGGAGTAATACTGTTATTCCTAGGTTTGTTGGGTTCTTTTTCGGGGGTTTGGGAAACAGATTCGAGTGTGAGTAAGGATGGATGAGTTGGCTCAATCATGGAATCGGCATACTCTCTCTGATAGAGAGGGGCCAAGTTGCTGTTTACTTGATGAAGAAAAAGTTGAGAATTTCTCCATTACTGCAAAGTTTTTAACTAGACGAGCCATCAATATGGAGATTATAGCTAAGACTTTCACCCCACTATGGAGAGCCAGAAATGGTTTCAAGATTCACAGTTTTGAAGACCATAAAATTATTTTCTCTTTTGACAATAAGGAGGACGTGGATAGAATTTTAGAAGGCGAACCATGGAGCTTTGACAAACATCTGGTGGTGATAAGTCAATATGAAAATGAATCGCCGCAAGAAGATATAAAATTTGAGAAGACTAAGATTTGGGTTTAGGTGCATGGAATTCCGATCAAATATATGACAATTGAGGCGGCAAAGAAAATTTGTAGTGTGTTGGGAGAGGTTTCAACGCTGAATTGATAGGGGTCATTTCATTCGTGTGCAGGTCTCCATCGATTTATCTTTACCTTTGTGCCGTGGGAGATTAATATCTATTAGTGAAGGGGGAAAACAGGTGTGGATTTCATTCAAGTATTAGAGTTTGCCAAATTTATGCTACTGGTGTGGGCAACTTACTCACAATGATAGAGATTGTGAGTTATGGATTGATAGCAAGGGCACACTCAAAGTAGAACAGTCTGAGTTTGGACCACAATTAAGAGCACCCCCTTTCGTAGTTGCTAGGAAAAATGCAATTTTAGTCCCTGGCTACTATGCAAAGAAGAAGAAGGGGAGTTCAAGAACATCAGCTGATCGTGATTCTGGTCAGAATTCAATTTCAAGTAGAGAAAGGAGGCTGGAGCAGTCACAAGGTGTAACGGCAGGCAAGGATGATAGCATTCAAGAAGATATTATTCCCTCATTAATACGCAATAAGGGGGACAAAATTAGAAAGGAAGATACGGTTTTAAAAGACAGAATTAATGAGGGAATTACAGTGGGGAAGACTCCTAATGTAACTGAACCTGATTTGGAAGCAAATAATGAGAAGGTGTGTTTAGCTAAGGAATTTGGTGCCGTTACACTTCAGGGGTCGAGAAAGAGAACATCAAAAAACCCCAGCTCACGTGACAAATTAAGTGACTCTTCTCAACTTAAAAAGTCACGTGACTCCCAAGCAACTAGAGCTTTCCATCTAGATTCAATTCATGCAGCACCTACTTGGAAACACAGAGAAAGGAAAACTACAAGCAACACGGCAGAAACCTCCAAATCCTTAGGAAAAAAGAGAGCAGTAAGAGCAGAGGCAGATCAGTCCGAATTGTCAGCAAAAAGATTTCAGGCGACCCTCAGGGATGAAATCACACCTTTAGTAGTGGCGGGAGTTGTTGTTCAGCCCCACCAATAGCAATGAGTTGTTTAGCTTGAAACTATCGTGGGCTTGGAAATTTGCATATAGGGAAGGAGCTCGTTGAAATCATACGGGCAAAAGATCCCGCTGTAGTGTTTTTAGCCAAGACACTTATAGATGATGCAAGGTTAGAGTTTGTTCAAAGTAGTATTTGTTTTGATCATAGATGGGTTGTACCAAGAGTGGGAAGGAGTGCGGGATTGGTTCTTTATTGGAAAGTTTTAGTTAATTCAAAGGTGGAAGGTTCTGATAGATACTATATTGATGCGATGATCGATAAAAATTTAGAGAATGAATGGAGATTAACGGGTTTTTATGGTGAACTCAATACAGGTAGAAAACACGAAGTTTAGAATAAGCTAAGGAATTTAAATTCACAACCGGAAAAGCCTTGGCTTTGCTTTGGGGACTTTAATGAAATTATCAGACAAGATGAGAAACTTGGGGGTGCAAGAAGACCCCATTGTCAAATGCAACAGTTTAGGAAGGTGATCGATGAGTGGGGATTTATGGACTTGGGGTTCGAGGGTTCGAAGTTTACTTGGGGCAAGCACTTCGAGAATAGAAGTTCAATTTGGGAGAGGTTAGATAGGTGTTCAGTCACAAATAGCTGGTTCATGAAGTTTGCTAGTTCAAGAAGTTTGCAGGTTCAAGAGTGTTCCATTTAACTTGTACATCATCTGATCACATACCAATTCTCATCTCCCTCTCGGGTCTCTCAAATTCAAGTTGTGAGGAATTGGTGTACTCAGCTTGGGGTAGTGGAAGTGGGCTCGATGATGGAGGAAATATTTTGAGGAAAGTGGAGAGGTGTGGGAAGGAATTGGAGCATTGGGAGAAAAATGTTTTCGGTAATGTAAGGATGGAGTTGACTTGTTTAAAGAAGGTTTTAGCCAAGGAAGAAAGGGCTGCCATGATTAGTGGGAACAATTTCCGGGTTAGACAGATCAAAAAAGATATTAAGGTTTTACAAGATAGGGAAGCAACTATGTGGGCTAAAAGTTCTAGATTACTATGAGCAAACCAAAGGGATAAAAATTCGAAGTATTTCCATTCTTGTGCCACAAAGAAATTCCGGAAAAATGCTATGGAAGGAATTAGAGATGAGGATGGGTGTGGAGAACTACCTAAGAAGAAGTAGGTGAAATCATGGTAAAATACTACAAGTCACTATTTGCTTTAACAGAGGGTAGTGTTCCCGCTAGTGTGCTAGAGTGTGCCTACAGTGATAGATGAAAAGATGAATGCAGCCCAATGTAAGGAGTTTGAGGCGTGTAAAGTCATTAGTGCCCTCCAACAAATGGCTCCCCTTAAAGAACCTGGACCTAATGGTATGCTGCCACTCTTTTATCAACATTTTTGGAGCACGGTAAATCATGATTTCACTTCATCCATATTGTCGTGGTTGAATTCAGGTACCATACCATTTCCCCTAAATCATATTTTTATTACTCTTGTGTCGAAAATAAACTCTCTAGAATATGCACATCAATTTTGCCCCGTTAACCTTTGTAATGTACTTTACAAAATATACTCCAAAGTCCTTGCAAATCGCCTAAAACAAATACTTCCATCCATTATCACAGAACACCAATCAGCCTTCATTCAAGAAAGATTAATTTCGGATAACATTTTGGTGGCTTTTGAAACCTTACACAGTATGAAGAAGTATAAAGGGGCACCTTATCGTTATATGGCACTAAAACTAGATATGAGTAAGGCTTATGACTAGGTGGAGTGGTATTATTTAGAGGGGATAATGAGGAAGATGGGTTTTATGGAGAGGTGGATAAATCTTGTAATGGGTTGTGTGAAAATAATTTCATATTCTGTTTTGGTGAATAGAGAACCATGTGGAATGATTTTTCCTACAAAAGGGATTAGGCAAGGAGACCCACTTTCCCCTTTCCTCTTTCTTCTTCGTACGTAATGGCTGAACGGTTTGATTAAAAAGGTTAAATTACAAGGTGATATCCATGGCTACTCCTTTTGTAGGAAAGGCCCTAAACTAACGCATTTGCTCTTTGCAGATGATAGTCTTATTTTTTGCAGGGCTACAATGGAGGAGTGTGACAAGGTGATGGACTTACTAAACAAGTATGAGGAAGCCTTGGGGCAAAAAGTAAATAGAAGTAAGACCTCTTTGTTCTTTAGCAACTCTGTACTGGGAGAAGTCAAGCACGGAATAAAGGTGAACTTGGGAGTGCCAAAAATCATGCACTATGAGAAATATCTTGGGTTGCCCTCTCTAGTTGGTAAAGGAAAAAAAGAGAGTTTTAATTATATAAAGGAGAAGGTATGGAGGAAACTTCAAGGGTGAAAAGCAAAATTACTCTCCCAAGCCGGAAGGAAAGTGCTCTTAAAGGCAGTTATTCGAGCTATCCCTACTTACACTATGAGATGCTTTAAATTGCCAATAAGTTGGTGTAATGAGATTGTGTCCCTTATTAAGAAGTTTTGGTGGGGACAACAAGGTGACCGTAGAAAAATACATTGGGTTAAATGGGAGGATATGAAAAAATCTAAAACCATTGGTGGTATGGGTTTTTGTGATCTTGTCATGTTCAATGACTCTCTTTTAACAAAGCAAACATGGTGGCACCTGCATAATAAGACCTCACTGTTCTATAAGGTATTTAAAGCTCACTTCTTCCCAAATTCTTCAATAATGGAGGCTGCCGATTCAACGTTGGGTTCTTATGCTTGGAAGAGTATCCCTAGGGGGAGAAACATCATTCAAAGGGGGGCAATATGGAGGATTGCAAGTGGGGAAAAATTTAATATATGGTAGCAACAGTGGCTGCTAAGAAAACACCCTCCAAGGCAACCAATTTGTCCATTAGAGAGTTTTGAAAATCATACGGTAGATTCGCTCATAGATCCAAACACAAGAAAATGGAATGAATAGCTAATTGATGGTTTATTTGTGGAAGAGGATGCTAAGTTGATCAAGAAGATTCCTCTTAACCGAGTTGCAACTGAGGACACCTTGTATTGGCCATAGTCCACATTAGACCACTACACAAGCAAGTCTGGTTATATGTTCCTCAAACAAAAGTCAGAGTTGGAAGCAAGCCCACAATTCCCACCAATTCGTGATAAACAAGTCTGGAAGAGGATTTGGCAGATGCAAGTTCCACCAAAAATTAAAAACTTCCTCTGGCGAGCTTGTCATAATGCTCTCCCAACCAAACAGGTGTTGATGAAGAGGAAAATTACAGTTGACCCGATCTGTGAGAGGTGTCTTTCTGCTGTGGAGGAGACTGAGCATGTACTTTGGTTATGTCTGGAGTTGGAAGTGGTTTGGGCTGATCATGAAACTTGGTGTTTTAGGTCTAAGGTTGAGTTTATAGATGTTAAGGAGCTACTGTCATGGCTGATTGCAGAAGGAAAGTCACTAGAGTTGTTTGCATATACGGCTTGGATGGTATGGAATCAAAGAAATAAAGCTTGTGTGAATTTACAAGCCGTTTCACTTCATCAAGTGGTTGAACAAGCGAAGCAAATGCTAGCACAATTTAGAGCAAATCTGTAGATTCCTAAAGTGCAGGTTACGGACAGTAGCAATAGAGGTTCGAGATGGAGAAGTCCGCAAAATGGTTTGGTGAATATAAACTTTGATGGTGCTGTTTTCAATGAATCTAAGAAATCCGGAATTGGAGTGGTAATCTAGGATAATAATGGAGTTGTGTTGGCTTCTTGTTTAGAAAAAATCCATCAAGCATACAAGCCTGAGGAGATTGAGGCGCTGGCTGCTCTGAAGGCTATGTCCTTTGCACTTGAGCTGGGTTTTCGAAGTGTTATTCCTGAAGGGGATTCTCTTGGTTTGATTCAAGTTTTGAAGTCAGAGGAGTGTAGCCTATCTCCAACGGGTTTGCTAATAGAATATGTGAAAAAGGGTTGCTAATAATTATGTAAGATTGTTGCATTCTCATGTTAGGAGAAACGGCAATAGGATAGCTCATAGTCTGGCGAAAAATGCATTACGCATACCAGATTTTCAAGTATGGATGGAAGATGTCCCATCGCATATTGTTTCGATTTTACAATTGGATGTAGTTGATTCAAATTAATAAATCCAATCAGTTTCTTTCTCCAAAAAAAAAAAAAAAAAAAAATTCAGATATTGACTTATTATATTGTCAAAGTAGAACCAATAACATTCTTATCGCATCAATTTTTAAGGTTTTTTTTTTTTTTTTGGTGGTAGTAAAGTAGTTTAAGCACTTTTTGTATAATGTTTAAAGTATTAACAATTACACTACTCAAAAAAAAAAAAAAAAAGTTTGCTAAAAACCTTAAAAAATGATATAACAATGAATGTGATTGGAGCCACACCACTTCTATAACAAAATAAATTTATTTATTTATTTTTCTTAAGAAGAGAAATGTTAACAAGTGTCATGTACTCATGACTCGTGAGGCACACTTTAGGAATGCTTTATTTGGGGCCCACATCATATAACATTGGCATGAAGTCACAAGAGAAGATTGAAAACTCCGCTTAAGTAATGAAAGAGGTTGAAAAGTTGATGAAAAAAATGCCCTTAACCAGTATTTTCTTGCAAAGTTGATTGCCCTCCTTTTTCACTTTCTCTGTTTCCCACTATATCTCATTTTACCAATATTTTACTCTTCACTTTATTTCACTTTACTAATATCAAACTCACCTTCTTCTCCTTTTTTTTTTTTTTTTTTTTTTTTTTTTTTTTTTTTTTTACCAATATCAAAGAGAAGCAGAAAAGTTCAATGAAAAATGCTATTATCACAAAAGCTTCACAATTTTTGCCTCAACTTGTCACGTGGCAAGTTGTGGCAAAAATTGTGAAACTTTTAATGGCACTAACATTTCTTAAGTTCAATTAAGGATTAAGGAATTAGTAAACAAGGTAAAATTATATTATTTAATTCATATTTATTCTTTAATTATATTAAATTATAATATTAACTTTTAGGCGAAAATACTATTTTCGTCTCTACATTTTCACGCGATTACCACTTTGGTCCCTATCTTTTATTTTCACCGCTTTTAGTCCCTATTTAAAAAAACGCGTTCCGTTTTAGTCCTTTCCGTCAGTGCCCTAACGGCAACATCCTATGTGGCAAACGAAACTATTAAAATAATAATAATAAATTTTATTTTGACATTAAAAAATGCCACATCAGCATCTGAATTAAAAAAAAAATTAATTTATTAATTTTAATTAAGTAAAAAAATTAAAAACAGAAATAAAAACAAAAAATTACATTAATTGAGATCTAAATGTGTCTTGAATAAGAACAACAAGATCACAAACCCAGATTTAAGAACCCAAAATTAAAATCCAAAAATCACAAACCCAGAAACACAAAACCCAGCAACAGATCTTCCTTATCAACCAAACACAAAAGAAACAAACACAAACCCAACAACTGATTTTTCTTGTCAACCAAACAAACAACAAACACAAACCCACACATCAGTAAAAATACAAACACAAACCCAACAATCCCTCTTTAGAAAACTTGCAATCCATCTTCAGATAACCCAAAAAACCCAATCGATGGAGACTAAGTATGTCTTGAACAAGAAATCAATAATTAAAAAAAAAAAAAAAAGTCAGGATCAGAAATAGGAGTGATGACAAGTAGAGAGCCATTTAACGTTGGAGCACTTTAACAACAACATCAACAACAGCAGAAACAACAGCAACAGTCGTCGTCGCTGCCGGCACAGCCACTGGTTCAGAACATGTGCTTGGGTTTTAGTTCCGACGGCAACGTCGTTTACAAGCCCATCTCCGCCGCAACAAACGCCACAGCTACGATGACGGCAAGAGCAGCAACGTCACCGACTTACCAGCTTGATGGTGGAGGTGGTGGGGCTGTGAATGTGAATGTTAATATGAGTGGCGGAGAGCAAGCTAAGAGGAAAAGAGGGAGACCCAGAAAGTATGGCCCAGATGGGTCTATGGCTTTGGGTCTCACTCCTACGGCTCAACCTGTACCTGTAGCTCAGACTCAGTCAAGTGGTGGAGGTGGGTTTTCATCTCCTCCTCCAGCTCCTCCTCCTTCGGCTCCAACATCGCTTCCTTCTGGAGGATCAGCGCCACCCACTTCGTTCAAGAAAGCTAGGGGCAGACCACCTGGTTTTAGAAGCAAGAAGCACGAATTGGAAGCTTTGGGTACTTACTTTTTTTTTTTAATCTATATCTGGGTTTGCTTTTTAAAGTTTAAAGCTTTACTGGGTTTTTTCTTTTTTGTTGTTGTTATGTGTGTGTTTGGGTTCTAGGGAAGAAGAATAAGAAAAGGAATTTGTATTTGAGCTAAATTTTTTGGGTTTTTTTTTTTTTTTTTTTTTTGTGTTTGTTTCCTAAGAAAATATAGGTTCATGGGTTTGTTGGAGATTGGTTTGTTTACTGGGTTATGGATTTGATGATTTTGTTTGCTTTTTTTTTTTTTTTTTTTTTTTTTTTTTAATTTCTGGGTTATGTTCTTAGATCTGGATTTGTGTTCTTGTCGTTCTTATTCAAGACACACTTAGATCTCAATTCATGTGATTTTTTGTTTTTAATTCTGTTTTTAATTTTTTTATTTAATTAAAATTAATAAATTAATTTTTTTAATTCAGATGCTGACGTGGCATTTTTTAATGCCAAAATAAAATTTTTTATTATTATTTTAATAGTTCTGTTTGCCACCTAGGATGTTCCCGTTAGAGCACTAACGGAAAGGACTAAAACGGAACGCGTTTTTCTAAACAGGGACTAAAAGCGGTGAAAATAAAAGATAGGGACCAAAGTGGGAATCGCGTGAAAATGTAGGGACGAAAATAGTATTTCCGCCTAACTTTTATTTTTAATATATGTTGCAATATTAAAGCGTCAATAGATAGAAAGTTGCAAGTGAGAGACATCAATTTATTTTTATTTACCTTGTATATGGAATATGAAGTTTTACCAACCTGAAAAATATGGACTAAAGAATGCTTTTGTACTTAAAAAAAAAAAATATATATATATATATATATATATAGATATTACATTATAATTTTTTTCAGGGAAAATACGAAATACTTATTGTAGGGATGATAGGCCCAATAGTATATGTTGGGCTGGGGGCCTGGTCCGAGGACGCTTAGTAGTTCGAGGACGAGTAAACGTTGTTATAGAAGTCGGCATTAGTGAATAAAGAAAGGGGTCTGGTCATGATGGTCTAAGAAGGTGGTCCGAGGAGGAATGCTTCCTCAACTGAGCAAAGCAAAGATCAGAAGGTGCGGTTTGCCATCAAGAGTAATGTTCTGGGTGATTCCACCGTTAAGGATAAGTATCAAGAAGGAACAAGACAAAGGAAAGTTATGAAATACCTAAGAGAAAGCTGCTACCACCGCATTGAATGCTCTACAACAAACTCTCTAGCTGCATTTATGTGGAAGTGATACCTGAACAATAATTTTCAACTTTATAGCTACTCCCAAAAACTTTAGGAGGGTGTTGATGGGATAAGGATCAACACCAGCAATCTAATCTACATGTGGAGGGTAGAGATGAAAGAAGGAAGATAATATAAAATAGAAAGAAGACCCTGAGGGAAAATGATCGAAGAATTAAGAGAAAAATACTATAGCAACAAGAACGGTGCTTGTAATCAAATTCAAGAGATATATACAAGAACTGATTTCCTCGGATTGTGCCAAGGACGATTTTCTTTAGATAAAACAAGTCTATCTTTACTTTATTGTTATCTGGATCCATTATAATTGTTATCGAACTCATTAGAGCCTAATTTTCTAACTCACTCTCTACAAATTCATTGTATTGGGTTCTTTGAGCTTAGATCCTTTTACCTTTTGGGTTTAGGAACCAAATTGTGTCCTTACAATTGGCGCCGTTTGTGGGAATTACTTGAGGTTTTTTGAGTTCAATGTCCAACTATGGTAGGTTCAGGGCCAAACCAGGAGGAATCTGTTGGTTCCCAGTGTTAGGATCAGTTCCTCAACCTCGAGCGAAAGAGGGATTGAGAGGTTAGCGTGCATACCACGCACACTGGAGGAAGTCAGTCTCGAGGTGGAAGTCACCTCTCTCATGAAAAGAATACTAGGATCATGCATCTAGAGATTAACCGTTTGCGTAGAAGGTTACGCTGTAAGCGACGTAGAGGAACCCCTTCGAGTTCTGACCCCTCTTCTAATGATGATGGTGATAATAGCTACCATCCCAGGTCTAGGACTCCTCCTAATGAGTCCTTTTCTTACGATTAGGATCATCATTATAGGAGGAGAAAGGAGAGCCCATCTTGCCAGGGTCTGGGCAATGACGTTATGGGCAAGGCTTTGAATCAAATTTCCAAGTCACCTTTTACTCGTAGGATTGAAGGAGGAAAACTTCCTCAGCAGTTTACTCAGTCAACGTTCACCATGTACAATGGTCAAACGGACCCTATAGAACATGTAAGCTACTTCAACCAAAGTATGACCGTTCACTCTAGGAACGAGGCCTTAATGTGCAAGGTGTTCCCATCCAATCTGGGGTCTGTGGCAATGAGATGGTTTGACTGTCTGAGGGAAGGTTCTATTAGCTCCTTTAAAGAGCTCATCAGGGCATTTGGGCCCGATTTGTGACTTGCAATAGGGTTCCTCGGCCTTTAGACTCCCTATTGTTTATGACCATGGGAGAAATGGAGACCCTAAAAACATAATCAGACAAATATCGGGAGATATTCAATGAGATTGATAGGGACTTTGATGATGTGGCCCTAAAGACTTTCAAGGTCGGCTTACCTGTTGAGCATGATTTGAGAAAGTCGTTGACCAAGAAGTCTGTAAGGAGTGTACGTCGGCTTATGGACCGTATAGACGAGTATAAACGGGTCAAGGAAGACCAGCAGCAAGGGAAAGGGAAAGCTAAGGTTATCCTTCAGGATAGGAGGGATTTCAAGTCAGATAGATACAACAATAATTGGCCCCGAAGAGCCTTTGCGGGGCAATCAATCTAGTGCTACCCAGGTGGTTGGCATAGTATTCAAGGAACCAGTGCATCAAGTCTTGAAAAAGATTAAGAATGAGTCATACTTTAGATGACTAAACAAAATGGGAGAAGACCCAATGAAGCGCAATCAAAGCCTTCATTGCCAATACCACCAAGAGTGAGGACATACCACGAAAGATTGCAGAACTTTGTGGAATCATCTGGAACAGTTGGTCAGAGATGGAAAGTTGAAGCAATTTCTACACCAATCCATTGGGCAAAGCGGCCAGGTAGGATCCAGATCTCAAAGAAATGCTTCTTCAAGGCCACCTTTGGGCACAATTAATGTCATCTTCACTACTTTGGGGCGAATTGGTTCTCACCCCTCAAAGTGATGTCTGTGGCTTGGCCACTTGTCGAGGATTCTTACCTTGAGCCGAAAAGGGCTAGGATAGAGATCCAACCAGCATTAAGCTTCTTGGATAAGGACAAGGTTAGGACATATAGCCACATGATAATGCCCTGGTGGTCACCCTCAAGATGGAGGTATGATGTGAAAGAGGTATAATGTGAAAAGGGTATGATGATCCTTAGAGAAGATTGTTGTAGATGATGATTCAGAGAAGTTCTTTCAAGTCAGAGCTCAGTTGCCTCCTTGAGAGAAGGAAGAGCTGATAGTGTTTCTTAAAAGAAATATTGACATGTTTGCATAGAGTACTTATAAAGCTCTTGGGGTGGATTCGAACTTCATCTACCATCATTTAAATGTCAATCCGTTCGTCATTCCTAAAAAGCAACCACCCTGACACTCATCTAAGGACAATTTTGATGCTGTCAAGGATAAGGTGACCAAATTTAAGCAAGTCGGGGCTATTAAATTACCTTGAATGGCTAGCCAATACTGTAGTGGTGAAAAAGAAGAGTGGAAAGTGGTGGGTATGTATGGACTTCACAAATTTGAACAAGGCTTGTCTAAAAGATCATTTCCCCATTCCTCGGATAGACCAGCTAGTGGATGCAACAGTAAGCCATTCTTAGATGAGCTTTTTGGATGCCTTTCAGGGATATCACCAAATACCATTGGCTCTAGATGATCAGGAAAAGACTTCTTTTGTCACTCCTATTGGAAATTACCACTATAAGGTGATACCCTTTGGATTGAAGAATGCAGGGTCTACCTATCAGAAGATGATAACCAGGATGTTTAAGCCACAATTAGGCAAAAATATTGAAGTTTATATTGATGGTATGGTGGTGAAGAGTAAGGTGGTGAGCACAAAGGAGACCTCGGGAATATTTTTGAAATACTAAGGAAACACAAACTGCGCCTCAATGCTTCCGAGTGCTCTTTTGGCGTGGGTTCAAGAAAATTTATGGGCTATATGGTCACTCATCGTGGAATTGAGGTCAACCTTAATCAAGTTAAGGCAATTAACAGTTTACAGCCACCTTGGAATCCTAAAAAAGTCTAGAAATTAACAGGATTGACTATCACTTTGAACCGGTTTATCTCTCAATCAGTAGACACGTGCAGACCTTTCTTCCAGTTGTTGAATAAATGGAAGGGATTTGAGTGGACCGAGGAGTGCACATTGGCCTTCCAGCAGTTTAAGGAATACCTTTCTTGGCCACCTGTTATGTCCAGGCCCGAGGTGGATGAGGTCTTGTTTGCTTACATTGTTGTGGCTTCCCATGCCGTGAGCTTAGTGCTAATATGGGTTGACAGTGGTATGTAGAGGCTAGTTTACTATGTAAGCAAGTCGTTGCATAAAGTCGAGGTTTGTTATTTACCACTAGAGAAGGCCATTTTGGCAGTAGTACATGCTACCTGTAAACTCCTTCACTACTTCCAATCCCACACAGTTCTTGTTTTAACCCAACTTCTACTTCGATCACTACTTCGGAATGCTGATTACACTGGAAGGGTTGCCAAGTGGGGTATGATCCTAGGGGCTTTTAACATTAAGTATATGGCTCGCACCTCTATCAAGGACCAGGTCCTCGTGGATTTGGTGGCCTAGTTTGCTAAATCCCCATTAGAAGAAGAGATAGAGAAGCAGGACATGGATGGAAAATTAGTTAGCGTGGTCTCCTTGCAAGATCCTTTATCCCGGAGGCTATTCGTTAATGGTGCAACGAATCAAAGAGGATCTGGAGTGGGGTTAGTTTTAATATCTCCTGAGAAAATCATTATTGAGAAATCCTTAAGATTGGGTTTCTCGGCCACAAACAATGAGGCTAAATATGAGGCTCTATTAGTAGGGATGATCATGGTTCAGAAAATGGGAGGAAAAGTAATGGAGATATTCTTTGATTTAAGGTTGGTTATAGGCCAAGTGAAGGGAGAGTTGGAGGCCAGGGATGTGAGGATGCAAGAATACTTAAATCAGGTTAGGCACTTACAATCAGGGTTTGAATCTTTCAACTTACTGCACATCTCTAGAAGCAAAAACACCCATGCTGATTCTCTGGCCACTTTTTCAACCTCTTCGGCGCAGAGATTGCCTCAGGTTATCCTTGTTGAGGACTTGTGCAAACCTATTGAAATGAAGAAAGAGATGGTTTAAATTCATCAAATTAGAGTGGGACCTAGCTGGATGGACTCTATCATGCTATTCCTTAAGGAGGATATCTTGCTCGAGGGAAAGTCCAAGGCTGACAAAGTGCGAAGAAAAGCTCCTCGATTTTAGCTATCTGAGGACCAAAAGTTGTACAAGTGCTCTTTTTCTAGGTCATATTTGTTATGCATACACCCTGAGGCATCAGAGCTACTCCTAAAGGAGTTACATGAAGGGATCTATGAGAGCCACACAAGAGGCAGGTCTTTATCTCACAAAGCCTTCACTCGGGGATATTGGTGGCTGAATATGCAGAAAGAAACACAAGAGTATGTGAAGAAATGTGACCAATGCCAAAGATTCGCCCCAAACATTTATCAACCAGGGGGTGTCATTAATCCTTTGTCTACTCTTAGCCTTTTACTTAGTGGGGCTTGGATATTGTAGGGCCATTCCCTAAGATAGTAGGGAATAAGAAATGGTTGTTGGTCGGCACGGATTACTTCACCAAGTGGGTTGAAGCTGAACCATTGGCAAATATAAGAGATGTGAATGCCAAGAGATTTGTTTGGAAAAATATTGTCACCCGGTTTGGGATCACTTATACCCTCATCTTGGACATTGACCTTCAATTTGACAGCAAGGCCTTTAAGAGGTACTGTTGTGATATGGGCACTATGAATAGGTATTCCATCCCAGCTTATCCATAGGGGAATGGACAAGCTAAGGCTGTCAATAAGGTGATAGTAAACAAACTCAAGAAGAGGCTAGATGATGAAAATGGAAAATGGGTGGAAGAGTTGCCACACGTCCTTTGGACATATCAGACTACACCTCGTAGGTCAACAGGGAAGATCTCCATTTTAATGACTTATTGAGTCGAAGCTGTGATTCCTCTAGAAACTGGATTCCCAACACTAGGGACGAGTTCTTTCACTTCGAGCAACAACGATGGGTTGTTAGAGAAGGGTTTAGACTTGATTGAAAAACGATGAGAAAATGTCATGGTTCAATTGGCATATTATTAACATAAACTCAAGTAAGGATACGACGACAACGTGAGGTTAATGTTATTAGTGCCTGGAGACTTGGTATTGAGAAAGGTTTTGGGTACTGCAAAGAACCCAGCATGGGGAAAGTCAAGGCCCAACTGGGTAGGGTCATATCGCATCACCTCGGTGGTTGGAATATGCGCATATTATCTTGAAGATTTAGATGAAAATGTTGTAACACGCCCCTAGAGTGTAAATAACCTGCGAATGTATTATTATTAATGAAAGTCTTTTTTGCCATATTTTCGTTTATTACATTATGCGTTATACTTCTCATTTGCTTAAGTGTTAAATAGAATTTTAGTTATGCTTGGCTCTTCGGACCACATACTCTGAGTAAATTAATGCTTCCTATTATTTTTCTAAGTGTTAAACAAACCTTGGTCATGCCTAGTTCCTCGAACCACATACCTTGGGTAAATTAATACTTCTTATTATCTATTTAAATATCAAATAGAACCTTGGTCATACCTTACTCCTCAGACCATATACCTTGGGTAAATTGATATTTTCAATCACTCTTCCTAAGTGTTAAACATAACCTTATTCATGTCTAGTTTTTCGGACCACATACTTTGGGTAAATTAATACTTCACATCATTTTCCTAAGTGTTAAACAGAACCTTAAACATGCCTAATTTCTCGGACCACATACTTTTAGTAAATTAATACTTCACATCATTTTTCTAAGTGTTAAACAAAATTTTAATCATGTTTGGTTCCTCAGACCACATACTTTGAGTAAATTAATACTTCACATCATTTTTCTAAGTGTTAAACAGAACATTAGTCATGCATGGTTCCTCGGACCACATACTTTGAGTAAATTAATACTTCACATTATTTTCCTAAGTGTTAAATAGAACCTTAGTCATGCCTAGTTCCTTGAACCACATACTTTGAGTAAATTAATACTTCACATCATTTTTCTAAGTGTTAAACAGAACCTTAGTCATGCCTAGTTCCTCGGACCACATTCTTTGGATAAATTAATACTTCACATTATTTTTCTAAGTGTTAAACGGAACCTTAGTTATGTCCGGTTCCTCGAACCACATACTTTGGATAAATTAATACTTCATATCATTTTCCTAAGTGTTAAACGGAACCTTAGTCATGCCTGGTTCCTTGGACCACATACTTTGGGTAAATTAATACTTCATATCATTTTCCTAAATGTTAAACAGAATTTTAGTCATGCTTGGTTCCTCGGACCACATACTTTGGGCAAATTAATATTTCTTATTATTTATTTAAGTATCAAATAGAACCAGCCATGCTGAATGGTAAAGATCTTCATTGTGGTGATATGATCAAATAGACACTTATGACTATCACTTAAAGCATTTGCAAGTGTATTTATGATTTGTGTGAGAATTGATTATCACCCCCAGTTCCTTAGACTTACTAATAAGTGGGGAATTAGGTGAAGCCAGACATATATGGATATTCTACTATTGTATATGTTTTTGAGGTTAAGGTTATACTTTGTTGAGATTGTGGACTTAGCAGGTCTAACCTATCCTGTTGCTGATCATGTGAGGTGTGGTAACTATGCTACCACTTATGCGGATAACTAAATGGAGCTATATCTCATTGTCACGTTGGTAAACTGTTAAATGAAACAGAAAATATGTTTGGATCCACATAAACATCACAAGTATGAAAGAAAAGCTTACAATTATCGTTAAGCTAAGCCTCTAAAAAAGGAAAATAGATTACAAAAGAGTGAATGGATTACAGAGCTTGGAAACAAAAACGACAGATAAAAAAAAAAAAAAAAAAAAGGACAACTTATGGCTTCATTTTTATTAAAAGTTTGTTATTTGGAGTCTTAGGAGGCTGGGTGGAGGCTGCCGTGGAGGATGCTGGACCTTTACCTTTAAGGTCTTCCTTGGTAGGTATAGGGAGAGTTGCCAACACAATTTCCATGTTGTGGGAAGCCTCTTTCTCCTTGGAGGAGTCTTTGGAGGCAGCTGAAGGCAGGGTGGCATTATGGGCCACTTCCTTAGTAATGTCTGTTGCCTTTTCAGCTCTACCTCCTTGGGGGAGGGGGGATGTTGGCTGTAAGAAGATCTTTGGTTGGGATTTCCTTGCCTTTATCTACCTCCTTAGAGGCAGTGTTAGCCTTGGAGCCCGAGGCATGGATGGCTGCAGGGTAGTACACACTCTCTGCTCTCCTAAGGGCAGAGAAGGCCCCAACGCCAACTTGGTCAAAGGCCTCGTTCCACACTTGGAGGTAGTAGAATATGCACACCTTCGAGATCTCAATGTTGAGGGCTTCCTTAGTCTCTACCACACCCATGTCGTATCCGTCTTACTCAGCTTGCTCCTTGGCCTTCTTGGCCTTCTCCAATTTCTTTGTCAAGACTTTAACTTGGCTTTTGGCTGTGGAGAGCTCATCCTCGGCCTGGCGGAGCTACTTGCGCTAAACCTCTGCCTGCCTTTCCACCCCATTTAAAGCGGCCTTGGCGCTTTTCTTGTCCCATTCAGCTTCAGCTAGCTTAGTGTTGAGCTCTTGTGATTTTTTCTTTGCTAACTCAAAAGCTTTCACGGTGGCAACGCGCATAGCCTCCTCTTCCTTCATTGATTTGTGAGAGCTGATAGCTATTTCCCCAGCTCTGTGGGCAGCTTGGATAGCCTGTAAAAAAAATGTAATAAAATGAAAGACAAGAAAATACATAGGTTAGAGAAGTTGAGTATAAGTACAAGTATAAAAGAAATTATTACTATGATAATGGGATAAGGAGGGTAGTTAGTGGACTTACCAAAGCGAGGTCTCTCTTTAGACTGAGGAACACTTCATGCTTCCTTATCAACCTCAGGTCGGCCATATCTCCGGGGAGTAGTAAGGCCTGCTTCACGGCATTAGCAACATATCCTGCCCTCCCCTCCTGGAAATCCCTGATGGATGCATTAGTAAGTAAGGTAGCTCCGTCCAGCACTAGAGCGGGCGTCTAGGCAGGGACCCCAACTTGGGAGTCACCTATCTTATCCACCAAGGTTTGTGCTACCTTGGCTTGCTTAACTCCCTTTTAAAGCTCGACCTCCTTAGGGAAGGGGTCCTTCCCTCCTTCCACCACTTCGTGACTCTTCTGATCCCTTTTCCTTTTGTGATCAGTAGGGTTAGGTCAGAGACGTTGAGTAGGCGGAAGGGGAGGAAGCTTGGCCTAAGTAGTCTTCTCTTGCACCTTACTCCCAACTTGGGACACCATGACCTCCAAAAGACCAGTCTTGGGCTTGCGTTGTATCCCCATGACTTCTGGAATGGAGGGTTCTCCTTGTGTCTGGCCTACTTAGGCTGAAGGCAAGTGACTGAAGTCACCGGTGGGAACCTCTGGGGATTCGGATCGATTGAAGACCTTGAAATCGTCCTTGGAATCAAGCACTTCAACTACTTTTCCTTTTTCTTCTTCTTCCTCTCTAGAGCTGGCTGAGAAGGGATCATTTCATCCTCGGCCTTGCATTGAAGGATTGGTTCTACTTTTAGCAAACCTTGTGGTCCCGGACCTAGGTTAAGAAAGCCAGGCACAATGACATTGATCAATTGCAAGCGTAGGTCCTTCGCCTTTATCACTCACTTCAGTGCTTGAAAGTTGGACGAGAGCGGAGTGTAGCCTAGGATTAGGTGTGCCACTCTTAGCTAATCGTCACTGTGAACGAACACCTTGGCCTTTAGTATCTTGTCTAAGCTCAGCTGGTTGACAAGATATAAATTTGGAACAACGGCGTTCTTTTCTGCAAAACCATTCGGAAAAAAAGAAACATCTTCAACAAAAAATTGCACAAATCAAAGGAAAAAATTCAATTGCAAGCATAAACATGGACAAATGGGTACAAAACATGTCAAAGGAAAAATATGCGACTTTCAAGTAATAAACCTAGACCTAAAACCCCACTTGGTCTCCCCTCTCTCGTTAGGCAGGGGAGGCCATCGTGCCATTCTCTTGAAATGATCAGGAAATCTTTGGTCATGCATTTGTTGGAGTCAGGAAGGCATGAAATGAGTCTAACTCAGGGTACCTAGTTTTTAGGTAGTAACCCTGCCCTTTTAAGTGGTGAAGGTTATAGACCCCATTGGCATCGTGGTGGGTAAGGTTTAGACCCATTTTCTCATTTAGGGCGTCTACGCTACCTAAAATCCTAAACATGTTTGGGGCACATTGGGTAGAGGCTAATCTATGAACCCTAAGGTAATCCCTAGTGACTATGCCCATGGGGATTCTCATCCCTCTCTCTATAAAGGTAATCATTGGGATTACTACTTCTCCTTCCTGCCAATTAATGTGCCAGTCTCCTTCCTTACAATACCTAATGGAGACTCTTGGCGGGATCCTATATTGAGCTTTAAAGCTTTCTATACTCTCTGTAGAGTCTACCAAGTAAGAAAATCTACCCATTCCTGAGAGAGGATTGAAGGTATTAAGAAGATAAGGAGAAAATAGAAGGGCCGAGGAGGGAAGGGCTCTGTTAAAAGAAAAGTAGAAGGAGAAATATATGAAGAGGTTTAAAAAAGACTTACGCGAAGATAGGAACTCTCCTCGGACTAGCTCTTGATATTTGTAAGGGCACAATTGAAGTGAGTAAGTGCGCAAGTGAAGTGAATGAGTGCAAAAGTGGAGTGAAAAGTGTTCGAACAATATTTGTATCATAGAGAAGAATAAGCGGGAAAATTCCCACCCGAGTTCTAATAAAATCCCCAGCCGTTGGATCCACATCGCACCGTAGAACATAGGGAACATGGAGCTGTAGAAATTTAATGAAGGCGCATCTCAGGTGCCAAAAAGTCAGGATCATGCGTTGGGCAGTTAAAAAGATACCTGCACAGATAGAGATGATATGTGATAAGGGCGAGATAATTGTAGTGATATTGAAACCCTCCTTTCTACCCAAGGAGCAAAAGAATAGAATTTCGAGGGGCTATTGTAGGGATGATAGGCCTAGTAGTATATGTTGGGCTAGAGACTTGGTCCGAGGACTCTTAGTAGTCTGAGGACGGGTAAACATTGTTATGTAAGTCGGCATTAGTGAATAAAGAAAGGGATTTAGTCATGATGGTCCAAGAAGGTGGTCTGAGGAGGAATGCTTTTTTGGTTGATCAGAAGGTGCAGTCTGCCATCAAGAGTAACACTCCGGGTAATTCCACCGTTAAGGATAAGTATCAGAAAGGAACAGGACAAAGGGAAGCTATGAAATATCTAAGAGAAAGCTGCTACCACTACATTGAATACTCTGCAGCTAACTCTTTGGCTGCATTAATGTGGAAGTGATACCTGAACAGTAATTTTCAGCCTTACGGCTACTCCCAAAGATTTCAACAGGGTGTGCTGATGGGACAAGGATCAACACCAGTAATCTAATCTACACATGGAGGGTAGAGATGAAAAAAGGAAGATAGTATAAAATAGAAAGAAGACCTTGAGGGAAAAGGATCAGAGAATTAAGAGAAACATACTGTAGCAACAAGAACGGTGCTTGTAATCAAATTCAAGAGATATATACAAGAACTGATTTTCTTGAATTGTGTCAAGGATGATTTTTTTTAGATAAAACCAGTCTATCTTTACTTTATTGTCATCTGGTACATTATAATTGTTACCCAACTCATTAGAGCCTAGTTTTCTAATCACTATCTACAAATTCATTGTATTAGGCTCTTTGGACCTAGATCCTTTTACTTTTTGGGCTTAGGAACCAAATTATGTCCTTACACTTATATTAAGAAAAAACGGCTATATCAGCCTAAAGTATAATATAAATTTGTGGTGGAATATTCTTCATCCACAAAACACAATCCAGGTTATTTATTGCATACCTAGCTAGACTGTGAGCAATTTTATTACTTTCTCTCTTAGTGTGAGAATAACGTAACTGAGTAAAAAACATAGAATAGAACTTCACATCTTTATTCAATGGATCATAGGGAGCCAAAGACCCACCTATTTCCTTTGAGTCCAAATTGACCAAGCTATCATCACAAACAACTCTAAATTTTTTTTCTTCTGCATAACCCAAGTCACAAGATCTTTAAAATCCAAAAAGTGAGTGGAATTGCGAAAATCCCATTATTTAAAATTGGTCCACACAGCATCCAATACTGGGCAAGACCATAAAGCATGTAGTGGTGTTTCCTAGCATAAGGGTATGTTTGGTTGGGTGGATTTTACTGAGGATGGAAAAATAAAAAATAAAATAAAATATAAAAAAATTTGGTGAATGTTTGGTTGAAGGGAAGGGAGGAAAAAAAAACTGATGGGGCCCGGGTGTTTACTCTCCAGACACACCAAAATGTTTTCACCCCAAATTTGGGAGAAACCTAAAGGGAACAAAAATGGACAAAAGCGCCCTTGTGTAGCTGTGCTATTGCTGAACTTTAACTGGGTTTTGCTTTTTTTTTTTGGTCATATTTTGTTCAACTACTACTTTTTTTTTTATTATATTTAATTTCCTACTTTGGTTTTTGTTTTTTTTTTTCTATACTTCGTTCAGTTGTTCTTTTTTTCATATGTTTTTTTTTTTTTGGGTTCATCCCTTCCTTTTTTATTATTATTATTATTTAATTTGTTACTTTTTTTTTTTAATCTAGTAGGGACATAAAAGTAAATCTATACAAACTACATTTTCTATCCCTCTACTTTTCTACCCTTAAACCAAATACAATGGAAAACTAAAATATTTTCTATCCTTCCATTTTTCTATCCTCTCTATATTTTCTATCTTCCCGCTTTTCCACTCCTCGAACCAAACGGACCTTAAATGACAATGATCATAGTTCGAATTATCAATAACAGTTTTGCGCACCAGGTTGGCTTTCATGGGCATTAGGTTTTAGCAAGCTCTTCATATTAGATTCTTAGCCTTCTTTGGAGATTGTAAAGACCATACACCCTTTCATAAAATTTTATCTTGATTTGGTAGTTTATTTATGTTATGATTTTAATATTATTTTATAAGATATTATTTAAAAATTTTACTATTTAAAGTCATTCAAGTAAAAAAAAAAAAATTTGTATAGGCATAGTACAGTAAATTTTAATTTGTGTTGTATTCTAATTTTTTTTTTTAAGTGTTTTTAAAGTATTTTTTCATACATAAGACAAGAGCTTAAATGTTATTGTATGCATGTACGTATAATTATATAACAGTCTATGCCATAAAAAGTTGGATGATTTGAACTCTGAATATTTCTTTATTGAAAACACTAAGGGGAAATTATTGTGTATTCCCGAAATACTATAAATGCGTACTTCCTTCTTTCACATGAATGGTGGATCCCACTAATTAAATTCATGGTGGGACCCACCATATATGTGAGAGGGAGGAGTACGCATTTATGATACTCCGGGAGTACCTAATAACTTTCCAACACTAAGAAATACGAGTTTAATTACAAAACTCTTAATAATACAGTAAGGTTATGTTAGGTAACAATTTTTGTTTTCTATTTTCAAAAACTTATTTTTAGGAATATAAAGAAGAAAAAAATTTCTTGTATTTTTGAAATAAAAAACATGTTTGGTTAGTTGAAATTAAAAAAGATAGTTTTTTGAAGAAAAAAATAGAAAATACTAAAATATGTTTTTACTAGGATTTAAACTCTAATGCTAACTCATTAAATGAGACAAATTCATTAAATTAAATGCGTGTTTTCATTGACTTTTGAAAATTAGAAACTAAAGACAGTCTTCTGCATGTTTTCAGTTTCCTTTACAAATTGAGTTTTGAGATCAGTTTTTGTTTTCTGTCCATTTTGGATTACCAAATAAGTTTTTTAGTCTCAAAAATGGAAAATTGCTTTTGAAAACAAAAAATAAGGGGAAAAAACAGTTACCAAACATATCCTAAGATTTGATTCTATATCGTCTACTTCATAACGATAAAAGAGTGCACATATAAAATAAAATTGACGATATAAAGGTAGCAACCTACCTCTTTTCATGCATGAAATTTTCACTTTTGTAACTGCTAAATAAATCTTTACCTAATCTAATAGATACAACAAATCCTAATTAATAAAAGAGCAATCTATAACTTTTATACAAATCATCATTCATAATATCCTTTCTAAATATTAGAATTCTGAATTCCATTTCTCACTGTCTCTATCCTTATTAATACCCTCTCTTAAATTAAAGTATTCAATTGAGTGTTACATAACTCTGGCCAGGTTGAGAAAAATTCATTCCCCAGGTTTGAAAAGAATGGTCAGAACTCATCAGTTCCATATGCACTCCTACTTTAAGGTATGAAATTTTTCATAAAAAATTTTGTCTACACTGTACTATGATGAGTTGTATCATATTAGGTTGTTTTCTTTTTTCTCATTCTATGAGTACCTGGGCATAAATTGAAGATCTCTTTTACATCACTTTTTTCCTTTTCATTTTTGTTATAAAGATTTGACATTCCTCTCTCAGCTAGCTTAATGGAAACAAAAGCATCCTGGAAAAGCATACCCTGAGAGAACATTCATATGTTCATATTTTGAAGTCATTGCTTCTTCAAGTGCTAGCTGTAATTATTTTCTTACAAATGAAGGAGGGAAAATTGAACTCAAGTTCTCCTTAATGAGAAAATTAGACCATGCACCAATTGGGTTGGTGGTCTAGCGGTAACGCACTTGGACCAACATGGCTTAGATTGTGGGTTTGAGTTCCCCCCCTACACACCAGCAACACATTAGTGCTCCTTGTACCCCTGTATTGCATACCATACACACTAATCGCCACCCTAACCATTTTTTTCTTTACAAAAACAAAAAAGAAAAAGAAAAAGAAAAAGATAATGCCTCTTAGACCAAATACTAAAACTATTTTAATCTAAATTGAGGCATTTGGTCTAATACAAAATTTGTTAACTTTTTCCAAACCTATATTCACCAATATGATGTATGGCATAGCAATCTTATACTACGAGTGGATTACTGTATGTGGTTTTTGGCCAGAAAAAACAAAAATGAATAGTTGGTTTTACTTTCAGATTAGGATCAACCGCTCAAATGGTAAGCTATACATACTAATAAAATTCAGGGAAGCCCTTCTTCTTCAGAATAATAATCCTACCTTTCCCCCTTCTTTATAACCATAGATAATTTCCTACAATGAAGAAATATATGATATACACCAATAAGAAAAGATAATCAAATCCCAGATATATTGAGATTCCTAGATTTTCTAAGTTGGACCAAAAAGGGAAACATTTTCCTCTATATGAAAGTTAATAAATATACTTATGACAAGGGTAAATATTATGAATCATTTCTCTCAATTTCTCTGCTTTTTTTTTTTTTTTGGTCTATGTTAATTGTTAATATACAAAATCTTTTATTGGAAGGATTGGGCAAAAATAAAAGTAATTGTAATTTTCTCTCTCCAATTAAGTATGCAATGCTTTAAGAATAATACTTCTTGTTTTTATATAATAGTGAGTTCCAGTAATAAAAAACATGATAAGACTTTCCATTTACGTAAGAGGAAACATGATTGAATCTCTCTCTCTCGCTCTCTCTCTCGCTCTCTCTCTCTCATGCTAACTACATCTGACCCATGCATTGGACCATGTCAATGCAGTAGTTCAAGTGGGCTGAATCAATGGGCCTAATAAGTGCAGGCCCTTTACACCCAAAAATGAGAAAACAAAAGAGAGGCAGTTTATCTTACCCACCCTGACCATTTTTGGTCTAGTTCTAGACGTAGTCAAAATTAGAGCATAAACACAGTTACACCTAACCGAATTAACTTCCCCCCGAAGTTAATCCATCTCAACCCATAATAAGAAAAAAGTCACCACTCAACTCACCACCTAAGATATCATTTTTAGTGCTCAACTTACCTTCCCTCTTGTACCATTCTAGACACTCAACAACAAAACAAATCAAAACTTAATCTAAATTGGATGACCTCTAATCTCAAAAAAAAAAAAAATACAAATTATACAATTTTACGTAAAATTTATGATTTAAAGTGACAAAAAATATAATTAATGGTTTCAAATTTCAATCAACTAATAAATAAATAAATTTGAATTATTTTTTAAGTCATGTTAATGGGTATCCTTATTTAAGGAAAGTTTTATATAATTTTTAAGAAAAGTTGGAAATATTGCTTTTTTTAATCTATAAAAACTTTTTTAAAATTGTATTCTAACAAATATCTTAAGGCTTAAGTTTTCTCTTTTTTTAAAATTAAAATTTTCAATATTCATAATATCACTATTTTTTTTAATAGATTAATAGATTATGACATTAAAAAATGAATTTAGGACCCAAAAAAAAATTAAGAGTTTAAATTAATAGTTGTGAATTTTAAGTAAGCCAAATGGCCAGAAATTCCAGAAAGTCGGCCAAAAAAAAAAAAAATTTGTAATAGTTTAACTAATAATTAATTATATTACACATCACAATCTAGAGTACACCAAAACCAAGAAAATGCCACCCCCTAATTAATGAACGAGACTAAAAACTTTCTGATTAAATTAAATTAATTAAAAAAAATAAAAATAAAAATAAAGTGCGACCATTTCAAAGCGTAGAGCGAGGTTGTCGCAAGCAAAGCCCAAAAACACTTGATTAACAATTTGATTTTATCTATCTATCCGTGGGGGAAGAGAGAGAGAGAGAGAGCGTAGACGATGGCGATGGTAGAGAGCAATGTTGTCGTCGTTGTGATTGTTGTTGTAGTTGTTGTAGTTATGCTTCTTCTCATCTTTCTCCTTATCCTTCTCTTCTTCAAGCCATGGCGTTTTTTTCTCTCTGCCTCTTCTACTCGCTCTCGCACAATCAAGGTATTGTGGGATTTTTTCTTTTTTTTTTTTTGCTACCTCAAAAAAAGGTTTAGAGTTTTTGATCTTTGTGCAATGCTCTGTTTGGTTGCTGAGAAAATAATAAGATTCGGGGAAAAAAATAAATTTTTTTTTTTTTTGAGAATTTTTGGTGGATGACTCACATTCGTTGCATTTTTTGTTTCTTAGGGTTTTAGTTTTTGTTTCGTGATGTGTTGATGTGTTTTTGTTGGAGTGATCAGTGTGTGAGCAATTTTTTTTTTTTAGGGTTTTGTGTTGAATTGTTAGGTTTTTGATGTTGTTTTGAGCTGTGAAATTATTGGATCGTGGTCATTTGGTATCTTGGGTATGTTGGAAATATTGAGTTGAGATTGGTGCTTGAGCCAACTCATGGCAATTGGACTGTTACATTAGTTTGATCACTTGGTTTGCTTAGTGGAGCTGAGGAACTCTTTTAACTGTCCAAAAGTGCAAACTTTGGTGATTCTCTTAGTTTTTTGGATGAAACGAAAAAAGGTTGAGGAAGACCATAAACACATTAGTAGAAATATTAAATTGGGACGGGTCATGTGGCTGATCCTAACTAATCTGTTGAGGATCCATAGCCGACCTGAAAAATTTGGGATTAATTTATGATTTTTTTTGGGGTTTGGGGGGGGGGGGATTTTGTATGCAAGTTTTGGTTATGTGAACGTGTATTCCTTAATATAATTTTTTTTTTTTTTTGGTTGGGAAAGGATGATCACAGCTTATATAATTTCGATGTTATTTTTGAGATTTATATCATACACCTGTCAATGTTATAAATACAATTAATGGGTTTTTGAGTTGTCCTCTTAGCTGAGTGCTAAGTGAATTTTCTATGGTAGGATTGGAAAGTTCGCGTTGATTTTGAAGGCAAGTAACTTAGTCTTAAACTTTGATATCATTGCATAAAAGTGAAATTATGGATTTGTGTGCAACTCTTAATAAATTTCCTTGTATTTCCGGTGGTGGTTAATGTTTATAAACCTGCTTATTTTAGCATGCTTCCTTTTGGGCATATGATTTATAATTCAAAAAAGAGAGCGAAAAAAAAAAAACCATTAACTTCTCATGTTGTTCACTTCTTGTGATTATTTCTTTGGTAGGTTGATGATCTAGATAGGCCCCTTGTTTCAGACGATGAGGATCTTATCCGAAACCAAAGCAATGAATTGCGAATTGATTATGATCTGGAGGGAGCAAGTCTTCAAAATGAAGGGCATTTCCGTTCACCTCGGACTTATGGACGCCTTTATAAACAAAGGCTTCCCACTGTATCTCACCATACAACTCAAGGTATTCAATGTTTCCTTCTCTGTATCACTTTTTAACAATATTAAATTAGTAGTTATGCTTTAGTTGCTCTCCCACTTCTAAGTCCTCAGCAAAAGCGAAATTGTATTCTTTACTCTTTCCAGGTGATAGCTTGGGTGTAGATGTAATCTCTGATCCTCCGGAAGATTTATTGTTTGGTCAGACACTTAGGCGCCCTTTCTCAACAGACCAAATATCGGAAATCCAAAAATATGGTAGACAGAGTTTAGAAGATGAAAAATTTCAAGAGTTTGTGATCAAGGATATTCTAGATCAAAGTAATTTTTTTTTTTTTTTTTTTAACTCTTTCACTTGTATGAAAAGTTTAATTTCTATATCTCTTGTAATTGGCCAAGTATGAAAAACATGTCATCATATCTTTCTGTTAGAAGTGCAGGAAGCTGCCTCACCCTGGAGGTTATCTCTGGTCCATCTCGTGGGCTTCGTTGTTCTGTACAGTCAACAAATACATCTAGGCTTCCACTGACCCTTGGAAGGGTTTCTCCAAGTGATTTATTATTGAAGGATTCAGAGGTGTCAGGAAAGCATGCAATGATAAACTGGAATTCGAATGTAAACCTACATGATAACTATTACCACTTTGTTTCCACTTTGCTTCTATGATGTATATGTTATGCTAATCATTGTATAATTACATTATTGGTTTCAGAAAATGAAGTGGGAACTTATAGACATGGGTAGCCTAAATGGAACACTTTTAAATTCACAGTCAATCAACCATCCTGATTCTGGTAGTCGACATTGGGGTGACCCAATAGAGCTTGCAAGTGGAAATGTAATAACTCTTGGCACAACCTCCAAATTATATGTAAGTTAATGTCATCCTGTTTCAAGTTACAACTGTAGTTTTCATTTCTGATTCTATGGAATAGTGATTGATTTTCTAGATAAATATAATTATGTTAACAATGAACTGGAGTACTGGACTGTACATGAAAGGAGAGAATTGATATGCTGTTTTGGCTTATTGAATATTGTCTAGGGGCAAAAAGTTCTTGCATATGGGAAAGATACTTTGATAATTTTTTTTTGGTATAACTAATTGAATTATCTTTTTTTATTTACATGGTCTTTATTATAGAATTTTGTGTGCTTGTTTTCAATTTGAATATTGGAGTACAAACTTTCTAAATTATTGAAGAATTATTCAGACACATTGTAAAGTCTAACATTTGAAATATTCTTAATCTTGCCTTTTGCAGCGATCACCTTTTCTCTTTCTTTAAATTCCTTTTCTGCTAAATTTTTTGAGACTTAATTCAATTTTATGAGAAACACTGAGCTAAAGTTAAAACATAAGAGACATTTTGAAGCTTCATATACTAAGGGAAAAATAATAGTTTTGACAAATAAGAAAAATGAGTCTAGCTAATGATGTTGGGTTGTTATACTTATCTATGTTTTTAGAGCTTCTATTCCAGCCTTTAATAAGGTCTGTACTTCATTCTCTTTATGTGTGTGTGTATAAAAGAAAAATTAAGGACATGATTTAAGAAATTTACTTACGTAATGGATGGCTTGATTGGACTCTGTTTGTTATATATTATATGTAGTATGTTAAATTTCTTGTGTGATGATACTGTGAAAGAGGAAAGTAATTTAATTATTTTTTGAAGTATAATTAATGCTTTGTTATGTTATTTTAAAATGTAATTAATGCCACAATTGCTACCCTTTTTTAATCAGTACCTGATATATACTGTATCAGGTTCACATTACGTCTCAAACTGAGTCTCAGATCCCCTTTGGAGTTGGTGTGGCATCGGATCCAATGGCTGTGCGTAGAGGAGGAAAGAAGCTTCCAATGGAAGATGTGTGCTATTATCAATGGCCTCTTCCTGGTGTTGACAAGGTTTTGGAGTTATTGTGTTTACTTCAATGAAGATCCTTTACATCTACCTGATATAGCTATACTAACGTAAATGCACACCTTGCAGTTTGGTTTGTTTGGCATCTGTGATGGACATGGTGGAGCAGGAGCTGCCAAATATGCTAGCAAGTTAGTTTTTTACTTCATCTTAAATGTTCTATGTTACTGTGCATTATGAACTCTGTCATCTGCCTCTTTGAGAAATTGCATTATTGTTAGATAATAGAGCAATTTGTGGCTTTTTTCCCCTACTCAGCACGTCAAGTTTTTAAGTTATTGCTTCATACTTTGTGTTTAAGTTATTGATGTGATTATGGAAGCCTGAGGAACTTGATTTTATACTCAATTACTGGTGTATACAACTTCAAATGGTTAGGAATGTAATTCATGTCAAAGGAATTATGTTATCCATACACACTTCAGCGTGGTCGAAGTGCCTTTAAGTTTGAAAATATGTGGTTGTAAGTAGAGGGTTTTGTTGATAGAGTAAAGCATTGGTGGGATGGGTACAGTTTTGCGGGCTCTCCAAGCTTCATATTGGCTCAAAAATTGAAGGCTTTGAAAGCAGATTTTAAAAAATGGAACAGGGAGGAGTTTGGTGATTTGGCTTTCAGAAAGAAGAACTTGCTGACTGAGCTTATGGGTTTAGATGCGAGAAAGAAGTTGGTGGGTCTTTCAGACGAGGATCAAATCCGTCGTCTACAAATCAAAGGTGACATAGATCAGTTGGCTTCTCTTGAGGAGATTTCCTGGAGGCAAAAGTCTCGGGCCTTGTATTTGAAGGAGGGCGATAACAATACTCGGTTCTTTCACAAATTAGCAAACTCTCATAGAAATGCTAATCAAATTAAAAGGATTGAGATGGATGGTATTCTTTATGAGGATGAGCTTGATGTTCGCTCTCAGTTAGTTCTTTTCTATCAAGGACTGTTTAAGAAAACTGAGGTGGGGCATCCCACTATGGATGGATTAGATTTTGCTTGTATCGAAGAGGGTGAGCAATTATCATTAGAGAAGGAGTTCAAGAAGGAGGAAGTCACCCAGGTTTTAAGGGAGATGGAGGGGGATAAAGCCCCTAGTCCTGATGGTTTCACCATAGCTTTTTTCCACATTTGTTGGAGTGTGGTGGAAAAGGATGTTATGGATTTTTTCGCTCATTTTCACCGACACTCTGGGTTTGAAAAGTCTATGAATGCTTCGTTTATCAATTTAATTCCTAAGAAGTGTAATGCCGTTAACATCAAGGATTTTCGTCCCATCAGTTTGGTGAGTAGCATGTACAAGCTGTTGTCTAAGGTGTTGGCTAATAGGTTGAGGATGGTTTTGGACAAGCTTATATCTGAGACTCAAAATGCGTTTGTTGGCGGAAGGCAGATTTTGGATTCAGTGCTTATTGCAAATGAATGCCTGGATAGCAGGTTGAAGAGCAGAAGTCCAGGGGTGGTATGCAAGCTTGATATTGAAAAAGCTTATGACTATGTGAATTGGAAGGCCTTGTTTTATTTGTTGGACCGGATGGGTTTTGGGATGAAATGGAGGGGGTGGATTAAGGCTTGTGTTACGTCTGTCCGTTTTTCTGTCCTGGTAAATGGATCTCCTGAAGGTTTTTTTGGATGCTCGCGTGGATTGAGACAAGGGTATCCACTATCCCCGCTATTGTTTCTTTTGATAATGGAGGTTCTAAGTAGACTCTTGAAGAAGACAGAAGAGTGTAATCTTTTTCAGGGATTCCATGTGGGAGATGTGAACGTTGTTGGTGTGCGTATTTCCCATCTTTTATTTGCTGATGACACTATCTTATTTTGTGATGCCTCTAGGGAACAGTTGCTACCCATAAGGTTGTTGTCTTGTTTTTAGGTTTTTACAGGGTTGAAGGTCAATATTGGGAAAAGTGAGATCGTTCTTGTTGGGGAGGTGAATAATATAGTTGCTTTGGCTAATATTCTTCTATGTAGAGTGGGCAGGGTGCCTATGAAATATTTGGGGATGCCGTTGGGAACTTCTTTTAAGTCAACTGCGATATGGAATCTTATTTTGGAGAAAATGGAGAAGAAGCTATCTGTGTGGAAGCGTCTCTATTTATCTAAAGGTGGTAGGCTCATGCTAATAAAGAGTACTCTATCAAGTCTCCCTACGTACTTTTTATCTCTCTTTACTATTCCTGAAGCTGTGACAGCTAGATTGGAAAGTATTCAGAGGAATTTTCTAGGTGGGTCTTCTAAGGGTAGTTTCAAGTATCCGTTGGTGGCTTGGGATAAGGTGTGTTCTCCCATTGAGAGGGGCGGTTTGGGGATAAGAAGTGTGCTGTCATTTAATCAAGCGCGTTTAGGGAATTGGCTGTGGAGATTTGGTCATGAAGCTACCCATCTTTGGCAGAGAGTTATCTCCACAAAATATGGTGAGGGTCAAGGGGGGTGGTGCACTAAAGTCTGCAGGAGGGCTCATGGGTGTGGTCTTTGGAGAAGCATTAATGAAGGGTGGGAGAGCTTTTCTAAGCATTTGTCCTTTGCAGTGGGTGATGGAACTGGTATCCGCTTTTGGCATGATAGGTGGATTGGTGAGAATTCTTTAAAAGATCGCTATCCTGAGCTTTATGCATGTTCAGCGATCAAGGATGCTTGCATCTCTGAGGTTTTGTGGGCTCTAGAAGGGGGTACTGTTAGAGTGTGGAATTTAAGGTTTTATAGAGTGTTTGAAGATTGGGATTTGGCTATTTCTTATTCTCTATTTCAGCTTATCCAACCTCGAATTCCTTGGGATGATAGGAGAGATACTCTTTGCTGGCGGCTAAAAGGGGATGGAAAGTTCGACACCCGGTCTTACTACCATGAGATTCGGGGTGCCTCGAATTCTTTATTTCCTTGGAAGGGTGTTTGGAAACCAAAGATTCCTAAGTGTGTGGCGTTCTTTCTGTGGACTGCTGCACATGATCGGATGCTCACTTTGGATAATCTAATGCTTAAGGGTCGCCCTTTGGCTAATTGGTGTTGTATGTGTTACTGTGATGGGGAGTTGGTAGACCACTTTCTTCTTCATTGTCCTGTTACTGATTCCCTATGGGCTTTCTTGCTTTAGGCTTTTGGTATTCATTGGGTTATGCCAGGTTCGTTGGCGGGTTTGTTATCTAGCTGGCATCAATGGTTTGGGAAGCATAATTCGGAGATTTGGAATTTGGTTCCAGGGTGCTTAATGTGGATTGTGTGGTTGGAGCGAAATCGTCGATCTTTTGAAGATAAAGAGAAAACGTTGGAGTTAAAGATTTTATGCCAACACAGTCTAATGGAGTGGTCTCGTTGTTGGGGTTTTACTGAGTGTTCTTCTCTCTTTGAGTTTATGCCTTCCCTTAGCTTAGTTTCCTGACTTCTCTCTTGCTGTTGTGTTGTGCTGTGTTGCTGTTGTGTTGTGTCGTGTTGTTGTTCATCATCATGAACATCTTGTAATTCTCATTTATTATTTTCCCTCTTTAATATAAGTTTTCTGATTACCTATAAAAAAAAAAAGAAGAAGCATGGACACTAGGATTCAGCACCAAGCAGAGGAAAACCACCATGGTTCGGCCCCTAGGGTTGGCTGTGATCAGCACCAGACCATAAAAGAACCTCCTCTTTGAATTGATCCTTGCCACATCTCATAGTAGGCCATCATGCATCTTACTTTTCGAAAATTTCTGGCCATCTGTTTGAATAAGAAAAAATGTCGGGACACACATGCATAAATACATATACATACATGCATAAATGTTACAGAGAGAGAGTGAAAGCTACTGCAGAGTTATGCATTTTCTGAATATCTGTTTGAACCTGGGCATATTTGCGAACAGCAAAAACTGACTTGACATTGCAACAATCTGTGGTTGGGGGATTGGGTTAGGTTCAAAATATGATGGGTTTTGAAGATTGTGAATCTGAAACAATCCTTTGCCCTCACATATGATGCCCTTTGAGATGCAATTCTTCAAATTCCCCCCCCCCCCCCACCTCTCAAAAATTAGTCCGCCCCTGCTCTTGCTTTTCAATATTGTGCATCAAGATGTTATGCTTTTGTGGTACTTGGCTGTTGTCCAATACTTTAGTAATGACTGTTAATAATTTTCTTCTACAGAATTTTACCTGAGAAGGTTGCTGATATTTTGTCGGATTCACTAAAAAGAGAGAGGATTTTATCACTACGTGATGCTTCCGATGTTCTGAGGGATGCATTCTCTCAGACAGAAGCATGCATGAATCATAATTATGAGGTATTTTCTTGTTCTCCTGTAGTCAAATTTAATTTTCCTTCTGTTTGGCTAAACATTTTGCAGTAACCTAGCTGTCAAGTGTTTTGATGTTATAGAGAGTCGCAAATTTCAGCCATCATGCTTGCGTAGAAGTTGGTAAGCAGATAGAAGAAATATGCTACTTCTCTTTAAAAAATAATAATTAATAATAAGAACATTAACTGAGATTTTTTTTTTTGGGGGGGAGGCCAGGGGATTCAAATCCTTTTGGTAAAAATAAGAACAGCCCTTACATTCAAAGCTCTCCTTTTACCATTAGCAAGAACTTGTTTCAAATGCATATCATAAGGAATTGAATCTGTGCATATGCATGCACCTAGATGGCTATAAACTTATTTCACCTGGAGTGTGTGTGAGAGAGCGAGAGAGATCTTTCTATACAAGAGAAAAAGACAAAAAAGAAAAAAGGTACCCCTTCTGTAGATTTATGTGATGTTAGCTACTCTATTTTGTTTCCTTTTTTCATTAGTGTGATATGATATTTAATTGCAGTAGCAACTTGGATAATGGATCTAACTATTTAACTGCATGATAAACTGTAGGCTTCATTCGATTGGTATTTTTTATTTGGTGACCACACCTTGCGTAAAAAGGATTATTCCATCTTCCTTTTAAATGTTTGTTTTGTTATTAATTTAAGGTTGTGGTTTGCACTTCATAATAATCAATTCGTTACAGGGTTGTACTGCAACGGTGCTTCTGGTATGGACTGATGGTGATGAAAATTTCTTTGCGCAATGTGCAAATGTTGGGGATTCAGCTTGTGTTATGAAGTATGTGTTCATGTTGTCATTATTTCATGCATAGGGTTGTTAGGTAAACATATGATCAAAACTTGTATGCTAGTGTATTGGATAGGGAATTTGGTAGGCAAGCATGGAAGTTAGGGGTCTTTGGCTTTTATCTTCTTTGGAATGGTTAATATGGTCACTATGATTTTTGCTATTTTTATGACAAGGACCTGTTGAATTTATATATCCATTCTTTTCTGAAATGAAATGTTTAATTTGAATGTGGTAGAATATAACTGGACATTGGTGGTTATCAACTTAACATCTTAACAATCACATCATATTATCGTTAGATGTTATCTTCTTATATTACAATGACTAGCATCCACACATAACATTACATGTATTACTGTTGAAATTTTTTTGCTTGTGATTTTGTCATGTTGTGTTTGTCTCTGCCTCTTGTATAATTTTTTTCCCGTTGTTTGGCAGTGTTGATGGAAAACAGATTAAGATGACCGAAGACCATAGAATAACTAGTTATTCTGAAAGACTTCGAATTGAAGAAACAGGAGAACCATTGAGAGATGGGGAAACTCGTCTCTGTGGTAATGGCAAAATTACTTCAACTTTTTTGTCAATTACATAAATAAGTAATGGTTAGTTGCTCAAGGTTTTTTTCTTCCCTGGTTCAGGTTTGAACCTTGGCCGAATGCTTGGAGACAAATTTCTTAAACAGCAGGATTCCCGCTTCAGTTCAATGCCTTATATAAGTCAAGTTGTACATATCAATCAAGCTAGTGGGACGTTTGCACTACTGGCCAGGTTATTGTGCTTCTGATCCTTGTCTTTGTAATTCTTGTGCACTGCGTCAGTTTCAGCAATAAATTTTTATATTGGTAAGTTACACACACACCCAATGGGTTTTGAACCAATGACCTCACCCTCCACTTATTCTTGTGGGAGGAGGAAGTGTCATTTGAGGCAGATCTCATTGGCTTCAGTTTTGACAATAATTGTCTCTATGATAATTTATGCCTTAGTTCCTGATTCAGCTCATTGTTGGCTGATCCAACTGATGGCCTTATTTTGGATATTAAATTTTCATGGCCAATGAGGATTAGCTCAAATGGCACTCCCTCCCTTTTAAGAGTAAGGTACAGGGCAAGGTTATGCATTTAAGACCCACCTTTTGAGCGTGTAACTCACTGACTAAAAAAAGATTTATTTGAATGTGATCATCATATTAGTTGTTTCCTTCTCTTGAACAAATCCCTTTTCATTTCAAAGTACTTTATAAAAAGTGATCTTATATATTTTTCTCTCTCAATGATAGCCTATTTTGTATATATATATATATATATATATTTAATAATTATGAAAATTTTGGAAATGTAACTGGATTGTAATAAAATCACAGTGATGGGTTCTGGGATGTCATTGGTGCAAAGAGGGCAATACAACTAGTCCTTCAGGTATTATCTTGTTACATGATTTAAAGTTTCTGTGGATTATGACTTTAAAAAAAAAGATTTAAAGTTTCTTCAGGTATTATCACCCAAGTCATTTAAATATATCTATAAATTTCTGTTCTTGACAGACAAGGGAGAGATACTCAACAGATGAGAGTTCAGCAGAGAAGATTGCTAATTATTTGTTGAGTGAGGCTAGAACATTGCGTACAAAGGATAACACTTCTATAGTTTTCTTAGATTTTGATACCAATAGAAGCTCATGTAAAGTTGAATCTTGATTTGAATCAAAAGGTTTTAGTGTTTCAGTAATGATTATATTTGTTTTCTTTTGTTTTTTGAAGTGCTGTACCATCTATTCTCTTCTTTCAAGTAATATCCACCCAAATATAGATGTATATCTGGTCTGGCTCCTTAGTACTAGAAGAGTAAGAAGCTGCTTCAAGATGTATGGTGCAGATGGCAATGGAAGTAAGCCTAAGCAAACGTGGAAAGCTTGAACTGAACCTAGAATCATGGTTTACAAGCAGACTCCTATGGTGCTGTGAGAGGAAGAAATTGGTGTCATGAGGGACAAAGTGGTCCTTGATCCGAGATATCTCCATTGCACAAGATGGTTTTTTCTGAGAGACTATCTCAGAGACAAGAACTTACTTGGAATGATTAACCATTTGGCAATTGAGGTGAAGCTATAATGCAAGTTAGAACGAGAGAAACATGAAAGAATGATATTTGAGGTTGCTGTTATGTACTTAAAGCCAGATAAGAAAAAAGGGAAGAATAACCTTTTAGGCTTTTACATTGCTAGTGCTATTTAAAATTTTGGTTAGTTAATCAGGATAGTCCTTGGCCTTCGCATGTTGGAGTAAAATTTTCTTCTATTTTCCCATACTGATTCTTTTTTTGGGGTCGAATTACTAATTTGGTCCTCCAGCTACATGATAAAGTCAAAAAGTTCAGTTTGATTTCTCAACTATTAATTGTGTTGATTTAAAATTTTAAAATGTCTCGCAACTTTTAAAATAAAGTAAATAATATCATAGGGTATAGGGATCCCTCTCCATTTAAATTTTAATGAATTATAATTGAAATGATTAATTTTTACATTGTCTAATAAAAATCTTTTTAATGTAGTATTTGTTACATTTATTACCTTTTGATAAAATTTAAATGAGAACGATATTTAAGAATGAAATTGATTAAACTTTGAAAGTTGAGTGTATATTGCAAAACTATTACTCGAGAGCTTAAATAAACACAATTAATAGTCGAAGGATAAAATTGAATTAGAGGACCAAATTAGTAGACATAAAATGGTACATCACATTATATATTACACAACTCTATAATTGACAATTTGTTGGATGTTCCATAGGTAATCAAAATACATAGATCATGGAGAATGCCAGAAGATACAAAAGGGTATAAAAGTTGAGCGCCCATTGTAGGCTTTGTAGCTAGGCTAGATGGTCAACACATCTATTAGTTTCTCTATAATCTATGTATATGCTTCATCTTAATCTGCAGCCCGTAACATAACATTGTCCTGTAAACAGAAATAAATGTAGTAAAACAAGGCAGGATTGGTGGATGTGTTAAATTTAATTGCAAAGATAGTTAATTTCAATACTAATACTAATAAAGCCCATAAGCCAAGCGAATTGTAATTCTATCATCCTTATCTTTGCAATACAACTTGATAAGTAATGAGATGTCTCCAAAGCATGATGATGTAGTAGTTCCTCCCCTCATATTTATGATAAATCTCACTAATTAAATTCACTGTATATTCCGTCATAAATGTAAGGAGTATGAGTACCATGTCATAGAATCACCTAATAATTTTCCCAACTTGATAATAAAATAAGCACTGGCCAATTGCCAAAATGACCTTGAAAAGTACATGCTTGAAAATTTTCAATTCTAGCTAATAATTTGTTTGGTATTTTTGGGTCCTACTTTCATTAATGAGTACAAGAAATGCATTAGTTAAAGTTGAGTTTTTATTTATATATTTATCAAAATAGATATTTAAAAAAAAAAAATTCATTATCTATTATTACTTTCCAATGCTATGAGATCGGCTTGATTTTTATTTAGTAATTCTTTGTTTTAAAGGGTTTATTTTTATTGCTCATTTATAATTCCTAATGACCCTATATATATATATATATATCTTTTAAAAAAATTTCTAGTTTTTTTTTTTTTTTTTTGGAGAAACGTCTAGTTTAAAATTTTAGGCAAAATAAACAAAGAAAATAAGCTTTGGCCTAAACCCTTTCACTCTCAAGCTGAAACTCAAAACCCTTGCAAACTAGGCGCGGTTTCTAACTTTCTACTAGCTTCAAACACCTCATCACATTAATTAGTAATGGCGAAGAAGAAAAAGAGAGCGAGAGCCGAAGCCGAATCCGAATCCCAACCAGAACCACAACCACAACCACAAAATGAAGTTGAGCTCGTTGCTAATGGCGACTCTCACGATAGCGAGAAGAAGAAGAAGAAGAAAAAGCAAAAGAAACAACATAACAAAGCAGACAACGACCACGAAGAAGAAGAAGCAAAGGAAATACCCACTGTCACCATAGCCCTCGCCGGTTCCATCATCAACAACGCCCAATCCCTCGAACTCGCCACTCGCGTACCTCTCTCTCTCTCTCTCCCTCTATATATATATATATATATATATATATATATCATATTATTTTTATTTATTTATTTGTTTTTTGTTTTTCTAAGTTGGCTGGTCAGATTGCTCGTGCCGCAACGATTTTCCGAATCGATGAGGTTGGAAGATTATGCATTTTTTTTCTTCTAATTTGTTCGTATTTTGGATTGCAATGAAAGAAATTATTCAATTGTTGTCATTATTTGTGTAAACAAACAGGTGGTGGTGTTTGATAACAAGAGTGATTCAGTGAATGATTACAGTGTTAAAGAATTGGATAGTTCAGATGAGAACGAAACCGGCGCGCCTTTTCTTATTAGGATCTTGCGGTATCTTGAGACGCCTCAATATTTGAGGAGAGCTCTGTTTCCAAAGCATAATAGCTTGAGATTTGTGGTACTGAAATGCAGATTTTTTTTTTTTTTGGTTGATAAATTGAAGTGCATTTTGTTTAGTTGAGTATTGGTGTGTAGTGGATTGAAGTTTGTTTTGTGTAATGTTTTTTTTTTTGCAGGGTGTGTTGCCACCACTTGATGCTCCGCATCATTTGCGTAAGCATGAGTGGGCTCCGTATCGAGAAGGTAATGATAATTTAGTTTAAAAATGTAAATTTTGAGGGGAGTGGTTACACTTTCGATGATTGATAGTGAATTAGTGAGCTCTTTGGCTTTCAATGCATAGAAATACCCGCAGCATTAGTAGTGTATTGCAGAGGTAAAAAGACGTGGAGTATCATACCGAGATGGTATGAAATGTGAAAGTCTTTGAATAGGTGTGTGTTCGGTCATGCCAATGAGCTCTAGCTAAATTAGCACCTCCTCCTGTTATAAGTTATAGGTAGAAGGTGAGGTCATAGGTTCAAGATGCATTGTGTGCGTGTGTAACTTACCAATTTTAAAAAAAGCTTCTGGATGAAGAAATAAAAGAGAGGGAGAGAAAAATGTGAGATAACTTGGAAGTATTTGACCAAAGATGTGGCTTAAGATGGATGGAATTGGATGTTATAATTCTCGACTTTTACTTAAGATGAATTTAACAAGCTTGAAAATGTTTGCTCTTAATCGAGGGAACATTGTGCATTACATGATTGTGTTGTATGATGTTTTTCTTCTAGATTTTGGAAGGCTAGCTTGAAACTATTGACAATGTTAGTTTCAATGACCTTGTTTTTTTCCTTAAAATCCATAGTATTAGATGTATGCCTGAAATTTTGATATCTTGAAATAACTTTGCAGGTGTCACACTAAAAGAAAGATCTCCAGACTCGGGAACACTTGTTGATGTGGGTCTACATAAGGTACAGTCAAATTTTGCTTGGCGTTAGCTGTTTTGTACAATTGTTATTTCCCCCTCTAAAATAAATTTGTATAGAAAGGTATGAAAAAATCATTCCACACATCAATTTATGGGCACAATCATCTAGTATCTGGATGTCAAATGACTAACATGTTACTCGTGATGGCAAACAATTGATGAACTTATTAATTTATGATCATGCCAAATGAATCCAGCAGTGATAAACAAATGATAACCTCACATGAGTTTCAGAAATTGAGTTCTGTAATCCTGTAACCTTAATCTGTATTTAATTCCTGAAGTTCAGTTCTGTCTACTTCCCAGTTTACTTGAAAGTCAATACACTCTTTTAAAGTAGACCATAGTTCTCTCTCCGTCTCTCTGTGCATGTGTCTGTACACATTCGTTTGTAGGTGCGGTGGAATGTAAGTGCCTCAGTAGATAGTTCTATTTGCTCTTTCCACTGTTCCTGTGATGGTCCCAATTGTTTTTTCCCTCCTAATTTTTCTCCCATATTAACGACTTGGATTGCTTGTTGAGTTTGATTTATGGTGAGTGGGCTGGTCAAGGGGCGTTGTTTGTGTATGTTTGCCATGTCTCATTTAGTTTTTTGCTGTCTTTATCCATTAGCATTGGGTTGCTGGCAAGATAGTATACTGACCTTTAAATCTTGTTAATATGTCATCTATAAAAACATGATAAATTATCCTTGTAGTACATATGCAAAGCAATAGTTGCCAATAGCTTCCAAACATATTGTTTTTTTCTAATTAAAATAGGCAAGTGAAGATATGTGCTGACTTCCTTCGCTGGCACATTCCACTTTTACTTTGCATTTGAAGATTGGATAATCCCCCCCCCCCCCTCTCCCTCACTTCCCAATAAAATAAAATAAAAGGATATACAATGTTTTCCAAAAAATTGTTCATTTATTGATTCACTGATGTCAATGAGTTTTACCTCAAATGGCGCCTCCTCTCCTGGTAAGAACAGGGTGGAGGGTGAGGTTCATGACCTACTAGGTGCACATGTAACTTTTCAATAAAAAAGAAATATTGATTCACTGGTATTTATGCAGCATGTTGTTATTGATCAAGTAGTGGAACCTGGAACAAGAGTTACTGTAGCTATGGGAACCAATCGCAACCTGGATACTGGTAATGAGTAGATGTTTCTAACTGGTCTAAGTGGTTTCTTGATCGTATTATTTTGTTTTCTAAGTTGTGGACCCTTTTTATTGGTCATTTAATTCCTTTTGCATGTCTCAACTTTTTCCTTCATTTGTGTAACCTATTCATTTTCTTGGAACTAAATTGTAGTTGAGTTGGTTTGACTTATTTAAAAAAAAAAATGTAGTTAAGTTTTTGGCATTCATTGTATTCACACCACCTGCTATGGTATCTGGATAAATTATCGGTGGTGAGTTCCATATGCCATTGCATTAGAATACAATGATCCTTTTTCTCTTTTTATTTTTCCCTTAAGTTTCATTTTTATTATGCCTTCATGCATCATCTTCCTGTAATTGGGAAAAAAATTGTGTTATTACTGAAGTTTATGATCCACAATTGCATTAATCTAGATTTACCGCGTGAAATTGCCTCACCCTCCAAGCCTAGGGAAGAATCAGGAATGTATTGGGGGTATAGAGTTCGATATGCTTCCAATCTGAGTTCAGTATTTAAGGATTGCCCATACAAGGTATTCATCCTCATTCTTCCACACCATGATTCTTCCTCTTTTATCTTTTCCCTTTTCCCCCTTTCTTTTTAGCATCATTTCTTGGTAACCCTTCATTGATGGCCTTTCTCTATCAACTTATGTTATATTCACAGGGTGGCTATGACCATTTGATTGGTACCTCAGAGCATGGTCTGATTGTTAATTCATCAGATCTGACCATACCTACTTTCAGGTATGTTTCTGTTTGGTGTCTTGACTGTAAATAAGATTGTTTATAACTTAATAAAAAAAAAAAAAAAGTGTTTTTGAGTCCAGTGGGCTCTAGCCCCAGTGAAACTTTCTCCTTGTAAGAGCAAAGTGGAGGGAGAGGTCGTTCAAAGACCTTCTGGGTGCATGTTTAATTATCAATAAAAAAAAGTGTTTTTGTCAGTTGTTGTAGGACTTCCTTTGGCTAGCTGCTCTTTGGTTACTAGAACTAATGTCTCTGTCTGTAAAATTTAAACTGGTTGATATATGTATATTTATAGTTCAATTAGTGGGCTGCCTCATGATGACAATGGAAAAAATTTCAGTGACTTAAGTTAATAACCTCTAATCTATATCTATGCCTTTTGAAGGCTAAAAATAGAATCACTTTTACAATATTATATGTTCATCATATTAAGCAGGAAACTAGAGAGAGGTGAGTAAGAAAATCAACTTTAGTAGTGTCTGTTTAGTAGGCATTTTTAGCAATTGAATGATCTGATTTGATAAGTGAGTGGCTTTCAGTAGTGTCTGTTTTTAAGGGTACATCATATTTCCTTGTTTTATGTTTATGTTTGGGTTTGTAGTATTCTTAACATCCCATTTTTCCCAACTTCATATACAATTCAAATTTAGATTTTTTTTTTTTTTAATGGGAATTTTATTAGCCAAATTGCATCAAGCAGTAACTAGGCAGGGAATAGGGATAATACGTATTAGAATTGTTGGTTGTACCTAGTCTCCTGTTTTCTGCAGGGTATGGGAGAGGTGGCTTTTAGACAGCCTTACCCTCAATTTAGCATTTTCTAAATCATAATTAAGCTCCACATATGCAGTTGGAGAATCAAAGATGACAAAACCATCTCTCAGAACATCAAAAGTTTTAGATTTGAAGCAATATGAACTCAAGTATACATCATGATAATATATACATACTCAATGCATTTACCCTTGATGCTTGTTAATCTGTTGTATGTATAATTTTTAGGCATCTATTGATTGCTTTTGGTGGACTTGCTGGGTTGGAAGAGAGCATCGAGGAAGACAATAATTTAAAGGTATATTACTAGATGAAAGGTTAATTTCTGTAGACACTTTTTGGTTTCCTGTTTGGGAAAACATTTCCAGGAAGTGCAAATGGATTTTGGTAACAAGATATTTTCAGATGGATCTTTCTTGAATAGAGCTGTAAAATAGAAAATAGAAAACAGAGAACATGATTTTATTTCTCTTTAATGCTTCTGACTGGGATTTTAATACTCCTGTCTTATGACTTAAAAGAATGTCTAATCTCACTGTGCACTTGTTCTTTTCTTATTTGTGTATCCATTGTAACATTTAACCCACTTATGCTTGATTTGGCATGAGAAAATGAATTGAGGAAGGCATTGGTTATTAGATTTAGTAATGGAGTTCTGGACTATCTTGAAATTTCTGTCCTTTATAATTTTACATGACAAGCCACAATTATTGTTGCTAGTTTAAGTGTTTAACAGCCAAAAGGAGGAAAAGAGAATATGGTAAAATACTGAATGCTGTTAATGTTGCTTTCAGGGGAAAAATGCGCAGGAGGTATTTGATTTGTACTTGAACACATGTCCACATCAGGGGAGTCGAACGATTCGAACAGAGGTACTTGTATATTCTCCATTTTTCAGTTGCCCAAAAAAAAAAAAAAAAATCTTCTTTAATTATTCATAATTTTGCTCAATTTGCATCTTTATGGATAGGAAGCAATACTTATATCTCTTCAGTATTTCCAAGAGCCAATAAGCCGAGCATTGCAGAGAGTGGAAGTTTAATTTTCCTTGAGTCAACTAACAGCTACATATTCAGAATTTTGGCAAATGTCTTACTTGGTGGAAGTACTCGATCTGGTCACCATGTTCCAGATTAAATCTGGTTGTAGACTGTATGAAATATACATATGAATAATTACAAAGGTGGAATTACCCTGACATCTTAAGTCAATTTTTATCCATTAATCGAGGCTTCTTTTTTGAGATATTTTCCCAAAAATGTTAAATTATGATATGTACACTGGTTTAAGCTGTACAGGAATGTTGTACCGTAACAATATGTTTTCTTAATTTCTTTCCCTGCTTAAAATTGCTGGCTTAAGAACACTTATAGATTTATATTTTAGAACGTTTGGCATCAGAAGTGTTACTAAAATGCTTGTATGTTAATCTAGAAAACTTATTTTCATACTATAGTTAAGACCAAACAATTCAATTAATTGTCAATGTTGTTATTATTACCTATTCTTTATCTTGGAGCCCAGGGTTGATTTTGATTTTTGTGAGGTGGTGGGGGAGGGGTGGGTTCAGTTTGAGTGCATTAATGGCGAGGAGCAACAATGTGGTCATGGGTGGCAAATTCTTCCAATAATTCTAGGACATTGCACTCGCAGTTGACAAGCAAATTGGGATGGTGGCGCCTTTGTGATGAAAAAATGGCACTGGACAGGCCATCAACAAAGGATGCTGCTCCTAGTACACCAACAATAAGGAAACTAGCCAGATTCTAACAACCAAAGCAGCACTTTATGCAGCATGGAAATAAGGATACAGGGAGCTTATTGCACTCACAAACTCTAGGCCTAAGATACAAAGCATCAACAGAGAACCTACGCACGTCGAAAGCTATGTTTAAGCAAAGTATATTTCAGAGAAAGACCGTGACTGATAATGAAGGAGGTTACTGGGTTGGCCAAGGAGGCCATGCAAAACTTTTTAAGGCTCATTTGGAAATAATTTTCTTTTTTAGGAGTACCAAAAGAAATGCAAAAAAAGAGCTTTAAGGGCTCCAAATTTGGGCTTTAGCTTAACGCCCTTTTAAGCTTATGAGGGAGCTTAAAATACTCTTTTCAGATTTGACCAAACATATGAGATATGATCTTTCCACCTCTTTATGGGGGTTGGTAATGCAATACCAAACTATCCCTCAATCTTGCTTCACAACAGCATTGGTGGCTCTTGGTGGTGTTTGAGCTTGGAGTTGGTTTTTTGGCGGTAGAGTGAGTTATGGTGGCTAGTGGCAATTTTTGGGGTTTGATTTGGAATGTGTTTCACAATTTGGGTTGGATGTTGGCCGTCTGAAGTGGTGTTTTGTTGGTGGTATGGATTTTTGTTCCGGGTGATTTGGGGTTTGTTGTTGGTTTTTGTAATTGGATTTGGGGCTCGATGGCCATTGTTTTGGATTGTCTTTGAACTTGTGCGTGATGACTGTGTACTGGTTTAGGGAAGGGTGTTTTGAAGGTGAATGCATCCTATGCTTTGAGACACTCATAATATGTAGATTCCACTTGTATGTGGAGTGCACATATTGTGAGAGACTCGCTGCATACACCTGAAACACAAGATACTTTTTCATTTGGCAAAAAAGAATGGTGAAGATTTTGATTGTAAACAAAGAAATAATAAATAAATATTTAATAAATAGAATACATAAAAAATAAAAGGTTGTTAAAAAGTTTATTTAAAAACGTGATTAACTATTTCTTTAAAATCTACAATAACATGGGGTTTTAGCTCAAATCGTAAATTGTTGAAGATGCTCTCAAAACAAGGAGCCCTAAGAAGTCAAATAATGCTCTTATAAATCATTTCATGACACTTACCTATAATTAAAACTTCCAATTAATAACACATGCTACCTTTTCATTATGAAATTTCTTTTCTTTTCTTTTTCTTTTTCTTTTTTTTTTTCTTTTTAATTTTTAGAGACAATAGCAATTGGAAGCTATAAGCTCACCTAGCCTGAAACTAATTTTGAAATATAATAAATTTGAAATATTAGAACATTTTTGAATTTTGATATCCGTTTAAGATAATTTTTTTTCCATGATAATTTTCAAGAATCAAATAAATTGTTTTGTTCCTTCTACTAGCACCGTATTGTTGGATTAATATTTAAAAATATTCAAAAAAATATTAAATATTTAAAAGCCTTTTAAAAAATTTCCCTTTATTTTTATATCTCCGAGGGACTAAACTTGATTTATCCATAACTAATATATATTATTATACTTTTTCTTGCTTACATTAAAGTGGAAAATGGAGGATTCGATCAAGCCCAAGTTGTCTTTTACGAGAGAATCAGGCAACATCGCTTAGTTATAAGACTCTTAGATCATATTATTATACTTTAGTGATGAAACAGTTGATTGTATGACTGATATTAATAATAAATTCTTGTAAACAAAGAAATTAGAAAGACATTAGTGTGATATTGGTTATCAAGTTTCCAATTCGCAAGTAAATGTTTCTAAATTTTGAGGGGAAAAAAGTTTAAGTATATTTTTTTTATTTTTTTTTTATATTAGTGTGTTACCTTAATTGTAGCATAGAATTAGGTTTTGTATTGAATCTTGGTTGGACATTATTCAGGATGTTACTTGAAATTTTTAGTGTCATGATGATAATTGTAGGGTAACGTTTAGATTTATAGGTGAGAATCTTGGGAGCACATCATTACTCATACATTTAGGTTGATGGGTTTCAAATATCATTACGCTAAGGACTTGCTCGATAATTATGAGTGTGCTCGAGTTGGACTAGATTTAGATGTAGTCAATTTGGTTTAACCTTAATAAATGACATTGACTAAGAGACCCTATCCTAATTATATTTTTGTTTATTCATATCATTTATGAAATTCATATAAACTATACAATTATTTTTTGCTAATCTAGACATTATTATTCAAATACATGAACATGGAATACTCATGTAGAGGAATGGACAATATGGTTTGAGAATTGAGATATTTGAATATCTACATAGTACATCTTAAAAAAAAAAAAAAAAACATAGTGATTGAATATAATAGCCCATTCACCTAATTTGAGAATTGGGATATTTTAATATGATGAAAATATTCTCTAATGATTTTTGGGAAAACGAAAAAAAGAAAAAAAAATTAACTTTAGCGGTGCACCAAAGGCCCAAGCGGCCCAAAGGATCCAGCGATATTTTATAGGGGTAATTTCGTCATTCCACAAAAATAAAGCCGTGTTTGGTCACGAAACAAAAATATAAAAGCGAACCCATCCCTCTCTGCTTCACCTAAAGAGCGCCGAAGAGAGAGATAGAGAGAGAAAGAGACCCAAACCATTCTATTTTTTTTATTTTCTTCGAACCCAAAAGAAAAAAAAAGAAAAAAAATATATAGGGCAAAAAAAAAAAAAAAAAAAAAAAAAAGAGAGAGAAGCGAAATTATAAACCCACAGAGACAGAAGTAACAAAAAGATTAGAATTTGTTGGCACTAACAATTTTTCAAATATCCGTTAACGCACAAAGAAGAGAGCAAAAAAAAGGGACCGTTGGGGGGCGCTCCCGCCATGGCTCAGCTCGAGAGCCAGGCTCAGACCCAAGGCCACGAGCCCTGGCTCGACCCTGACCATGTCCGCAGCACCAAGTCTCTGATCTGCGCTCTCAACCTCGTCTCTCGCAACCTCCCTCTCCCTCCTGACCTCTACGACGCCGTTTCCTCCATCTGTTCCTCCCGCGAACACGCCGACGCCGTTGAGGCCCGAAACGGCGTCGTCGGCGGTGCTGCTGCTGCTGCTGAATCCGGATCCGTTGCGAGCAAGGTTTTGGTATGGGTTCGTTTTGTGATGTTGTTTGGTTTTTTTGTGCTCTTGTTTCTTGGTTTTTGGTGTTTTTTGTGAGGGTTGGGATTTTGCGTGGTTTGGAGGGGTTAGGGTTGGGGATTTTGTGTGTGGGAGTGGTGAATTAGGGTTTTTGTTGTTGGTTTGAGTATGTGTTTGTGTTTTTATGTGGTTGAATGGCTTTGTGTTTGGGTGTTGGGGGCTTTTCTTTGAGTTAATTTGAAGGAGTTTTGTGGGATTAGGGTTTAGGTTTAGGGTTGGGATTTTTGTTTGTATTATTGCTGGTTTTTTTTTTTTTTTGGATTTTTCCTGTTTGTGTGTGTGTGTGTGTGTGTGTGTGTTTTGTAATGGAGTTTATGAGCTGAGGAAAATTTGCGAGATTAGGTTTGTCTAGGGTTGAAGGGATTGTTTTGTTGGTTTCTTTTTGAGTGTTTACAATGGGTGTGTCGTGTGTGTGGAAATTTAGAATTTTAGTAGTGTAATGTTACTACTTGCCTACAAAAATCCTACAATAGTTGTATTGGATTAAAGTTTGGCTATTTTTTGTTTTCATTATATTTTTGGGTCTTTTTTTTTTTTTTTTTGTGGTTTGATAGAGTAATGATGTTCAGATTAAGTGGCCATGTGGAGAAGGCTGTACTTCTCTGATTTTTGGTTGGTTTTCTTTGCTCTTGATTCACTTTAAAAAAAGGCAATTTTCAAGGCATTGAAGGTATGCTTTGAATTTTTTTGCTTTCAGCTGAATAAAACTAGCTGTCAGTGTTGCCAATGAGCTCTACCTCAACTGGCACCTCCGCCCTTTATAAGTGCTAGGCGGAGAGTGAGGTCGTAGGTTCAAGACCCAATGGGTGCATGTGTAACTTAAAAGTGTTTGATCTTAGTGTTTCCATTTGCCAAGTCATATTTTTCCATTCATTAGTTGATAGCAGTGACCGTTTTGACACATTTTTTAAAGGTTAAGGACTAAACTGAAACATTTGAAGGTTAGGAACAATTTTGAAACATGGGGCAAAGGTTAGCAAAGGTTAAAGACAAAAGGGGTAATTCAATCTAGCTTTATTTATGATGTTACAGAATAGGGGAATCTGTTCTATATGTTTTTAAAGTTTATCTCATGTAGAGCTATGACCAGACATTTATTACACTTCTATTTGAAACTCTTTGTATGACATACGTCACATACCTCCATATGTTGGTAATAAGCAGTCATATGTTGGTAATAAGCAGTCAAAGGATTAAGTATTTCATATGACGTGTGGATCTATCAACATGTTTTAAGCAAATTATGATTTTTGCAGTTTGTTGGGTTAGTCTATTCATGAATCATGATAGTAACAGAATATATGGTATATAGATTCTGGGTTTAATTTATCAATGGATGTGTTTAGTTTTTTTTTTTTGTTTGATAGGTGTGCTTAGTGAATCTTATTTACTATGCAATTAGTGTTTATATTTAAATAATATGTTGATGTTGTTATTGAATAAGTCTTGCTTAAAGTCATATTGCTATGGAGCTTTTTGTGACCTGAAACCTAACAAATTGAATGTTTCTTTCATGTATTTATACATATCTCACCAATGTTGACTCAGCCGTGCAATCTTTTTCCCTCTTGAGATTTGACTGAACTATTTTAGTATTTGCTGCTAACTGCCATGTGTGTCCCAGTATGATTAACTTGTCTTTCTGATTTTGTTTCTTACAATATCAACTTGATGTTATTATGCAGGAAGATCATGGTAGTCCTAAAGGGGATCTGTTAGACGACTTTGAGGATGCACTGTTGGAGCAACGTCCAAATTGCATGTCAGGTTTTGGATTGACTGCATTACGGGAAAATCGTTATCAGAGTCACATTCAGCATCGATTGACAGAGCTTGAAGGTTATTAATTTTATAAGGAACCTTCACCTTGTGTATCATATTTTTGGTGCATGATATTTAAATATCTTTGCATTCACTATATTCTGATGGTCCTTTTTATCTTTTAAGTAGTAGAGCTGATAGATTATTTATTTTATTGATAATTTCATTCTTACGGCATTTGGCTGCTTTTAAATATCAAAGATCTATGGAAGAATAGCCTTGGCAAGTTCCACTAGTTAATTAATTGGTTATCATTTATGGTTATTTTTATTTGCTGTCAACCATATTCTAGAGTAGATGTTGCAATGTAGGATATGGGTACAATAAGGATGTGGAGATTAGCTAGCTCTATGGTTGGTTCTTGTCTGGTGGAAAAAAAAATGTGGGGGGAACAGGGATACGTGATTGAAGTAAAGATGGTGGTGGTTGTTGGATTAAAATTTGGAGCTGCTGCTAGACCTTGTTGACATGGATTTACCACCTTTATATTTCATTTCTTGATCTACATGTAGTGTACTGATTGGAAAATGTCTGGAGGCTTTCTCTAAGGTATTGGTAGACTAAACTGCTTTGAGATCTCCTCCCCCCCTCTACCTCAAAGTGGTTCTTTTTTATCTTTTTACAAATTAATTGTTACTAATATCAAGTTTTTGATCTTTCAAAATGGATTACTTATGTAACCCTAGTCCACTGCCTATGTACTTGTGGATCACTTTTGTTTAACTTTCATTGAAGAATTTTTACTTATTAAAAAAAAGGATTACTTATGCATTTATTTCTTGAACCAGTATTGCCTTCAAATAGAGGTGAGGACCTGCAGACAAAGTGCTTGCTTGAACTATATGGGCTAAAGGTAAACTTGATACCCTAAATTATAACAAATGCTTAAACATTGAACGGAGGATGGCAGTTGTCAAATAAAGGTAAGGCTGCATTTGGTTATACTTCCTTGAAATGATTCTTTTTGAAGCAACTTGTTATGTTGGGTTACAAAGATTGGTTCTTCAGAGAGAGGATCGGTTTTCCTTGGTCCTTACCCAAAAACAAAAGAAACTAATTCTGATTTCTGAGAGTTGTTTCATTGAGAAATTTGAGAACTGTTGCCCATGAAGAAATAACCAAATGTGGCCTATGTTAATTAGTCAATGATTTTACAAATGCCAATTTCTATGTTGCTTATTGGATTTTATTTTAAAATGGTGGTAAGGGAGTTCTCCTAGTGATGGTTATAGTTGAATGTGTTTTACTACTTGTTACTTCTGATGCTAAGAGATGTTCCTTGTTGGTGACTACCTTTTTCCCCGGCAGCTGGCAGAATTGCAAAGCAAGGTTCGATCTGAGGTGAGTTCAGAGTACTGGCTTCGTGTGAACTGTGCAGAACCTGACAAGCAATTATTTGACTGGGGCATGATGCGACTGCGTCGTCCACTTTATGGTGTCGGAGATGCTTTTGCCATGGATGCTGACGACCAATTCAGGAAGAAACGGGATGCTGAGGTATTTTATTAGTTTATGGATTACTTGAAAAAAAGAAAAGAAAACAAAATGAATACTGTATAACAATGATAAAAGGTTAAAATTATTTATACCTGGTCAAGTTTTGGCCTGAGAAACTCTTAGAAAGGGCCACTTATCAGTGAGTCTTATCGTCATGTGTTTAAATTATAGTATGATTTTTATAAACGAGTTATATAGATAAAAAGATCCAAATATGGATCATTGAAGTGTAGAGAAAGAGTACTCTGTACCTAGACACAGCTGATATGGTTAAAACCTTTGATGCAGAGATTGTCAAGGTTGGAAGAGGAGGAGAAGAATTATATTGAAACTAGAAAGAGAAAATTTTTTGCGGAAGTACTCAATGCAGTGCGCGAATTCCAATTGCAAATTCAAAATTCTATGAAACGCCGGAGACAAAGGAATGATGGGATCATGGTATGCTATGTGTCTTTCCTCTATTTGTTCATTTTTACATTTTATGCCTACTTAAAATGGGATATAGAGATGAAAACATTGTGGGAAAGGTCTGGGGAAATATTTTAAAAAGAGGGGTGGAAAAAAAGAGGAAAAAAGAAAACAAACAAATATGGTTAGTCGAAAGCAGGCTTCCCATTGGTCTCAGGAACTACTCCAGTGAGTTTACAATAATGCTTTATGACCCTAGCTATTTGACATGCAACTTTAAAACATCCTTTGTTGCTAGGGGTTTTGTCCTTGTTTCAGAAGACATTTCAGATTAAAATGAATGGTAATTCTAACCTTTATTTTTTGTTTTATACTTTGCAACCAGAGTATAACTGAATTTTGTAATCCAATCCAGTTTGTAACAATGTCACAGCAGTTACTAGATAATCTATATATCAAGCTAATAAAGAGATTCTCTTTCTCTCTCTCTCTCTCTCTCTCTCTCTATATATATATATATATATATATCAATTTTTTAATTATCTTTTAAACAATTTTTTGTTTTGTTTTACATCTTCTCTTGATGACGAATGCTAGTAAGAAACAAGGTACTGCAATCTTCTGAGATTCGCTTCAGAAGGTGAAAGTTTTTTTAGAGATAGAGAGAAAATTATTGTTACTTTTTGCTGGCTGAGTAATCAGTTATCACTTAGAGCAAAGGTCATAAGCAAAAATGAAATGTATAATATTGCTATTATAGCATTTACTGAAAATACCACTGATAAGAATTTTGGCAGCAATGGCATCAAAGGCTAAGGCAACGTGCTACACGGGCAGAGAAATTGAGGTTCCAAGCCTTGAAGTCCGATGATCAAGAAGCATACATGAGAATGGTAAAAGAGAGCAAAAATGAACGATTGACAATGCTGCTTGAAGAAACAAATAAACTTCTTGTAAATTTGGGAGCTGCTGTTAAACGTCAGAAAGACGCTAAACATTCAGATGACATAGAGGCCTTGAACGACTCAGAAGCTGATTTGCCTGAATTGGATGCTTCAAACAATGGAACTCCTCAAGATTTACTTCCTGAGGAAGAGATGGACATCATTGATTCTAATGGCAACAGTGAAACTAGTGATTTGCTTGAAGGTCAGAGGCAGTATCACTCAGCCATCCATTCAATTCAAGAAAAGGTAAAGGATAAAACCTAATTTTCTGCATCATATTACTTAGTGCAAAGCTATTTTAGTGCAAGGTTCTATGTTTGAAACCCCCTCTTTGCTCTATCAAATGGATTTGCACTTTAATTGTTGGGCTAGTGCATAAAATATATAGACTGCCAAACATTCATGGGGAATGATAAATTAATTAGTGGTTGCAATCTGAATGTGCAATAAAGCCTTTATGTAATTTTAGACAAGATAACAACGCCATATGTTACTTGTGCAATGGTTTATATCACTCTTCTAGTGAGGAGTTTGAACTTTGAAACTTCTTTGGCTGTTGCCACTTGGAAGTCTCCCAGACTCATCTACTCTCCCAAAATTTGGGAACCCTAATATTTTATGTTATCAAACTTGTATAATGTGGTACAAATTAGAAAAATGCAACATGAAAATTAAAGACAAGAAATAAAGGATAGATAACCAAGGAGCCAACACCTAAACTTGCTTGGACTCAACATCAAGAAGGAGTAAACCTCTAGGGATCAATACCTAGGGTTGGTTGGAGTTAGCACCAGACAATTGGAACAATTTCAAGAAATTGCATTCATAATCAAAATAATCCTCCTCCATAGGAGTACATTATTGTCCTTATATAAACTACTAAACCCCATTTCTAACTAACATAGGAAAATCCAAATTCTAATTGACTTGGGAAATCCAAATTATTCAATTACAAAAATACCTTTGAGTTTAAATAAAAATACTAATAAACCTAATTAAGTACTTAGACCTAAAATAAAATACAACTGACTTCAAAATTAAATAAGACTAAATTTAAATATATATCTCTTTGTGCCTCCTGCATCATTGTATGGTTAGTTTTGTATATTTTTTTTTATGATTTGTTGTTGTTGTTGTTGCGTGTGTGTGTTCTAAAATCTCTATAGATTTGATGGGTGGGGCATAGTTTTGAACAGATTCCAACATAGAGGGCCTAATAATCTCTGCTTGGAGCTGTTTTAAGTGTGGACTGCATGACGTACATTGCTTCAATCCCTTTTCTTTTCTTTCTGTGTATGGATGTATGTTTACTTACCGCAAAAAGTGTATGATTGTGTTGAACTCCTATAACTAAAGCATAAGTAACGGTCTTAAGATTGCTAAATGCTTGACAAGTGCTCCATTTTATATAAGAATGCTTGATGTTTCAAAAATAATGTATGCAAATTCCATGCAATTTTTTTTTTGTTGCTAATACTTGAAATCTCTGTTACAGTTTTTGGGGAAAAAAAAAACTGAAAACATCACTTATAATGGAATCAGTGAATCTAACTGAATTAAGTTGTACAGGTAACTGAGCAGCCAGCCATGCTTCAAGGTGGAGAGCTAAGACCATACCAGGTAGAGGGGCTTCAGTGGATGGTTTCATTGTTCAATAACAACTTAAATGGAATTTTAGCTGATGAGATGGGTCTGGGGAAGACAATACAAACCATTTCATTGATAGCATATCTCATGGAGAGCAAGGGTGTGGCTGGGCCCCACTTGATAGTGGCTCCAAAGGCTGTATTACCAAATTGGAGTTATGAATTCTCAATGTGGGCTCCTAGGTATGCAAAAAGAATTCTTTGAAACCTACATCTGTGTGCGTGTGTGTGTGTTAGAGAGAGGTTACTTTGAAATCACTCTTCAATTTTCTTTCTGAACCAGTATTGCAGCTTTTCTTTATGATGGACGTCAAGAGGAGAGAAAGGCAATGAGGGAAAAGTTATCAGGGGAGGGCAAATTTAATGTGTTGATCACACACTACGATCTTATCATGAGAGATAAGGCATTTCTGAAGAAAATTCACTGGTACTACATGATTGTTGATGAAGGGCATCGGTTAAAGAATCATGAAAGCGTTCTTGCAAAGACTCTTGTCTCAGGGTATGTAACTGAGCTTCTTGTGATGTTTAATATGTATATGTTGTGTGAATTCTTCAAGAAAAAAAAAGGGTAAATGTAACTCATCCACCCAAACAGGGTTTAACTAGTGACTTCACCCTCCACTTATTGCTTATGGAGCCATTTGGCCAATTTTAACTTATATCTCTTATCCTAGTGTTATGGTTATGTGATGATGTTTATTAACTCTCGCAATTCATTAATATGGTGTGGAATTCACTTCTAATGTTATATAGATATTTACTTTGTAATTTTGATTTCTCTGAAACTAGAAAGAACATTTGTGAGCCTAACCCAATAATTAAAATAAATAAATAAATGATCAAGTGCTCATATCAGCCATAATTGTCTTGAGTGGTAATTATTTGGAACCCTACCCAAAATGGGAATGATGGCATTGTTAGTTCTGATTTCTCACTATTCTTGAATGAAAGATCCACTTGTTCTGGTTTTAAATGTAGTCTTTTTGAGAAGTAAAATGCATAGATGCATGGAGTCTCAAGAAATTTGCACTTGACAACAACAACAACAAAGTCTTAGTCCCGAAATTTGGGGTCGACATTTGAGATTTATAATAATATTATAGTTTCTAAACTATACAATCCATCAAAAGTTGCTACTCTTAAGCTTTCACTCTTAGCTCTGGTGTTAACCTAGCTATGCTGTGTATAATTCTTGTGGAAATTGTTACGATAATCCTTTTGGTACCAGGATGATTATGACTGATTTTCTCATTTTATTTATTAGATATTTTGGATAAATGCTGCTGATTTTTTCGGGAGTTTTTGATAAAATTTAAAAATTGAGAATGCTTCTTTAAGTAAATTTCTTCGTGTAGCAGCTATCAGATACAACGGAGGCTTCTGTTAACGGGTACCCCAATACAGAATAGTTTGCAGGAATTGTGGGCCCTGCTTAATTTTCTTCTGCCGCACATTTTCAATTCAGTTCAGAATTTCGAGGAGTGGTTTAATGCACCCTTTAAGGGTAAGGGTGATGTTTCTCTTACAGATGAAGAAGAGCTACTGATCATTCGTCGTCTGCATCAAGTCAGTATTGTCTCCTAATTTGTATATTATTTTATTTTTTCTGGACATTCTTGTTAAAATACTTCTGTGATTCTTAGGTTATAAGACCTTTCATATTGAGGAGGAAAAAGGATGAGGTGGAGAAATACCTTCCTGGGAAATCCCAGGTCATTTTGAAATGCGATACGTCAGCTTGGCAGAAAGCATATTATCAACAAATTACAGATGTGGGCAGAGTTGGGCTAGATAATGGTTTGTAGCTTCCAAACCTGCATGCAATGCATATGCATTTGAACATTCCATACTACATTTAATAACCCCCCCCCCCCCCCCCCCCCCCCCACCACACACACACACACACACAAAACCAAAAAAAAACACTAATTGTTCCTCAAAATGCTTCTGATTTGGAGAAGTGCTAACTTGGGTGGGCATTTCAAAAAAAAATTTCTTGCTTCGTGTCATATTGTTGGGCCTCAATCTATTTTGTGATGTGCCAAAATATCGTTCTATTTGAAAAGTCAATAAAGATTGATAACTTTCTCAATTTATCCTTTACTTTATTTGAAAAGTCAATACCCCATATAAATTAAGGAGGGTAGTTTGGAAAACTTATTCATTGTTCTCATTTGAAAGATGAGGTATTAAATGATTTTCCGTTAAAAATGGGATATCTAAATTGGACAAAAATACGGAGGGGGTATTTCTTAGTTATTCCACCTTAGTATCTAGCCATATTTTATGCATTGTTAGAAGTCTAGGGCTATCATGCACACCTATGTTAGGTTTATTTTCTACAGTGACCAATTCAGCAAAAACGCTGAAGGTTTAATGTTATATCTCCCTCCCCAAGACCTTCCCTTTTGTAATCAACACCAAGTGTCCCCGCACACCCCCCCCGCGCACCCCCCCCCCCCCCCCCCCCCCCCCGCCTTTTTTAGTTTTAAACATTTTGAGAACTGAAAATCGCTTCTACATTTTTGCTCCCAAAAGTAAATTTATTTTATTTTATTTTATTTTTCTCAAAATGCTAAATAAACAGTTACCACCTCATTTCACGAAGCAAACGGCAATTAATATTGCCGTCCCATGGATTAAAAGCTCATACTACAATTTTTTTAGAGAGAAACTGTGGGGTAGTTTTATATTCTTTTTGGTAACAGTGGATTTTTACTTTCATGTTTATTTATTCGTCTCTTTCATCTGAAGGTATAGTTTTAAATTTTAAACTCCGCAAAAGTCACCACCTGTTCACTAATATAGAAGATTTGCAGGTGCTGGGAAATCAAAGGGTCTACAGAACCTGACAATGCAGCTCAGGAAGTGTTGTAACCATCCATACCTTTTTGTTGCGGGAGATTATAATATGTGGCGCAAGGAGGAGATAGCCAGAGCATCTGGGAAATTTGAACTTCTTGATCGTTTACTGCCAAAACTTCACAGATCGGGGCATAGAGTTCTGCTTTTCTCACAAATGACTCGTCTCCTTGACATTTTAGAAATTTATCTGCAACTTCACAATTATAAGTATCTTAGACTGGATGGTAACACCAAAACTGAGAGTAGAGGATCTCTAGTAGACCAATTCAATGCTCCAGGCTCTCCTTACTTCATGTTCCTCTTGAGCACTCGTGCTGGAGGTCTTGGATTGAACTTACAAACAGCAGATACTGTAATACTTTTTGACATTGACTGGAACCCTCAAATGGATCAACAGGCAGAAGATCGGGCCCATCGTATCGGACAGAAAAAGGAAGTTAGAGTATTTGTGTTAATTACTGTTGGATCAGTTGAAGAGGCAATCTTGGAGCGTGCAAAACAGAAGATGGGCATTGATGCCAAGGTGATCCAGGCAGGACTTTTCAATACAACTTCCACAGGTTTGTTGTACTTGAATTTCATGCAATGTCATAATATTGTCACTCCCTCCATCTCAAAAACTATATATGAAGTTAAGGGCATTTATTGAAGATTTCCCTACTATGCCTCTTCGTTTATACTCATGCCATTTTAGAATCAAGAAATATTTTGGAAAGATGAATAATATTTCATATTGTGAACTTGCTTATAAAAAAATCCATTATTTTTTCCTGTTCACTTTTTCAGACTTTGGGCAGTAATATATCTTTATCATTCTGGGAGAAATTGGTGGGCATCACTGCCACAAAAGTTGCCACTTATGTCATGAATACCTTTTCTATATTCTGGTGAAAATTTTATGGGGTTAGGGTTTAAATGTCATTTATATATGTGCCACTCCTTATCTTGTTAAGGACTGCAACAGCCAGATTTGTTGCATGCTTAATATAAATGTCTGCCCATTCTTTCTTACTGAAGATTGTGTTAACATGGCACATCTTTCTGTATACAGCTCAGGACAGCAGGCAGATGTTAGAGCAAATCATGCGTAGAGGAACAAGTTCACTTGGGACAGATGTGCCAAGTGAGAGAGAAATCAACCGCCTCGCTGCCCGATCAGATGATGAATTCTGGCTTTTTGAGAAAATGGATGAGGAGAGAAGACAAAAGGAGAAATACAGATCTCGTCTTATGGAAGAACACGAAGTACCTGAGTGGGCATATTCTGCACCTGAAATTAAGGAAGATGAGGCCCCAGGTGTTGATGGTAGTGGTGCCATGGGAAAGCGGAAAAGAAAGGAGGTGGTTTATGCTGATACTCTGAGTGATGTACAGTGGATGAAGGCTGTGGAAAATGGAGAAGACATGTTAAGGCTTTCTGGTAAAAGAAAGAGAAAAGATCATCTTGCAATCGAGGGCAATGCATCAACTAGAAATATTGGTGGTGCAGAGGAAAAGGTATTAGAGTTTGAGAATGAAAACATGCCTATGACAAATGAAGATACCGTTGGTTTGGCCCCAACCCCAAAGAGACCAAAGTCTGAAGAGGAAAATACTGAGAAACATGAATATCAGGGTCCTGGAGGAAGTAACTGGAATGGGCATTTGTTAACATGGAATACTCATAAGAAAAAGAGATCAAGCTTTGTTGTCCAGAGCACATTGTCTGATTCTAGAGGGCAGAATTCCAATGGAAGAGGAAGTGGATGGACTTGATTGAAATGACTAAAAAATAATTTCAAACATGGATATGCGATATTCAGATCAGTAGCTGGACCTCTTGTATTTTTAGCTGCCGGTGTTTTTATACACATGGCTCCAGCTTGGGCTACGATGTTTGGCTCAGTTACTGGAATTTTGGGGCAGCAAGCTTTAGATGATTATTTGAACTGGTGCGGTTATGGTCGCTCAGTTTCTAGTCACTGGTGTTCTTAGCATCTCACATAGTAGCAGTAATGTGAAGTTATCCCAATTAATGGAATGCACTTTTGGTTCTCTTTGGTCTGAACCAGTGTGTTGATAAAGTAGGATATTATTGGTAGCGAAGAGGTTGTAGTTGCTGTTAGTTAGGGCAAAAAGGAGAAGAAGAGACCCGAGTGCTAGTTGCAAATCAATAAACTAAAGCTGGACTCTTGTGCCTATTAAAATCTATTCAAGAATGGTCTGATAGTGATAGATGTGATAATTCAAACATGTCTTCATAATTTTATTTTATTAATTAGAATTTTCAAAATTTTATGAGATGTGCATTATACGTAATTTAATTTTCTTTTATGCATTCAAGTCCCTGGATTGCTAAGAAGCTCCTACACATAATTGAGAATGCCATGAGACTTTAATTTTTTTTTTTCTTAGCATTATATATTAATATGAGAATGTTTTAGAGGGAAAGATGAAAATCTTTTCTAAGATATGGTAGGCATTTCGTTAGCTCATTAGGGACGACAAAAATTCCACATCTCGCTTGACTTGACTTACTCTAAAGAGACGGACCAATCTCGACTTAATCTAATGAGACAGACCAATCTCGCATGTTCAACCCTGAATTTGTATGTATACTTTTATTCAATATTTGTTTAACTTGTGTATATATATATATATATATATATATATAACTTAATTTCATTTATAATATATTTTTTTGTTACGTATTCTATAATATTTTCAAGAACAATCAAAACACTTGCTTTTACTCTTTTTAACACTTTCATGAACATCTTTCATTTTCCCTTTTATCTCTATTATATTAACTAGTTGTAGATGTGTGCAATGCGTGGGAATATTTGACGATTTTTTTTTTTTTTTTTGGTAAGTTTTTTCCCCTGCTTTTTTTCTTTCAGGTAAAGATAATGCAATTTACAATAAATTATTATATAAAATGAGATATTTTGTAAATAATGTAATTTGTTGTTTGAATTTGTTTCTAGTACTCCTTATAAATAATTCATCCTTGCATGTTTCGAATGAGAAAGCAGAAATAAGTAATTCTATCATTTACATTAGAAATAAAAATACAAGACTTTAATAACACAAGAAAATTATAATTTTATCAAAAATCTACCAATATTGTTAATAAAACTGTCTTTTTAGAAAAACCTCTCATCCCAAAGTATCACAAAAATTAATCAAACTAGACTGAAACGCTATGTTAATATAGTTTAACAAGAACATAATAACAATAAATACTATGCTTCAACTACTATTAGATATATATGTCAAAACTGAGATGACAAACAGAAACTTCCAAACTTGTCAAACACTCAAACCCCAACCTACTCCACACAAGTTTACACTTTACCCCGCCTTGAAGAGGAGATGAGACGGAGATGGGCATCCTATTCCCATTAAACACATTCTCAGACTGTAATGCGTATGAAAGTTCCATTTAAATATAAAAGCAGTAAAAGGAACAAAAAAATTCGAACAGTGCGCTATGAGGGAAGAGTGGGGCATCTTCTCAAGTGAGCTTCACTTGGTATGATATGTGCACACTAGCAATCGTAAAGTATAGCAAGCACATTTGAAGTACACGAATTTTAGAACCTCATAAAGCATATCACACCAGTAGAGCTGGATGCATAACAAAAAAAAAACTAAAAGGTCCAAAAGAAGAGAAAGATGTCAGGCAACTTGACCGTCAAGAATTGATCACAACAGAGAAAATGGTCTTAGGCTACAATTAGAGCAAGATCCATTACAAGATATGCTATTGCATTAGATGACTAACCTATGCAGGTTTCCAAATAAGCAAATTTGATAGAGAAAAGACAGATACTAATCATGGCACCTATCATCCTTCTGAAAAATTGCCACAGCCTGCTCATGCAGACTCTAGATTCAACAAAACAGGCAAACCCAAAATGTCCTGTCCTACAATTATTAATGTTCCAATAGGCTACTCGTTCAGAAACCAAACGAAAACACCTTCCATAGGTGAACCTCTAATCCTCTTGGTTAACTTCCAGGTTCTTCAGTTTTGATTCAAGTTCATCCTCATTACCTTCACCCTCACCTGATTCTTCATCATCCTCCCTTCCTTCTGGGTCATTCTCATCCAATGGCCCAAGCATGTCAGGACATTTCTTGAATACATCCTGGATCTCATCAATGCCTTCATCAGAGATGAAATTCCCATTGATATTCAGCAACTTAAACTTGGGCTTCTGAACCACAACCTGAGCCAAAACCCGAGCCCCGGCCCTTCTTACTAGATTGGCACTAAAATCAACTTCCTTTAATTGGGAATGACCTTCTAATGCCTTGCTGATCTGGATTGCACCTTCATCCTTAAGTTCATTCTCAGCCAGGTTCAACTTGGTGATTTGCTTTGCCGCAATACAAGCAGCAATCACGGGAGCAGCTTCAGCTGTTATGTCATTTCCCGCCATCTCCAAGACTTCGAGCGAAGGAGTTGTTTCCTTAAGAACTTTCAGTATGGCAATTGAACCCTCGTCTTCCAAGTTCAGGTAGCTCAGGTAAACCTCAGATAAATCTGAATGCTTGGAAAGAGCTTTACTCAGGGCAAGTCCACCTTCCACACCAAACATGTTGTCCCGCAGGTCAAGCTTCTTCAAATGGGTACAAGTTTCGAGTGCTTTCGATAATGCAACTCCCCCTTCAGAACCTATCCTTGTAGAGGAGCAACGGAAGTCCTCCAATAATGGAGAACGCTTTACAACCTCAGAGATAGCAAGTGCTCCCTCATCTCCTGTCATGTTATTATGAAATTGCAGGACTCTTAGCTTGTCTGTGGAGGGAATTAACTCAGAAACCGCTCGAGCAGCTTCCTCAGAGATGCCATCATTCATTAAATAAAGCTCCTCCAAGCAAGCCTGTGAATGCAGGAGTGCCCCAAATGCCCTAACACCCTTCTCACCCAAGGCATTGTTTGAGAGATTCAGAGACTTCAAAGCACTACCTTCCAGTGCAGCTGAGAATATATTCATGACTTCAAGAGCTTCTGTCTCTGGTCTTCCTGCAATGAAATCTGACAGGTCTACTTCTTTTAACTGATCCTTCAGGGAAACCAGAATGGGCTCAGCAACACGGGCTGCTCCTAAACCAAAACTTCTATTGCTGAAGCATATTTTAGTGTAAGAATTTCCTTTCTTTTTCAGTGGCCTTAGGAGTTCCTCAGCCTCCTCTGCCTCAATAAAGGCTCGTTGACCCTTTGATATATCAAAGAAAGTTTCCTCAGATGTGGTGTCTGCCTTGCTTCTAGGGCCTCTTTTAAGAACTTCCAGGAGGAGCTTGCTACATTCCTTGGCATAAAGCTGAACTGCAGAACCACCATCACCATCTGGCTCCTTTTCGTAGTTTTGGTTTGCAGTGGCAAAAGCCACATCCTCAATTCGTTTTGCATTCTCCTCAGCCTCTTCTTTGCTGAGACAGCCATACTTCTGGGTAAAAATTGAGTTAGTGGCAAGATTGTTCGTCATCCGCACCACAAGTGTTTGCCTTGTATTTGGGCTAGGAGGCCATAGTTTAATTGAGAATTGCCTGCGTTCTGAGTTCAGTGTTGGGGCCTCCATTGCAATAGAACCTAAAAATGCAAGCTGCAAACATGAACAGATCTCAAAAATTACTGTGATAAACATCAGTAGATCATATAGATGTATAAATGGATGTATAAAATTTCCACATATTAAACTGTTTAATTGATAGCAAATACGTAATATAAGGTACTCTCAAGGGATACAAGACACAAGCCAAGTCCTAATCCGCTAAAAGGACCTGTAGTCATCATCCAATCAAAAAGATAAGAAAGATAAGCTGTTAATCGTCACTAAAAACAAAAATTCCTAACATGCTACTGTCCAACCAAAATGTTGGCAAGAGGGACTCAACACAAGTAAAGTCTTAAACTCTCCGTGATGCAAAAATGATCAACCATGTGGAAGCTTAGACTAACAATGGTATGAGATCAGATATCCTCTACACAAGCAAGGTTCTCAACAACAAAATGCACTACAAAGACGTTCATAAAAGCCAAGATATCATGATGGACTCAACACAAAAATGACTATTATCAGCAAGAGAAAGAAACAGAAAATTCGTTGAGCAATAAAAACATTATTACATTGTAGAAGAAAACCTAGTGAACCGAATGATTGAAACTAAAAATTCTTCTAGTTCGAAGGGTAAAAAAGTTCATTTTCTTTCAATTGGAACAATGCAATTTTAGGGGAGGAGTCATATATGGAAACAAACAACAAATTCATCTTAATTTAAATCTCCAAAAAAATAATTTGAAAATAGAAATCAGTAGGAAGAATGAATTATTTATTTATTTATTTAAAATATTTAAAAAAACAAAAGAATTCCAAGGAACTTCAGAAAAAGTGTTTCTCCAATGATTCTAAATTCAAAGCAAGTCAGTGCAACAACAATTTTCAAGCAAATAACAAAGGTAATAAGGAAAAGGATAAAGCTACTACTAACTTTACTACAAAATTCTTACAAATTGATGAGATAATGAATGTGATTGGTGTCACTTCAACAACATAACAAATACATGTTTCGAATTACTTTTTTGTGATTGGTAGCACATCAGTTGGTAAGGTCTATGTAGTAAATTTTGTAGTATCCTTATACACACACACACACACACTTGGTTTAAAGGATAGTAAACAAAGTGTAGTAACAAATTTGAGCTAAGACCAGCAACAAAATTCCCTCCACAAAAGTTTATAACTGAGAAAGACTTAAGTTCAGACACAATGGTTCCCAATTCTCAAGTTTTTCATTTCCAGACACAAGACTCCTTAACCCCACTAAAGTGAAACTCCTCTATTTATTGTCTACCCTATCATTCCCACCTTGATTTCAAATTAAACATAAAAATACATACATACATATTTAAAATAAATACAAACTAAGTTATACCAACTCATATGTGTGATTCTCAATACCCAGAAACGAGACAAGTCAAATTAATCATGGAAAAAAAGAAAAAGAAAAAAAAGAAGAAGCAAACTTTAAAACAAAATGTAACAGTCCTTAGGCAACAAATAGCATTAAACATAACAGTTCCAAACATGAAACAACCATAAACCCACGAAAAACAACCATAAAAAAAGCAAACTTTAAAACAAAATGTAACAGATCTGAGACAAAATAAGACCTTACCCACTTATAATAAAGTTGAAAAGAACCTGAATTCAAACCCAGAAAGATTTTCAAGCACACAGAAACCCTAGAATTCAAAACAAAGACAAAAGAAAAGGGTACCTTTTTTTTTTTTTTTTTCCTTGGGAAAACTTTTTTTGGGTTTGAGGGGAAGTACTTGATGCTTAGTTTGGTTCAAAGAGTTGTCACTGAAACAGAGAGAAATTAAATATAATGATAGTGAAAGTGGTGAGAGTGTGGAGGGAACTGAAAAGTGAAGGGAGCGAAGAATTGGGTTTTGGGAAATGGGTCGTATTCACGCCTCCACAAACAAAGACAGTCACTTTTTTAAAGAGGCTGTTTGGATGTCTGTCTGAACTGAGGGAAACTCTGTTTTTGGGTTTGTTTGGTTGATTAGGTTTTTTTTTTCCTCAACAAGAATGGGCCAAAAAAAGTGTAATTTTGACATTCAATTTTAGGGGAAATGCTAAAAAGATTACATTGACTTGTTATGTTGATGATATCTATGGATCATATTCATTACTATATTTGTTTGTAAATATTATGTAGTAAAATTTGTGGTATTTTAAAACTTTATATATATATATATATATATATATAAAATATACATTGTTAAAACTTGAAAGTCTCAAAAGTTATAAAATTTTGAAAAAAAATCTAATTTTAATTCATATATATTTTTAATAATTTAATAATTATTGCAATAAATAAAAGAGATTTAAACTTTAAATATCTCTGTTGGAAACATCAAATATGCAAATACCAATTGGGTTACAAAGCTCTTAGTTTAATTCTAATAAAAAAAAAAAAAAAAGTTGTCAATTGCGTGGAATCCTTCTAACTGGGAAGTTGAAGAGATGGTCACAAGATGACAATAGATTTAAAGTGGGGGTCGGTGGCGGCTCCACTTGTATGTAAGGGTGGTCCTGGGACCACCTTCACTTGCCAATTTTTTTTTTTTTTTTTTTTTTACTTAGCAAAAAAAATTAAATAAATAGTTAATTTAAATTAATCTGTTTTGTGACCACCTAACTTGAAAAAGAAATGTATATATATGGGGCGGGCTCCCCTCCGGTCCAAAATTCTCCCATTCTCTCCCGTTTTAATCCTGATGCCAAACATGTGGCAAATGAAAAATCTAATGGTGAAAAACAAAGCCACCCCGAAACGTAATTTATTGCTTTGTTCAAATACCTTTCAGCTACCTCCCTTGCAAACTCTCAACCCATACATCACTACCCTTGGTAGCATATGGCTAGAAGCCATCGGAAATAGTGCCAGAAACCTTGGAGTTACTGGCGTCATTCCGAAAATCTCTTGGTGTTACATCTCTTCTGCAAGTAAAAAAAAAAAATTTCTAAAAAAAGTGGAAACTTCCGATTCTTTTCAGGGTTATCTCCATTTTTGCACAAATCCACAAAAACTCCATATGGGTCTAGCCAATTCTCATTCAATACTTGAAAACCCTATTGTACCATCTGGGGTTTGCTCCAATCCTCTTCCAAACATCAAAAATCTTAATGAATTTCACCAAAATTCACTTCTTAGGTTTTGGATCTCTTAGATCTAGGCATAACTTTTTGTGGGTTTTGCTTATTTCACTTCAAAGTAATCAAACCCAACATCTATTCTATTTTTTACAACAAATTACCCAAATAAAAGATATTGCCTCTTTGACTGTGTCAATACAAAACCTTATCTCATAGAAGTTTTAACTTGGCTCCCTTGTTGTTTCATTCTCCATTGGGACGTTGATTAGTTGGTGTTGAAGAATCTGCATATAATCATGCAGTATAAAATCTATAGAATAATCCATCTTGACTATCTGTGAAGGATGCAACTGTCGTGTTTCTAGGTAGAATTTCAGATGGCTCCGCTGCCAAGGACGGTGGTGTATAGGCTGTGGGTTTGCAAGGGAGATCGCTGAAGGTGTGGGTAAAATTGAAATAAATACATTTCAAGGTGGCTTTGTTTTTCACCATTAGATTTTTCATTTGCCATGTGTCTTGCATCCGGATTAAAACAGCCATGGGAGAATTTTGGACTGGAGGGGAGTCGGCCCCTATATATATACTTACAAAAAAAATATTATACACTAAATTAACCTATTTTGACTACTCTAATAAAAATGTTAAATATCCTGACTTGAGAATCACAAGAATTTGAGTTCAACAAAAATAAGAGTAATGCTACATCAATCCATAATATTTTCACAATAAATATTATGTGGTAAGTTGTTACTAATTCTAATTTGGGCTCAACATTGACATGTTTTACCTACCAATAACAGTTTGTTGTATAAGATTTGTTATGAAAATATTGTGGTCACTTTATTGTTCTTGTTTCAGCATTTTCAATTTTCAATTTCCACTTTATTTCTTATTAGTCTATTTTTTTCTTTCACTTTGTTAGTACAAAAAAAAATTGTAATATTTCATGTATTTGTGTGATTTTTTTGTGACGTTGATATATTCAAATTGTCTATTTATTAGATTTTGTATAATTTAAATTTCTTAGTGACCACTCTATAAAAGATTTATAGAGCCGCCATTGGTGGGAGTGTAAAACAAACTCACCCTAATCCAATCTAACCTAGTGCATGTATTGGAGATTATTTTTTTTTGGAAGCTTGGGTTGGATTAAGTTGAAAAATCTTTTAACGCAAGTAACACAACCCAACTCGTACTATTAATAGTCTTTAAAAATACATGTATTTTAAATTCATTAATTTTATTTTATTTTTTGGGAATAAAGTTTAAATTTGTTAGTTTGATTTTTTTTGGTATTTTGAAATTTAATTTTGATGAAATTGATATATTGCGCTCAATTGTAAATTGTAATCATTGATTAAATTATGGACTTAGATATATAAATGAAAACACAATTATTTATTTATTTAGCTTGATGAAATGCCCCTATAACTCGATCCCTATACTGGTTAAATTGGTTTTGAGAGCCACTATGACTTGGGTTGAATTGGAAAGTACTCAACGCAAAAATACCTCAAACTTAACCCAACTTGACTAGTGCACATCCTAAATCTGAGATGTGGTTATTGAAGTGAATACACAATTGGTAATTGCTCTTATTAGCTTGAAATCAAATATTGAACCTAACATTAACCCGTGTAGTACTCTTATTAATGATTGCAGGTTTCTTTGTCCATTAATTTTGGAGGCATTTCGGATTGAATATACCTATCCCAAAAAGAATCGTTGTGTTAAGTTTTGCATATAGAAGCTGTGTTGTAACTTGTAACTCAACTTAAGGCTGATACATGGATGTTTGTTATCCTAGACTCTTTCATTCGTAATTTGGTTTAATGAATCTTTTTTCACCACCAAAAAAAAAACCATCATGGTTATTGGATTTATCAATCATTCTCTTCAGTGCAACTCAGTCTCTCTTGTGCTTGCTTGCCTGGCCAAAAAAAAAATTATGACAAAATAACAGATGCATGAACCAAGCTTAATTTCTGTGAGAGTTATGCCTTTTATGGTTTTACTACTACCAGTAAAATGAGACTGCCAACCACCACAATTGGTCATTATCACACAGCAGGGTCACAATCATCTTTTAACAGTGCACCAAAACTTTGGTATGGTATGTTCAGAGGTTTGGTATCTGTCTCAGATGATGGACCCTCCACATCTATATCCAACCATCTACATAGAATGTATGCCAAGCAAATTCTTTACTGCAAAAAAATGATAAAAAAACTGTGAAAGTGAGATTTACTTCCATATAGCAAGTTTATTGAATTTCTGCATGTTGTACCTTGTAAAAATCGAACAATTATAGAAGCAATTTGAAATACATATGGTTTCAGGTTCGAAGATTGGGACTTCATATTCTTCTATAAATGGTCTCATGTTCAAGAATGGTTATGCCATTTGTTGAAAGCCTCTGAAAAAGAGATATTTTGACAAAATGCTCATGCTAGAATACTACAAATTTTATTACATGAATCTTATAAATTAATGTCACTAATTACCCAAAAAATTAATTCAAACCTACATTTGTCATATTGTTAAAATGGTAGTTAAGCATCAAATCACATTCTCATAAAAAAAAAAGTATCAAATCACATTATTGCCACATTATTATGGAAGTTTTTTATTGGAGAATTCTTGTTATGGAATAAATTCTTTTAGGACCACATAGGTAAAGGTAAGTGGTTTCTCAAAAAAAAAAGGTAGAGATAAGTCGTAATGTAAAAGAAATAGCCTCATCATTTTGCGGTCCAATGGAATGGATCCATCATCCATAATGAGTGCAACTGCAACCACATTGCAGACTTGCTTTTAGAACTTTGTTCTTTGGAGAAATTATAAGGTCCTCGTGATGGACAAGTGACGTGGTTCACCATTCTACTAAAAGACTCTTACCTGTATAAAATTGCCAAGTCAGAAATTTTTTTTAAATAGAAACTGATTACTGACTTAACAATTTTAAACAAATGAGAGTTTTTTAATGGAATGATGGACATGTGACGTAGTCCACCACGAGGACCGTATAATTTCTCTTTCTGTTTGGCTGCACTTGAGAGACAATGAAAAAAGGCATGGCAAATAACCGTCCGTTTATGTGTTTGTACATAGAGAGAAAAGTTTGTGGAATATATTTCTCCTGTGTTTGGTTTGCAAATGATAGCATGGAACTTTAAAAAATTGTTAATAAATTAATAAACTCCAAATAATTAGCTTTTTGCTAACAAAAATACAATCATACTTTTAAAGAAAGAACAAAAAAAATTATACATGGTGAATAAGTTGATTGAAAAAAGCCCAACTATAGACAAAATTTTGACCGGTTCTTTTTCGTTGGACAGCAGGTGGTAGTTGCTGAATAATTGACTTTTCTTAGACTCAAGTTCTTTTGAGGGAATTCAAACTTGAAACTTACAGTAACCAATAGGTGGCAATTATTAACCTAATTTCCAACCAACTCTACTCTACATTTTATCCAAAATGGCCATAAGTCTATAATATACCACTGAAAAACAGGAGACCAGAGAAACAGCAAACAGCAAATGGAACATAGACACATGTTTAGCGATAGTACAATGATAGTGCCATTAGATTGTTGGTGAAATTCTTGACTCAAGAGGGTCATTTTTACACAAGGCATTTAGGTCCTACTTAATAGAGCATATGGCCCTCGCATCTCTCCCTTCTAGCAAGATAAAGTCAGGTGGAAGACAGATGTGCAACGAGCAAGTGAGCAACTATCATGCAATAAAATAGGCTTTGACTCTGCATTGAATTGGTGGTTTCTGGTTAGAACTTACAAAGTTTATTTTCACCGTATGACAATAAGTAATAACATGAAAATTGCCAAATTCTAAGGGGTTTGGTATAGTAGTTTCCAAGGCCTACTGACATTCATAAGGTCCTAGGTTCAAAACTACTTACCAACATCTTAGGGTCATACGGTAAGGAATTGGGTCTCCAACAAGTTCTCATTGAATCAGACTCTCTCACAGTTGTCCAGAGCATCTCTTCCAAGGAAGTCAGTGGAGAAATAGGTCATATTATTCAAGGAATCTTGGGCATTCTTGACTGTTTTAGCAGTTGGCAAATCAGACATTTGAAGAGGGACTTTAATAAGGTTGCGCATGAGCTTGCCCACCATGCTAATTGTAATGAAACTAGTCAAGTCTGGGAAGGCTTTTCCCCTCCAGCAGTGAGACTCCTAATTCACCAGGATTGCCTACTCTGATGTAGCTTTCTTGCTTTATGTTGTACTTCAGGTCTTTGTTATTAATGGAAATTTTCTCATCCAAAAAAAAAAAAAAAGAGATCATCCTGTATGTGACATACACCTCTTCCTTTCTTTTTTATTGGAAAGTTGCACTCGCATCAAATCAATCTTGAACTCACAACCTCACCCTCCACCTAGTACTAGCAAGGGGAGCAGAGATTCCAGTTACATGCACCTTAAATTCAACAAGAGTCAAACCTCTCCATAAATCCTATTTTTACTTTGAAGATGATTTGGTCATCCAATGCAGGGATCACCCGACACATTATTATGACCCAATGGCATGAACAAGCAGCTGCTAAACATGGTAAAACAATAAGCTTACTAGGTATGGCTACCCAATAGCCATGCCTCACATAAATTTAGATGGAAAGCATAGCAACCATACATGAATTGAAAGGTAACTATGGTCACAATCATATCAAATGTAAAACCTAGTTACCCATGATCTCAACAGTCACCACCCATGGCTTTCTTTTGGGATAAGGCATTACCATTTGTGCTAGAGATCATTGGCAAAACATGCACAAATATGCAGCAAATAACTTCTAAACATGTCCTTCTCACAAATCAATATCATTTCTCATAAAGACACCTAGCCAAGAATTTGATCTTTCGCAGTTAGATAACTAAAGTACTATGATGAGCAATAATCTAAAAAAATTTAATCATTATACTAGACAAACTAATTCCCCCTAGTAGATAGTAACGAGTGGATACACCCAGCCTAGGCTGCCAAATCATTTGTGAAAAGCAAATAATCTATGAAACTAAAATGACTGGTTAAGGAGTAGACAATTGTACTTTCAAGTTTCAACCACAAGAGTTTGCCAGATCCCATACAACATTATTACAACTAAAGAGTTCTGCATCACCTCAAAGTCTCAAACATTACACAAAAAATACTTCATTTTCACCAGGTTTAATTCTATAAAACAAAAACACCCAAGTCTTATCCAGAGTATCTAATCTCAACTTATAAACCTTAAAAAGATGATTATTTACTAACATCATCCAAGAAGAAACAAGTAAAGGATATCTAGTCCTTGGAGAAGAATCTTAGTTCAATGACCATTGACTAACATCATCCACTCTGATCCAGTGCCATAATTCTTATTTTGTAGCATCAAAATTACACATTTGTAGTACTCATTTTCAAAACTATCTACCCAATAGCAATCCTTACTTGTTTAGAGTATCAAAAAAGTATATAGATAATTGGACTAAACATGAAGTAAGCAACTTACGAAAAACAGAAAAACCAAGCCCTATGACTAGAACCCCTCCCTCACCAGCTTTTTAAACCCCTAATCAGTGACTTTTCTTTCAATCCAACACCAAACACCTGAGGTCAACAAACTAAATTATCAAACCACTATCACCATTCAGTTCAAGTTCAATCTACGACCATTCACAATATATCATAAAATCAAGGCAAACCTCTTTGTAATAACTGCACACCTAACTATGAGCAAAGCATTATCCATAGCCATCTATTGCGTGACATAAAAAGCATAAATCAACTAATCCTTTTTTCTTTCCAAACTAATTAGATTAATCCTTAGCTTAAGTATCAAAAAATTTGGGTCAGCTATGGATTCGCAACAGACTAGTTAGATTCAGCCACATGTATTTTTTTCATCCAATTATCAATTCATTATTATCATTCAGTTAAATCTACCGCCATTCCCGCTTTACCCCGGCACTACATTATGCACTAACAATTCACAGACAGCACAAAACTCCTCCATTCACATTTTCAATAAATACAGCAAATGATTTCACTAAGCAAACAAGTTAACATTGTTTTAGCATATCAAAATTTGAAACAAACAAACATTAAAAATAAAACAACTAATTCATCATAAATCAAAATTGCGCCAAATATGAAATCCATATCAAAATTTTAAATCCAGATTAATCTCCCTAAAACGACAGAACAAGAAACAAAACGACATAAATAGTCCTAAAACGACATATAAAATAACCGATTTGAACCTCGAGAATTCTCTCTCTCTCTCTCTCACTGTGTCTCTGTCTCTAACGGTAGGATTTCTGGAACCTAGCCCTAGCGCCACGACCACCGAACTTCTTAGGCTCACAGCGTCTCGGATCGGCGACAAGCAAAGTCCGATCATATCGAACCAGAATATCCTTGATCTCCTTCTTGCTTTGCTCGTCTACATACTTCTGGTAGAAAGCGACGAGTGCCTTTGCGATGCTCTGGCGAATCGCGTAGATCTGAGAGGTGTGACCTCCGCCTTTGACTCGGATCCTCATGTCGACGCCGGCAAAACGGTGTCGTCCGAGGAGGAGGATCGGCTCGTAGGCTTTGAACCGTAGGATCTCGGGCTCCACCAGCTCGATCGGGCAGCCGTTGATCTTGATCAGACCTCGGCCGCGCTTGCAGTAGGTTACGGCCACCGCGGTTTTCTTGCGGCCGAAGCATTGTACGGACTCCACTGCTGGCGTCGCCATGGTTTGTGCTCTCTGTGTGTGCGTGTGTGTGAGAGAGTGGAGTCTAGGGTTTGGAGGAGAAGGGAGTAATATACGAGGGATTGTGGGTATTTTTCAGGGTTTGGGTTCAGGGTTTTTGGAGGCTAGATGGACGGCTGTGATTGGTTGTGGAATTCAGTGATTGGGTGACTGGGATGCGCATCTATTTTCCGTGCTGTTGGAGTCATTTGACGACACGTGGTCTTAAAAGGGTGAGAGATTTGATGCCACTGTCCATTATTAATCCATTATCTTCTTTTTATTTTTTTATTTTTTATAAATACATTATTAATATATTATCAAAATTCTTTAAAGAGTGTGAATTATCTAGCCAAAATAGGAAATTAACACTTTTTGCCAAACAATATAATTAGTAGACACTGTTTTCAAATTATATTTTTTTATTAACATCTTAAGTCTAAAAAACTCGATTTAGGGCCTATAAATTGAGTATTTGAGACTCGATTTCCATGGTTTGATCAGGTCTGATGTGACATTTTTTCCAAGTGGCGACTACCTGGAAATTGAGTCCTTAAAACTCGATTTATAAGCCACCTTGCTTTTTAAGTGTGTGTGTGTGTGATTATTGGTATAGTTTTAATATGAGTACAGAGAGGAAAATAAAAGGAGGTCATCGAAAATAGTACAACCCACAGCCACTCGATCCAGCCAACCCATAGCTAGCCAGACCACACCACGCAACCCAATCCGTGCTACCCAAACCGCGCTGCCTAGGCCACGCTGATCTGGGTCTCTTATCTGATCTGGGTCTTTAGATTTTTTCTCTCTCTAATCTGATTGTGCTGGGATTGTTGTGTCTCTGATCTGGCCAAAATTGGGAATTAACAGTGTTTTTCAAACAATATAATTAGTAGGCACTGTTTTCAAATTATATTTTTTACTAACATCTCAAGTCTAAGAGGGTCGATTTTGGGTTATAAATCGAGTCTTTGAGGGTCGGTTTTCATGTTCTGATCAGGTCTGAGGTGACACTTTGTCCACCTGGAAATCGAATCTTAGAAACTCGATTTATATATCGACGCTTTAATACTCGATTTGTCCTGTAAAACTTTCAAACTAAAAAGATGAAATTTTCGCATGTGTTGGAGTACAAAACACAAACACAAATCAACCACCATCAAATACAAGCACAGACTAGCCAATTTCAAATACAACCCACAAATCTGAGCATTAATCCAACCAAATCCACCCCCAACAACCACCTAAAATCGAGGTTCCACCCCCAACAACCACCTAAAATCCAAATTAAAAAAATAAAAACCCCAAAACCCATTAGATTAGAGAGAGAAAGAATCCAAGGAGAGAGAGCTCACCTCATCTGGGTTGCACTGTCAGGGCTGCACGGCCTGGGTCTGAGGCGAGGGGACTCCGATCTGTCAAAAACGACGTCGGATCCGGTGACTTTTTTGGACGGTGTCGTATTTGGAAGAAAAATATCTGAGCGATGTTTTCTCCTTCGTTTTCTCGCTTTTTATTTTTTGGTTTTTCCTAGATTCTTGCTTTTTTATTTCTCTCTGCGGGCTTATAAATCGAATGTTAAATACTCGATTTCTAGGTGGTCACCATGTGGAAAAAATGCCACATCAGATATGATCAGACCATGGAAATCGAGTCTCAAAAGACACGATTTATAGGCCTTAAATCGAGTCTTTTAGACTCGAGATGTTAGTAAAAAATATAATTTGAAAACAGTACCCACTAATTATATTGTGTGACAAATGGTGTTAATTTCCAATTTTGGCCCTCTGATTTGATTGTGCTGGATTGTTGTGTTTTTGGGATTTCTTATTTTATTTTATTTTATTTTTTTGTTGGTATTTCTAGGAATGGCTGAGAGACTTGAGACTTAAAATTTTTTTGGTTTATAAATCGAATCTTAGAGACTCGATTTCCAAGTGGACGCCACGTGGAAAAAATGCCACATCAGACGTGATCAGACCATGGAAATCGAGTTTTTGAGACTCGATTTATAGGCCAAAATCAAGTCTCTGAGACTCGAGATGTTAGTAAATTATATACTTTTAAAACCGTGCTTACTAATTATATTGTTTGAAAAACACTGTTAATTCCCAATTTTGGCCGAATTATTTAGTATTTTTTAGGAACATAGTATAAAAACATTAGTTTGTTGGCCATTCTTTGAGGCAATGGGATGGGCAAGGTTGGAGGATGGATTGTTGTCCAAGCCCATTACTACCTCACTCACATGTCGGGATAAACTATCTTGCCTAATCCACATCTCAAATTTCACAAGGCTCTACTCACTTGTTATAATTTTTAAAGGAAAAAAAAAGTAATTATTTTTTTAATAACTTTTTATATTTTCTATGAAAGTGATATTATAACTTTCCTAAAATGGTTTATTAATAAATGCTTTAAGAATATCTGTTAATCAGACAATTTTTTTTAAAAAAATTCTAAAATGTGTTATAATAAAATAAATCATACTTGAAATTACAAATAAATTGATCATGATCACATCAAATCAAATGAATTTTTATCAATGACCAAATAATATAATTCAAAGTGTTTAATAAGACAGAATCATAACAGAAAAAAAAAAAAAAAAAAAAAAAAAAAAAAAAAAAAATCTTAAGGCTTGTTTGGTAGGAGGATTTTGTTTTTGTTTTCAAAATAATATGAAAGCAATTTAAAAAAAATTTAAATTGAAACTAGTTTTCAGATAATAATTTTTACATTTTCTATCTTCATTTTCTCCCAATTTTATTTCCTTTACTTTTTCATCCTCCCCATTTTTTTTTTTATCATTTTCTCCCAATTTTCTATCCTCATTTTTAGATAATAATCTTAGGGCTAAGCACTAATTATCATTGTTGCCCATTCGCACCTTCCAAAATGGCAGCCACCGAACCTTTAAAAACCTATGAGCATTGCACATATTATGGATCCGTTTGGGAACAACTTATTTAACTGAAATTGAAAATTTTTTGCAAGTTTAGAGGTAGTTGAAATAGTACAGTGAGACTTATAAATAATACCAAAAAGTGCAATGGGACCCATGAATAATAGTAAAAATAAGCTAAATAGTAAAAAAAAAAGGCTTTTTAATCTGGCTTTCTTTTAGTTGAAATTTACTGTTGTTACTTAAAGGTTACCCACTTGACTCTTATTAAAGAAAAAAAAAATACTCATTTTCAGGGCACGTTTGTTACAATGTAATGATTATTACATGGGAATAGAAATAAATATTATAAGGAATACATTAAGTTGGAATGTAATAAGTATTACTATTCATTAGTTTGGTGACCATTTACGAATAGAACCCTGAATATGCATCCACAATTTAGTAGAGTATAAAAAGAAGATGTAATTAAATCATTTTTAAGTCAAATTTCCTAAAATACACTAATTTTAGGGTGTTCAAGATATAGCTAATAATTAACAAGAAAAATTTGTTTTCTTTCTTTATCAAAAGTGCTGAATATCTATTCTTCATTTTGAAGGATAGTTATTCATAAGGAATAACTATTCATTGTAATAAAAACAATAACTAAACAATCGAATAGTTATGCCATAAGAATATCGATTACATTATAATATCTATTAAAGTCTAACAAATGTGCCATGTTTTTTATCATCAAAGTTTCAAAGCACTAGTCTCTATGTTTCTGATTTTCCATGCCTATGTGTCTAAACTCTAAAGTAATGACAAGCAAAATGATTAAAAAGTCATGAATGAAGAAAGAGAATACATTCGGTCAGGCTGTGGCGTAAAACAATGGTTTTACGCCAGCCAATAGATTTCTGCCATGTCATCTTTATCGCTTAAATTAGTCTCCAAACACAGAGCGAAATATAGAAAACCCACACAGCCCTGCTTCCTCCCTCTTCCATCTTTGCTTGCCCAAACCTCCACCACACCACACACCAAAGCTCATTGCCACAGAGTTCGTCGGAGCTGTGCGTGGAGCTTGGAAACATACCGGAGCTGCCGTGAATTTTCCCTTTTCCCCAATTTGGATTTCGAATTATTGATGGGTTTTTCTGGATTTATGGGTTTTTTTGGAGCCTCATGACCGAATGATTTATGTTCTTTTTTTTTTTTTTTTTTTTTTTTTTTTTTTTTTGTATTTTGGTTTCAAACTCATCTGGAAAGCAAGTTGCTTCATCTGTATTCGAATTTGAGTTCCCAAATTTCTCCTTTGGTGGATCTATGGAGCTTATGGCTATCTCCAAGAGGAAGATACCTTCTCACTTCTCACTTTATTTTCATTTCAATGAGTAATATATCAATCTGGGTTTGTTGGTTTGAATTCAGGATTAGGGATTAGATTTTTTTTTTTATCTGTTCCTAGGCAATAGTGTGGGGTTTTTATTTTTGTTTATTTTTTGAATCTGGGTTTTCTTTTCTGAGCCTTTTTCAATTTTTTGGGTGAAAGTTTTGGTTGAACTGTTATTGGTCTCTCTTTGTTGAATACTACCCATAATGTAGTTTTCTTTTTCTTGGTTTCTTTCCATGTTATTTTGTATAAGTTTTTGTGTGGGCAATTTGTTATAGATGTAGCTTTGTGTGGCTTTTCAATTTGTTCATGTTTGAATGCTGAAAAACTAGAAATTAATGAACTAGAAACTCAAGTTTTGAGTCTGATAAGCCATGGTATTTATTAAATTTAAGCAAGGGTCCAGAACCGTTTGTGCAGCATGAATTTTCCAGCTCCGGTATGTTTTCGAGCTCCACGCACAGCTCTGGCGACCTCTGTGGCGGTGAGCTTTGGTGTGTGTAGTGGTGGAGGTTTAGGCAAGCAAAGATGGAAGAGGGAGGAAGCAGGATGGGTTTTTTGTATTTTGCTCCATAATTGGAGACTGGAGAGGGATTTAAGTGATAAAGATGATGCGGCAGAAATCTATTGGCTGGCGTAAAACCAGTGTTTTACGCCACAGCCTGACCGAATGCATTCTCATGAAGAAAGCCACCTCACTTAAAAATTTTGACGTTTCTTCCTCTTATTTATTTTGCACGTTAAGACAACGTAACAAAGAGGGCAACACCGCAAAAATCACACGCACAATGATTTAGGAAAATTAAACCAGACTTCTTCAGCTGGATTGGTTGAGCCAGCCCAGCCATCCATCCCATCAGACAGAATATCTGGTTGAGAAATTCTGAAATTTTGACTTGTAGATCTCCGAGTTTGTCGGGTTTCAATGTGGGTTAGATTTAGAATTTTAGATCTCATGTGCAGGCAGAAACTTCGACTCTTCGAGTGGCACTATCTCACGCGAGAGTAAGAAAAAGATCAAAGAGTATCTGAGTATGTCAGATAGACAGAGAGCTTAATAGTTAATATAGTAAAAAATTTCTCGTACCGTAGACCTAAAGAAGAAAAAGAAAACTGCTTCAAAATCCAAAAATGGTTTCTCTCAACTTTTCTTAACCCCACCTCTAAAAAAAACAAAGAGCTAACTTATATATTAGAATTCAGATCCCTTCGAAAGAAACTAACTTTACTACCAACGATATTTGACACAAAGATCAATCAAACCGCATAATTAAACTGGAACAACTGAAGGAAAAAAGTTGGAAAAGATTCATGAAGCATAATCAAGACTCATGAAGCATTCATAGATGCTTCAATATCTACTATTACAGTCCCAAGCATATTCCTTATGGCTAGTAATCTGATGATGGAACAGATTTACTTGAGAAAAGAAGCCAAGCGTTTGATCATAGCCTTAGCATTCTCAGCCTCAACATTGAAGAAGTGGAAAGCATGATCTTCTCCCTTCACTTCAAACAATTCTACTTCCCCTTTCCACCCACACTTCTTCATTTCATCACAATACCAAACACCTCTTTCCCTCAGCATATCCTTCTCAGCCACACACACAAGCAACTTATCACAAGCAAGTCCAGCCAAGCTTGGCGCACCAGGCCCCAATGGATTGATCAGTGGACTGTCAATGCCTCCAGTTGCCGAGGGATACACTAAGCTCCAAATTAAAGAAGTCAAGCTCTTCTCATGTCCTTCCTTAGACTCTGATCCAATTGGCTTCGAACCCCAAAAGTAAGGCTGAGAAAGAAAAGCACCAAAAATTTTAACACCACCGGGCAAGCTCTCAGTCCCAGCTCGCAGGGCCAAGTTATGTGCTGTATTGGCTCCAGAACTGTCACCCCCTATATAAATTCTTTCGAAATCACCATGATTGATTAGCCATGGTTCTTTACCGTTACCAGCTGAGTGAGAGGCAACCCATTGAAGTGCAGCCCAGCAGTCTTCGTAACAAGCTGGAAGAGGGTGCTCTGGTGCAAGTCTGTACTCGACAGAGATGGCTACAACATTGGCTTCGGAGACAATGCTGTTGAGGTAGCGATGGGAGGAGAGGGAGAAGGCTGATTCGACGCAGAAGGCACCGCCATGGAAGTAGACCAAGATGGGGAGCTTTTGGTTTTGGTTATGGGGAGTGAGTTTTGGGAGGTAGAGGCGGGCTGAGATTGAGGGGTTCTCTGAGATGGTAATGTCTTTGGATGAGACTCCGGTTTCTGGGTCTTGATCAGGTGATGGTGGGACAATCGGTGAACCAAACAAGCGTTCCACCGAGCCGTCAGTGTAGACCCGGATGAGGGGAAGAAGCTCAGTGGCTACTTCTTTGGTGGTGGAAGCCATTGAAGCCTTGTAGAGAGAGAGAGAGATGGTACTGAATTCGGAGAGTAAGAGTCAAGAGTCTAGAGAGATGGAGTGGGTGGATGCAAATAAATAAGGGTAAAAATCACTAAATCAGTTCCTATTGTACAAGCTTTCACATGCACAAACTGCACATTGAAGTCACAGTTTCCATAATAAGCACCACTCAATAAATATTGAGCAAAATGAGGTATGGTACGTAACGTGGTGGATGAAAATAATGAATGAGCTGCATTATCAGTTAGCTTTCTAGTGTCACTGAAAAAGTCACAACTCGTCACTTATTACAAGACTTTTTCCTTTTTTTAATAGACGGGAATTTTCATTAAAAAGCAAAACAACCTCTAAAGAGGAGGTTACAAAACGATCATACAAGGGTATTTAAACTATGCTACCTAATTATCAGTTGGCAGTGAGCAGTTGCACTTCTTAAAGGGCTATAAAGCAATGCTACCTATCAGTGTTACACAGTATTCATCAAAAAAAATATAAGTGTTACACAGTACTTCGTGTTCGTATCATCATTTTTTGCTATCATTTTTGGAGAAGTACATGATTGGAAAATGGGATTCTAGTTCCTTTCAAGAGTACTTCAAACCGAATATATATACTGCACATCATTTTAGTTTTATTGAGTTCTAAAAGGGTGTATAATATCACATCATTTTAATAAAAATTATTTCATCAAATAATAAATATAATGTTGTTCACAAATTTACTTTTATTTCATCATCTTTCTATTTTGCAGTAATAAATTTACTTCTATCTAACTCATAGTTGAAAAAAATGAGGGATTAATAACTTTTCATAATTTTTTTATGATTTTTTTTATGATTAGTGTATAATAAAATAATATCATTCTTATAATAATTTATCATCTCAAATACAATTCAAAAATTAAAAATTAAAAAAAAAAATTGCTATCTAAGCGTGATGCGATGCTAGACATTGATAAGAAGCTTTGGGGCAACCTATATAATTACAATTTTTCATATCAAATTATTGAATTTATAAAATACATTATCAATCAGCAATATATATAGGTTAAAAGCTGTTAGGTTTGTTGGACAAATTCTTATATCAAAACTATTTAGAATCGTAATCTAATCAAATTTGGATGGTATCAATATAATCATATATTAAGGTTAAGTTTAACTAGGTTAAAAGCTATTCAAAGATGAGGTTTTTATTTGCTCAAAAATGATAAGTTAATGATCTTTTGAACATTTCATCATCATAAATAATTTCTAAGTTAATCTGGTTTCATTAAAAAATCAAACATCAGGCTGTCAATAATGGACACAAAGTTGACCTAATTGAATTTGAAGTGAGTGAAATATATATATGACCGTTTGAAATTGGTACATTGTGCTATTCTCGAAAGTTTGCTTGACAATTGTTCGAGTGAAATTGAGAAAAATAGAAATCTGACTTTAAAGGGTAGACTATGTAACCTAGTGAGTTCCTATATAAAAGCAATCATTGTTGCAAAAAATGATTTTTGTTTTCAAAAAATAAAGTTAAATTGTACACTAAAAAAAAAAAAATACAACAACCTTGAATTTTGTGTCCACATATGATCAGTAAATTTTTGTCAATTTTAATTTTCTCTTTTAAACATTTAATATTTTTTGTATTGTGTTCCTAAAACGCTCGTTAACAAGAATCTATTCACATTTTTTTTTTTTTTTTTTTTTTTTTTTTGGTAAACAGAGAGGAAAATATATTACATAAAATCAGCAGTTACAACCCGAGTGACTCGGTTATACAAAACAGCATTAGCATCATTAGATAAGACCTCCATAATACCAAAAGGGGGGGTCATATAGTAAACAAAAGGTTCAGACAGACTATGGCCAAGTTTAGCAAGGAAATCAGCAGCTTTGTTGGTCTCCCTATAGCAATGTTGCAGCTGGACCTCCTGGAAAGCTTGAAGAATGGTCCTGCAAGTATCCACAATGGGTTGGGTTAGCCGATTGGTGGCTTTAGTGTTAGATAACAGATTAACAACTTCAATGGCATCCACATTAACAATGAGCTTTTCAACACACATATTTCTAGCCATAGAAAGGCCATCCTTTAAGGCCCATAGTTCAGCCAAAAGGCAGTTAGTAGTGCCAATTTTTTTAGTGAAGCCTTGCACCCAAGAACCACATGAATCTCTAAGAAGGCCGCCTCCACTCGCAAAGCCTGAAGAAGACAAGACAGAGGCATCTGTGTTAAGCTTATGCCACCCAGGATTTGGTTTGGCCCAAGAGACAACCAAGTTTCTTTTATGGCTGCTGGAGTTAGTTCCTTGAGTGAGGAAGAAAAATTCCGCAGCTTTTGCAATGCAATCTTTAATAAGGGGGGGGGCTGCCTGCTTCCGTTGATGGACAATAGAGTTCCTGTTCAACCAGAGAGACCAAATTCCAAAACAGAAAATGACTTTCCATGGCATAAGATGGCGTTTTGAGATAATAGTGGAGGTACCATTGAGGTGAAGCCAGTCAAGAAGAGGAAGACTAAAAAACTGAATGACTTTTGAAGGAAGGCCAAGCTGATTCCAGAAACTTACGGCAAAAGGACATTCTCTAAGGAGATGGTTTATTGACTCAACTTGACTATGGCAAAGGGGGCAAGCTTGATCTAAGATTAAACCCCTTGAACCCAAGACTTCTCTGACAGGGATGCTATTGTGAGAACAAAGCCACAAGAAAATAATAATTTTCTGAGGGACTTTCATTTTCCAAATCCAGTTAGAGGTGAAAGTAGGCGGGTTCAAAGCATTTAACCCTTTAGCTAAAAGGTAAGCCGAGGCTAAGTTGAAATTGCCATCCCTTGAGAGAGACCATGCAGTTGTGTCACCGAGAGGGGAGGTGAGATTGATGGGGATGGCTTGAATAATATCAATAAAGGATTGTGGGGGGGAGAAGGAGAGGCTCTCCCAGTTCCAGCAACCATTAGAGTCAATAAAATCACAAACCATTTTATCCTCTTCATGAACATTGAGGGGACCATAGAAGATGGACCTGACAGGACCTATAGAGCACCAAGTATCACTCCAAAAGGAAGTAGAAATTCCCGTGTGAATGACTTTCCTTAGTCCTTTGTCCAAAAGAGGTTTTGCAGCCTTACAAGCTGCCCACGTACGAGAGCAAGCCCCTTTGGAGGACCAAGGGTTATTAATTGCGTGGTTGGAGAGATATTTTGCTCTTAGGACTCTTACCCAAGGAGAATGATCATCATTTGTAATTTCCCAGTTCAGCTTGGCCAAGAGAGATAGATTTCTAGGTCGGGAAGCATGAATGCCAAGACCTCCATGATCAGTAGGAGAAGTGACCTTATCCCAATTCACCATGTGCATTTTCCTTTTTTCGGGAGTGGAGGCCCAAAGAAAGTTACGATGAGCCCTATCAAGCTCTTGGCAAACTCTGCTGGGAAGAAGGGCACCCTGCATCACATAATCTGCTATTGCAGTGGAAGAAGTTTGAATTAGGATGCGCCTACCAGCCAAAGAGAGCAAATTAGCTTGCCAACCCGCCAATTTTTCTTGGGTTCTTTGAATAATAAAGTCAAAATCCTTGCTGCCTCGGTCAGAAAATTTAAGAGGAAAGCCCAAGTATTTGTCAAACTTGGTTGTTTCTAAGAAGCCCAAATTGTTGCAGATGCTGTCTCGGATTGCAAGGGGAGTGTTTTTTGAGAAGAGAATCCGGGATTTATCATTGCTGACCTTCTGCCCAGAGAGCTGGCAAAAGTGATTAAGCACATCGTCTATTGCACTAGATGTGGATACTGAAGCTTGCCCAAAGAGGATTAGGTCATCTGCGAAAAAAAGATGAGTGAAAGCCGGACCAGATCTGGAGGCCTTGACTGCTTTCCAAGCCTTGTTATTGATCTTTTCATGTATGAGAAGCCCGAGGTATTCAAGGCAAAGAATGAAAATATATGGCGAAATGGGGTCTCCCTGACGAATACCTCGCGAAGGGAGAAAAGGCTCAAGCTTACCTCCATTGAAGAGGATTGCAACAGAAGAGGTTGAGATACACTCCATGATTAAAGCAATAAGATTAGAAGGAAAATTGAAGTGGAGCAAAACTTCCCTAATGAAGCTCCATTCCAACCTATCAAAGGCCTTTTCGAGGTCAATCTTAAGGGCCATAACACCAGTACGCCCCTTTTTTTTCCCCATGGAATGGAGGATTTCTTGGGCTATTATCATGTTATCACGGCCTTTCCGACCAGGGATGAAGGCAGTTTGAAAGGGGGAGACCAATTGGTGCATGAAAGGCCGAATTCTATTGACGATTATCTTTGTCACAGCTTTGTAAATTGTTGAGCACAGGCTAATCGGCCTAAAGTGCCCAAGAAGTTCAGGACCAACCCTCTTAGGAATAAGAACAACAAGAGTTTGGTTTAGGTAGGCTGGCATCACACCAGAAGCAAAGATGGTTTTAATTTCCTCCGTGACTGATTGCTCAAGGGTGGGCCAAAAATGTTGGAAAAACCCAGCATGTAAGCCATCAACTCCTGGAGCTTTGTAAGGCTTTAGGGAAAAGATGGCATTCTTGATTTCCAGAGAAGAGACATTGGCGGAAAGCAAAGATGAATCATCCTCAGAAAGTGTAACGGCCCAATCGACCTCAAAATCTGAGTGGATAACAGAAGTGGGATGTTGGGTTGTATAAAGCACCCGAAACCCATTAAGAATGTGCTCACTAACTTGCTGCTCATTGGTCAACCATTCGCCAAGATGGTTTTTCAGTCGATCAATTCTATTAAACTTTCTGCGAGTTATGGTTTTGACATGAAAAAAGGCAGTATTTCTGTCTCCTTGGGTTTGCCAATCTAAGCGGGATTTGAGAGCCCAAAAATCTTCCTCTTGATTCAATATTTCAGAGTATGCTAGAGATAGCTCTTGATCAAGGGAGAGGAGAAAGGGGGAGGGCTTAACTGCAATGGCTTTTTGGACCCCTATAAGGCGAGCTAGAATTATTTTCTTTCGAGCAAATAAATTTCCAAAAACCTCCTTATTCCAAACAGTGGCATAATTTGTGAAAGAAGAGATGGCCTGGGCAAGGTTGGGAGCATGATCCCATGCCCTATCAACGATAGCAGGAAATCCCGGGTGGGTGAGCCACATTTTTTCGAATCTGAAAGGTCTTTGAGGCTTGTTGTGCACTGCTCTAGATAAGCTTAAAAGGAGAGGGCAGTGGTCAGAACTTATCCGAGGAAGATGAGTTACATTTGCCTCAGGGTAAGTGATAGTCCAACTAGGATTGGCCCAACAACGATCAATTCTAGTTTGGATAAGCCCATTGGCATCTCGACGATTAGTCCAGGTGTAGATGGGCCCAGAAAACCCGAGATCAATCATGTTGCAAGAACTCATGCAGTCACTATAAGCTGTAGCCCTGGTCATGTTAACTCTATTTCCCCCCAATTTTTCAGAGTCGTTGAGAACATCATTAAAATCCCCCACAATGGCCCAGGGAAGATTATGGAGGGTAGAAACAGAACACAAGTTTTCCCAAAGAATCTTACGTTCAGCAAATCTAGGGCTACCATAAATTGCAGAGAGGAGCCAAGGGTGATCAAAATTATTTACCTTGACAATGGCGTGAATCTCTTGCTCAGTGGCCGCAAGAACTTCCAAGTCGGCCATGTCTTTCCGCCATAAGAGCCAAATACCCCCAGCAAAGCCAATAGGGTCAGTAGTGTGAATACCATCATAGGGCAAGGATCGGAGAATATCACCAGCTCGAGATCCGCTAATTCGGGTCTCAGTTACAACCACAATGCCAGGAGAGTGAAACTTAGTTAGATCACGAATACAGCTTCTAAAGGAGGGTTTCATGGCCCCCCTACAGTTCCATATTAAAATATTCATTTTAGGAGATAAATGATGTTCGAAGGACTCACATTCAAGAGCGAAAACCCTCCTGGAAGTCATCCACTTCCATCCCACCTGTCGAAGCTCCGCCCTGCCCACATGAATTCCCGGCATCAGAGTGACAGAGTGTTCCAGGAGGTTCAGCTGAGTTTGTTTGGTCAGAGTGCCAATGGTGAAGCTCGCCGTTGCTACCATGGTTTGGATCAGTTTCAGTTGGGGAAGGGTGCCCTGCATCAGAACTCCAGTGTACTCCCCGGTCAAGAATTTCCTCTGACATATCTCCAACGGCACAAGCTCTCTCTCCATGAGGTCGAGCGATGCTTCGGAGAGGTCTTTCTCCAAGAGAATCTTTGAGTTGCTGGAGGTCCTCTGTCCTATGGGTAGCAGAGGTGGACGATCCAGAGTGAATCTCCACCATGGGTTGGGAGTGTAAAACCATGCCGGATCGGTCAGAGGAAGGCATCCGTCGATTATGCTTTTCTCCGTCAGCGGGAAGATGAAGCTCCAGGCTTCCATCAGATTTTTGTCCGTCCACCCGTAGATCATCAGTGGATCCCATCGTATATTGTTGATCATAGAGTCTCCCAGTTCCACAGCCTTGTTCTTGTGCCAGATAGCCCAAGGCATTTTGAGGACAGAAGTCAGGTGATGAGGATGAGGTTGGAGAAGAGGTAGTTTGGGAGAGCGGCGCTGTTGGTTCAACGTGAGCTTGGAAGGAAAAGATTGGATTAAAGCATCCAGCTGAGTTACGGTCATTTGGAGAAAAGGGCAGAGTTTGCTTGGGCCTTAGGGTCTGCTTCCCATTTTGACTAATGGGCCGGGCTGTGGGACCCCTAGAGGAGTTGGATGGCTTTTGCTTAGAAATAACGGTTGATTTTTGAAATTGTCTAGTTGCGGTGACTAGTTTCCTTTTGCCTTTACTGGCACTTGGTTCTGGTTCATTTACTTTATGGGGAGACGGGTTGGATTGAGAGACGGGACCTTGATGTGTGGGAGAAGGAACAGGATGGTAAGGTGGCTGAAGTGACTTGCCTATAGGAGTAGGTTGTTTCTTGGCAGTAGGCTTTTTCCTAGACACCAGTAGCCATGGTCCAAAGGCGTCAGTCTTTTCTTCAGATGGAGGGGTTTCCATGGAAGGTGATTCAGTACCATGGGAGGATGGTTGTGGCTGGGTATTACTAGAGCATGCGTTATCAACGTTCTGCTGCTCTGGGCTAGAGGTTTTGGGGACTTCCTTGATGGTATATTGACACCATTCCTTTTTATGGCCCAAACGACCGCATGAAAAACAGAGGGAGTGAATCCCTTCATAGGTGACTGGTTGTTTGAACTTACCGATGAGTATGTTTTTAACTAATGGCTTATCTAAGCATACTTGGACACATAGGCGAGCAAATCTACCTCTAGAGTTTGTGGCAGTGTGTCCATCAATTCTGAGGACTGGGCCTATCTTTGAGCCAATCTTTTTGAGGATCACAGGGTCATAGTATTCTATAGGCAGCCGAGGTAGGCGAATCCAAATGGCCACCTGTGAAAGGTTAGCCTCGGTGGCATTGAATTCAGGTTCCCATGCCTTTATAGCCAGAAAATGTTGCCCTATAAACCAAGGACCATTCTTCAGGACATGGTCGAGATCCTTGTTGGACTCAAAACGGGCTAGGAAGAAATCTTCGCCAAGATCAACAAGGTCAAGTCTATTGTTGGGCTTCCAGAGATCACGAACACGCTGGGAAAGAAACTGATAGCCCACAGTTCTGCCAAAGGTTTTTATGATGAGAGCATTCGACCATTGGGATCGGATACGAGACTTTTCTTCTTTTGAGAGGGCTATAGCAACTGTTCCTTCTTCAAGATCATCTTCCTCAACGTCCGAGTCAGCTTCTTCAAGCATAAGGCCTGCGAGACTAAAGGCGCTTTCATAGGCACCAGGAAGATGTCCTACTAACTTTTCCTTATAGCTGAGGTTTTGGTTCTGGACAGGGGGAGCAAAAGGTGAAGGATCATGGCCTTCCTTAATCTTCTTGGTGCTACGATGGAGAGTATCTTCTTCTTCGCTGGAGAGAGGGAACGCTCGAGACGTCATTTCACGGTTTATTCACATTTTTTTACTAACAGACTAGAGTGACTCAAAATCCTATTTCCATGATTATGTCCTTATTTGCAACCCTACCTTTTAATTTATAGCCATGCAGTCAGACGCGGAAAGTTCAAAAACAAAGTATAACCTCTTTTTCTGTGTGTGTCTACGGATGGTTAGAGTGTCTCAATCTCTTGAGACTACTATATAGAACCAATATTGCTTTAATATTGATAGTACTGGCACAATTTGAACAAAGATAACGTAAAGCTAGACTAAGAACGATACTGTTTAAAAATAAAAAAATAAACGATACAGACTAGAGTGACTCAAAATCCTATTTCCATGATTATGTCCTTATTTGCAACCCTACCTTTTAATTTATAGCCATGCAGTCAGACGCGGAAAGTTCAAAAACAAAGTATAACCTCTTTTTCTGTGTGTGTCTACGGATGGTTAGAGTGTCTCAATCTCTTGAGACTACTATATAGAACCAATATTGCTTTAATATTGATAGTACTGGCACAATTTGAACAAAGATAACGTAAAGCTAGACTAAGAACGATACTGTTTAAAAATAAAAAATAAACGATACTAAGCTAGACTAAGCGACAAGTTATGATTTGTTTAATACCACTTTTACATGTATTAGTTACTTTCACCACTTTTGTTCACAAATCACAATATATTATATTAGCGGTGGGTCAAGTGCGCGGTGGGTGGGAGACAGAGACTAATGCATAGTGGGTGTGGGCTGTTGTCCTCGATTTCTCAAGTCAACTGTCAATTGGTAGATATCTTAGAGCTTAAGACGTGTTTGGTAGTGTGTTTTAACATCATGTTTTCAATTTTTAAACAATATTACATATATTTTTATATATTTTTTTACCTATATGTATTTCAAAAAAATACAAATAACGTTACTAAAACAACATTATCAAATAGTCCCTAAAGGTGTGGCAATGGATAATCTCTTCTTTTTGGGAAAGAGTACTCTTATCTCTATGGCATGGCTAGATGAATATTTACAAGCTTTATGGAGGACTATGGCTGTGATGGCTATTAAAATTGGGATCCTATGCAAAATTGGTGAGAATGTCTAGTGAATTCGGATAGTAAAATTTGATTGATAAATATCAGATTCTACCTTTTGTAAAAAACCAAAGTAAAAATACCATTAAATCAATAATTAATGATACATATGGAGTCTAAATATTCTATCTTACTTTTCCTCTCCATTATATACTCCACAAATAAAAATATGCCACATGTCTATCTTATTTATTAAATGTTAAATTTATGCATTCTATTATTTCAATTACCTAAATATGATGAGTTATTTATTTTAGAAAATTGAAATAATAGAATACATAAATTTAGCATTTAATAAATTCGATGGACATGTGACATGTTTTTATTTTTGAAGTATATAGTGGAGCAGGAAGAGTGAGACAAAATATTTGGACTCATATATATGTTAAATTTTCAAAAAAGAAGAAGCAGATATATATGTTAGAGAATTTTAAAATTCAAGTTACATATAATTACATAATTTAAATGCATATTTAAAATAGATATGTACATTTATACACATTTGGAGTGAGATAAGGCAGAGACTTTTAAACAGGAAAAACCTATGGAAGACAGAGCAGAATAAAACGGGTCAAGTAAGACAATGAATTTTTGCTGTCTCTAATAAGCACAAGAGAAAGGCTTCTCTAGATTGGAATATTCTAATTATTATGAAATGTTTTTGGCACTCCCATTCTGATAATAAGAGAGAGATCCAAAAAATGAGTAATGCCTTTCTACCTAGATTGGCAAATGCCAAATACTAATTAATTAAACGCTTTTGGCACTCCCCATTCCAAATAAAAGACAGACCAAATCATCTCAATGAAACCTCAAGCCTTCTGAGAGAGAGAGAGAGATGGGTTAGCTTTGCTAGATTGACAAATACTAATTATTACTAAACGTTTTTGGCATTCCTCTTTCCGAATAAAAGACAGGCAAAATAATCTCAACGTCTCATGTAATGAAAGCTCATGCCAGAGAGAGAGAAAGCATCAAATTTTTAAGGTTAAGTTTAACTAGGTTAAAAGCTATTCAAAGATGAGGTTTTGATTTGCTCAAAAATGATAAGTTAATGATCTTTTGAACATTTCATCATCATAAATAATTTCTAAGCGAATCTTGTGTCATTAAAAAATCAAACATCAGGCTGTCAATAATGGAAACAAAGTTGACCTAATTGAATTTGAAGTGAGTGAAATATATATATGACCGTTTGAAATTGGTACATTGTGCTATTCTCGAAAGTTTGCTTGACAATTGTTCAAGTGAAATTGAGAAAAATAGAAATCCGACTTTAAAGGGTAGACTATGTAACCTAGTGAGTTCCTGTATAAAAGCAATCATTGTTGCAAAAAATGATTTTTGTTTTCAAAAAATAAAGTTAAATTGTACATTAAAAAAAAAAAAAAATACAACAACCTTGAATTTTGTGTCCACATATGATCAGTAAATTTTTGTCAATTTTAATTTTCTCTTTTAAACATTTAATATTTTTTTGTATTGTGTTCCTAAAACGCTCGTTAACATGAATCTATTCACATTTTTTTACTAACAGACTAGAGTAACTCAAAATCCTATTTCCATGATTATGTCCTTATTTGCAACCCTACCTTTTAATTTATAGCCATGCAGTCAGATGCGGAAAGTTCAAAAACAAAGTATAACCTCTTTTTCAAAGTTCAAAAACAACACTTTTACATGTATTAGTTACTTTCACCACTTTTGTTCACAAATCACAATATATTATATTAGCGGTGGGTCAAGTGCGCGGTGGGTGGGAGACAGAGACTAATGCATAGTGGGTGTGGGCTATTGTCCTCGATTTCTCAAGTCAATTGGTAGATATCTTAGAGTTTAAGACGTGTTTGGTAGTGTGTTTTAACATCATGTTTTCAGTTTTTAAACAATATTACATATATTTTTATATTTTTTTTACCTACATGTATTTCAAAAAAATACAAATAACGTTACTAAAACAATATTATCAAATGGCCCCTAAAGGTGTGGCAATGGATAATCTCTTCTTTTTGGGAAAGAGTACTCTTATCTCTATGGCATGGCTAGATGAATATTTACATGCTTTATGGAGGACTATGGCTGTGATGGCTATTAAAATTGGGATCCTATGCAAATTTGGTGAGAATGTCTAGTGAATTCGGATCGTAAAATCTGATTGATAAATATCAGATTCTACCTTTTGTAAAAAACCAAAGTAAAAATACCATTAAATCAATAATTAATGATACATATGGAGTCTAAATATTCTATCTTACTTTTCCTCTCCATTATATACTCCACAAATAAAAATATGTCACATGTCTATCTTATTTATTAAATGTTAAATTTATGCATTCTATTATTTCAATTACCTAAATATGATGAGTTATTTATTTTAGAAAATTGAAATAATAGAAAACATAAATTTAGCATTTAATAAATTAGATGGACATGTGGCATGTTTTTATTTTTGAAGTATATAGTGGAGCAGGAAGAGTGAGACAAAAGATTTGGACTTATATATATGTTAAATTCTCAAAAAAAAAAGAAGCAGATATATATGTTAGAGAATTTTAAAATTCAAGTTACATATAATTACATAATTTAAATGCATATTTAAAATAGACATGTACATTTATACACATCTGGAGTGAGATAAGGCAGAGACTTTTAAACAGGAAAAACCTATGGAAGATAGAGCAGAATAAAACGGGTCAAGTAAGACAATGAATTTTTGCTGTCTCTAATAAGCACAAGAGAAAGGCTTCTCTAGATTGGAATATTCTAATTATTATGAAATGTTTTTGGCACTCCCATTCTGATAATAAGAGAGAGATCCAAAAAATGAGTAATGCCTTTCTACCTAGATTGGCAAATGCCAAATACTAATTAATTAAACGCTTTTGGCACTCCCCTTTCCAAATAAAAGACAGACCAAATCATCTCAATGAAACCTCAAGCCTTCTGAGAGAGAGAGAGAGAGAGAGAGAGAGAGAGAGAGAGAGAGAGAGAGAGAGAGAGAGAGAGAGAGAGAGAGAGAGAGAGAGAGAGAGAGAGAGAGAGAGAGAGAGAGATGGGTTAGCTTTGCTAGATTGACAAATACTAATTATTACTAAACGTTTTTGGCATTCCTCTTTCCAAATAAAAGACAGGCAAAATAATCTCAATGTCTCAAGTAATGAAAGCTCATGCTAGAGAGAGAGAAAGCATCAAATTTGTAAGGTTGAATTTATTCAATCATTTTGTTGGCTTTATTTTGTGCCAAATTTGCTTGTAATTCAGTATTTAGAAACCCTGTATTTAGGTGGGAATCATGTAAGGGTAGTATGTGAGAGAGTGAAGAAAAACTTAAGAGTGTGCAATCAAGAAGAGCCTCGCAACTGGATCTCGTGATTGGCTCACGACTGGCAAGTCGCCAGAATGGCACATGTGTGAAGCATGCAGGGAGAGTTGAAGAGTCACGCCAGCTATTGTATTACAGGACAAAACCTTCAGTCTAGCAAGGCAGTTAGCTTGCGACTCAAACTCGTGACTTGTTTTAGTCGCGAGTTCGAGTCTCCAGAACACCTTGTTTGGTTGTAACTGACTCTTCGCATTTCATACACACTCTACTATAAATACTCTTATACCCACGAAATGTAGAGAGCTTCTAGAGAGAATTTTGAGAAAGAAATCCTAAATAAAAACAAGATTAACTTATCCACAATTTTCATTCTTTGATTCTCCAAATTCCTCTACTCTCACCCTCTCCATTGATACATCATTGAGAGGTACATTAGCCAAATCCTTATCTCATCATACCCATATCTGTGAGGAGGCATTTTGGTACTTAGGAAGCAATTTGGAAGGGACCAATTCATTTTGGTTGATGCAACGGGCAATTGCGGGATTCAGTAAGCTAGAGAAGACAAAGTTCGGCATAATCCTGTTGGAGCAAGAAGCTTAGAGGGCTTAAGTGCACTTGGTAGATTAAGCTTGGAGAGTCTTTTGCTATTCATGTATCCCAACTATATTCTATAGTGGATTATTGACCACTTGGAGGGCAACAGAGAGGTTTTTCGTTGAGGACTTCGGTTTCCTCTTCGATAACACATCGTTGTGTTGTTTTTTTGTTTGCATCTCTCTTTCATTAATCTTTGCCTTTTAATTACTGCTATGCTTGTGATTAATTTCGGTTTAGATTGTTTTATCAATTCTGTTTTAACTTATTTTCATATTCCACACATATATTGGAGATCTAAACGTTCATAGGTGTTTTACACACTAATTGAACATTCAAAATTAAAACATGAGTCATGCTATTACAGATTAATAAACGTTTTTGGCCCTCCACTGCAAAGTGGGGAGGTACAGCTTTAATGGAAAGTGCTATTAGGAGAGGCTATTGAATGGGCAGCATGACTTAGTTTCTCTCAAATCAAGGGCAAAGTCTAGATTTCTATTGAGAGGCCAAAGTCTGAACTATTATTTTTTTCTAAGGGGGAATTATAGATTACCTACCTGTAATTTAGTCTGAATTTAACTTGCCCACCCGTGGTTTCATTTTTGATACTTTACCCAACTATGCTTCACTCCATTACTCCTTTGTAACCTATCTCCCTTTCAGACGTTACTCTAACACATTTTTTTTTTTTTTTTTTTATCAAAAACAAAACCTAAAACAAATCAAACACTCCTTTCTCCCAAAACACACTTCCATCTATGTGTGTTCACCAAACTAAGATCCTAGATGCTACAAGGTAGAGAGCTTCAGATAATAGACCAAGAACCATCTGTGGCCATCACAACCACCATCGGAACTTATATATTTGTCTATTTCATATAAATTTCATTTAGTTTTGTACTTATATTATTGAGGAGGAGGACAATGTGTTTGAGGTTGAGTCTAAGGTGTGCCATGGTCGAGCAGGACATCCACCATCGACGGTGCCACCACTGAAGGTGGTTGCTGTTTCTCTTACTGTTTTCTTTTTCTATTTTCTGCTATTTTTTTTCTTCTTTGTTTATTTGATTTAGGGATTGGGTTTCTTTTGGTTGTTGGGCTTTGAAAAATGGGATTTGAGGCATGGTTACTGATGGATCTGTGGGTTTGGATGTGTATGGGTGTGTTGATGTTTGTATTTTGACTTGGGTTTTGGGGTTGTATTTTGATAAATTTGTGGTTTGTACTTTGATGGTGTGGGTGTGCGACAGTGCCACCACTGAAGGTGGCTGCCGTTTCTCTTTCTGTTTCTCTTACTGTTTTCTTTTTCTATTTTCTGCTATATTTTTTTTCTTCTTTGTTTATTTGATTTAGGCATTGGGTTTCTTTTGGTTGTTGGGGTTTGAAAAATGGGATTTGAGGCATGGTTACTGATGGATCCGTGGGTTTGGATGTGTGTGGATGTGTTGATGTTTGTATTTTGACTTGGGTTTTGGGGTTGTATTTTGATAGATCTGTGGTTTGTTCTTTGATGGTGTGGGTGTGTTAGTGTTGGTGTCTATGTAAAATCAGGTTGTATGGGGATTGATTGCTAGGTTCTTATGTAGATTATAGTGGTGGGTTTGAAGCTTAAGATGTTTGAATATTGGTTGTTGGTTCGAGGTCGGGTTTATTAATTCTGTTGTTTTTTTTTTTTTTAAATATTTTTTCTGGGTTTTTGATTGCATTGTACTCCAAAGCAAGACTGGATTTTTATTTTTTATACGGTGAGAGAGAGGAGTGTTTGATTTGTTTTGGGTTTTGTTTTTGATAAAAAAATGTGTTAGAGTATCGTCTGAAATGGAGGTGAGTTACAAAGTAAAGCACATGTGGGTACAGTGTCAAAAATGAAACCACGGATGGGTAAGTTAAATTTGAGGCAAACCACAAGTGGGTAATCTGTAATTCCCCTTTTTTTTAATGACGATCCAAATTAGTAATCGTTTATTAACAAAATATCAGCAAATGAAAAAAAATACAAACTAACTATTTCTTAGTATATTGTAATAAAATTATCTATCAAAATAGAATTTTATGTCCTTTTAAATCTTGAAGATCATAGATGATTGATTTCATACTAAATGCCACAACAATTTCCACTTCAATGTTCAAAAAATCAAAAATTCGAATATCATCTTCAATTTTGTTGTGAAACCGAATTTTGATAATATTAATTCATGGTTGAAAACATCCATTTTCATAGTAGTAGTGGATATTGGAAGATTAAGTATAAGTATAATTGTACAACTACTCTATAAATAGATAGATAGGCTACTAATTTTCTAATCCTTAACTAGCCATTAACACAACTGAAAATAAATTAACAATTTTTGGGAAGTTCATATTTCAAACTACATTATGCACATAGTGGTGAAATTTTATTTTCAATAATAGTTTATCATGTTTTATGAATCTTGCTGCTATAGCTTGTTTATTAATAAACAAAATATCATCTATTTAAAAAAAAAAATTCATGTGTCTCTTGACTCTTAAGGATCATCACTGAGTTAAGAATAAGTAACTCTACAATATATTTACTAAACTAATAATTTAATTCTTGTAGTTAAGAATTTGCTACAACATACAAAAAATATCTAATTGATAATAGTGCTCAAATGGAAAGTCAATTTACTAATTATGAGAAAAGGTTGAACTACCCAATTGAATAACACCTAAATCTTAAAGACCCAAACTTTTAATATTGAGTCCCACATAAGTAAACAACCAAAGTGTCATACTAATATATTTTTCAACAAAGATTTTTTTTAAGGGGTTTGTTTTTGTTTTGTTAGAAAAAAGTAATGTTTTTATTTATTTATATATTTTTGTTAGGACATATGTGGAACTTGTTAGAGACATATGATATGTAAATTAGCTAATTCTTTGACAAAATGCATTTTACTTGTAATTGGGTAAATCTAGAATGAGTTTAGTACTTCAAGGAACAAGAGTTCAAGTTTAGTATTAAAGTCATGCAAATCTGTCCAAGAAACAAGTGAAGAAGTGTTATTCATTAAAACTCGACAAATAGCTTGACAGATAATATCTATCGAGGTTTAATGAAGAAAGCTCGACAGAAACAGTATCTATCGAGATCTATGAAATCAAAATTTCTAGATTTGATTTTCAGCCCAAGACATATATAAAGCTTATTTTAAAGGCCGTCACATATGAGAATACAATGAGAACACATGCAAAAGTGACCGAGTGCCTTATTCTCTTCGAAAGAAGCTACCATGTCTTTGCGCCTTAAGGTTTTGTAACCAAGTGCTTCTTGATCTTCATTGTTATGAAGTGAAGAACTTTACAGCCAACAATATCTTCAAGTTGCTGGAGTTAGTCACGTATTGGGAGTCATGCATTATTAGTTAGTCAGGTACTGAGATCTGTGCAAAATGGTGGCATTCATATATTGAAGAGTTCAGAGATTCTGAAGTAGAAGGTTTCTGCTGTAAGTTCATCTATGGGGATTGTAGAGTCTAGGGACAAAAGTTTTGTATTGGATCTAAAATTTCTCTTTATTATAATGGATTGCTTTTCAGAAAGGTTTCACCCCAGGTTTTTTTACTGTGAAATTAGTTTGTTTCATTGATTTTTCTAGGTCATCATATCTTGTCTTATTTACTTTTTCACTGTGCATAATATTGACATGATATTGATGTTTGTTTTAACAAGGTTTATTCATAATAAATCTAATTAACAACTTTGGTTTAAAACTTATTAATTCTATCAACCAGGGTCTAAATTTCCTAACAATTTTTAAAGGGATCACCAAATAAAAATACTGGTTAGATGAACATTTCAATTAATTTTGAATTTTTTTGGTTTAATGACTATTTTAGTTTCAATTTTGGAGGGGACCATATGAATTTTTTAACCAAAGATTTCAATAATATTTATAAAAACCATATACTAATAGTTTTTTTTTTTTTTTCAAAAATTCAGAGGGCCATGCCAAAGAATAGACCCGTCCCTATCTCGAATCATTACATTAATGGCTAGCAAAAAAGAAAAAAGAAAAAGGAAGAAGACATCTTCACTAGAAAGAAGGATCCAACCCACCCGGGCAACTAACAGTTATGGTGAAAGACCTACAAAAATTTCAGGAGAAAGAGATACAAAATTTGTTTTTTGCTGGTCACGAATGGATTATCTTAGAAGTTAGAGGCCATGACCTTAGCTAGATTGGCGTCCCAATCATTTATGAATGTATTTTGGTCATGTTCTGCTCCTAATTAGTGAAAGACAATCTACCTGAACTAGCATTAATGTGGATTCTATGCTCTAGCATTACAATCAGGCAAGCCAAATATAGTAAATTGCAGTTGGTAAAGCCAATGTACAAGTAGTTTTCTCAAAACACTTGCCTACTTTCCTTAAAAACATCTGTTAAGAATCTTCATTAGCAATCGAAGTACAAATGATCCATGGCCTAACATGGGTATGCATATAAAATGTAAAAATTATTTTCAAACTTTGAAGAACTAACATTTGGGTTTACATATAAAAGATACCAAATAACAAGACCACCAGAGAAGGATCATTTTACTTGAGGAGAAAAGAAGCCAAGCGTTTGATCAAATTATTACCATTCTCAGTCCCACAGTCCAAAATCTGAAAAGCATGGCCCTCTCCTTCAACTTCAATCAACTCTACTTCTCCTTTCCATTCACTTTCTTTCACTGTATTGTAGTACATAATACCCCTATCCCTCAGCCTATCCTTTTCAGACACAGTCACAAGCAACCGAGAACAACCAAGTCCAGCCAAGCTTGGTGCTCCTGGACTGAACGGATTGATCATTGGATTGTCTATACCACCAGGTGCCGATGGATATACAAGGTACCAAATCGAATAAGCCAGTCCCTTTTCACGTTCAGCAGTGTATTCTGATCCAACTGGCTTTAAGCCCCAGAAGAAAGGGTGTGTAAGAAAAGCTCCTGTAATTCTAACACCACCATGCAACCCTTCAACCCCAGCTCGAAGGGCTATATTGTGTACAATATTAGCTCCTGCACTATCACCGCCAAGAAAAACTCGGTTAAAGTCACCATGATTGATCAACCATGGCTCTTTGTTGACAACATTATCATCTATGAAGTGTGATGCAACCCATTGGAGAGCAGCCCAACTATCTTCATAAGCAATGGGTAGAAGGTGCTCAGGAGCTAGTCTATACTCAACTGATACAGCCACTACTTGAGCTTGAGAGACCAAACTGTTGAGGTACCGCTGGTGATCAGAGGAGAAGGCGGATTCGATGCAGAAGCCTCCGCCATGGAAGTAGATCAAGATGGTGAGCTTTTGGTGGAGGGGTTGGTTGAGTTTTGGGAGGTAGACACGAGCAGAGACGGAGGGGTCTTGTGAAATGGTGATGTCTTTTGATGAGACTCCAGTTTCTGTGTCTTGTGGCGATGGAGGCACATAGGGAGAGTTCCCTAATCTCTCAACTGAGCCGTCCTTGTAGAGACGGACGAATGGGATAAGCTCTTTCTCTACCTCTTTGGTAATGGAAGCCATATGTGAGAGAGAGAGAGAGAGAGAGAGAGAGAGAGAGGACCACTGACTTGGTTCTACTTTGTCCAAATATATATGCTGAATACTTGAAATGGACAGCTTTTATTTCCTTGATAATGTGACATTTTTCTAGTACTATATATACTTTTAAATTTTTAATTGATTGGTAAAGTTTAATATAAACTATAAAATATATTTGAAATAAAGTTGATCTTACTACTTTATAGTGTGTTTTCTTTTTGCCATGACTATTTAAATAATTGTTGTTACTGAAAACTGGAGAGAGACTTGTATGAGACATACTTGACCATTGGAGGATTATTTCATGGAAAAGCAGTTGGGTCCATTCACAGCAAGTGAGATATAGTTGAAATTCACAGCAATGGCTCATGCTCACTAGCTTCCTCACTATATATGATATTATGGAAATTCTTCACAGCAAGTGAGATGAAGTCTAATGGTCAAGTATGTCTAGCAAGTGAGAAATAGCAAGGAAGATAGAGTGGAAAAGCAGTTGGGTCCATTCACAGCAATAATTCATGGAAAAGACATTAGAGGTGCGAAGCTATGTATTATTTTCGATAGAGTAACCCCACAACATTGATTAGCTTCCCACTATGAACGAGGAAGCTCATTCCGAGAGAGTTGAGTCATGATAATCAGTCAATCACCAAGAATTCAACTCAAAATATCATTAGCTAGAGTTGGATTATTGATAATGTATAACTGACAACTTCAACATCTAACACATGCATATGTATAAAAGGATGGTTTAGATCGGCTTAATTTCTATTCATGAAGGGTTGGTACACGGTAGAAGTATATTAATTGTGGAGGTTGATTCCTTAATTTTTATTCATGAAGGGTTGGCACTAGGTAGTAGTATCTTAATTGTGTAGGTTGATTGAGTTTAATGTCTTTTACCACTCTTATTCTATGAACTCACTTTTTTTTTTATAGGTTATAGATAGTCAAATTAGTTAGTGTCCATGAGGTGCTATTATAATGCTCACAAATTAGAGTTAAAAAGAGAAGTTAACCGGGAGGACAGAGAATATGAATTGTGAATTTCTAATGAAAATCCTTTTGGAATTGTATTTCCGGGAGGGGGGAAGAGAGAGATTAGACTAGACTTAAGGGGATAGCAAGAGGCAAAGTGGTGGAGCATCCTCTTCTTTTTTATTTTGTTATTTCTGATAATCAAATCCTATGTGATGGATAGTGAAGGGCGGTCCCTTCTATATACGTGAAGGATGTTGTCGTGCATAAAGTATGTGTTATGTTATAGAAGGGAAAAAAGAGAGTAATTCACTAATTCTATTGCCATATTAAAACTTAAAAGTCACTGATTTTCACAATTACTATATACAAATGATTGTGATTGATTGTTTGTCACTTTCACATAGACTACCACTTTTCTCAATTACTTACAATATGTCACGTGAACAATTATGATAAAAATATTGTTTTTTTTTTTTTAAAAAAAATTTTGTGGTACCAAATTTTTTTTTTTAAATAAGGCAAATGTTAACAAATATGGTGCGGTGCTTGTTAAGTAGGGGTGTCCACGGGTCGGGTCGGGTCGGTTTTGGACCCAACCCGGACCCGACCCGCCGGCGTCGGGTGGAAGGCGGAGGGACCCGAAACCGACCGCCGGCGTCACTCGGTCGGGTCGGTTTTGGGTTCGGGTAGTGTTCGGGTGGGTCGGTCGGTGTTGAGAGTCGCCGGATCCTGCAAACGTCGCCGGAATCTCCTCGAATGTCGCCGGAATCTCTTCGAATGTCGTCGGAATCTGCAAAAATCCAGTAGATCTGCACCAAAAATCGCCGAAATCAGCCTGGATCTCCTCGAATCTCGCCGGATCTCACCAAATATGGTCCAAATCTCGCTTGGATCTCCTCAAATGTCGCCGGATCTCACCAAATCTCGCTCGAATTCGCCGGATCTCAACCAATCTCGCTTGAATGTCGCCGGATATTGCCAGATTTATATATAACGTCGGTCGGGTCGGGTGGCTCGGGTTTTGGAGAAGAAAACCCGCCACTCGACCCGCCGGCGTCGGGTCTTGAGGTCAGAAACCCGTCACCGACCGTCGGAGTGGTCGGTTCGGACGGTTGCCGGTTCGGGTTCGGGCGGGTTGGTCGGGTTTCGGGTTGGGTTGGACACCCCTATTGTTAAGGTTGGACTAATGTGGGTCCCACTTAAAAAATTGGATAAATGGAAGAAAAAGACAAAAAATTGGTTTTACAGCCTATGTTAATCTTTATTTCTTCTTATGAAGCTGGCACCACAACCTATAAATCTATTAAAAAAATGACATAAAACTGGCTGTTAACGGGTACTGTGTTAACATAACCCAAAAAATAATAGTAGAAGTGATTGAGGACAAAATGGGGATACACCCTTTTCGGCAAAAAGTTTTAGTAAAATGCCCAATTTCTGAAACTATTTAGGGATATGCCATTGTTTTAAAACTCGATTTTACCAAAATCGAGTTTTAGTGTGGAACTCGAGTTCCTTGAAAATTTTCAAGTGGAACCTGAGTTCCACAATTTTGTTTTTAATTTTTTTTTTTAAGTTTAGTTTGGCTAAAACTTGATTTTCTAAAAATCAAGTTTTACATTGAAACTTGATTTTTAGAAAATCGAGTTTTAAAACAGGGGTATATCTCTAAATAGTTTCAGAAATGAGATATTTTTCTGGAACTTTTCGTCGAAAGGGGTACATCCCCATTTGAAACTTTTCGCTGAAAGGGGTATATCCTTATTTTGGGCAGTGATTGATGAATCATAGAAAACAGTCAATCCCTTTCAAAACAAAATTAAAACAACCACTTTTAAAGTTAACGAAAATTTTTAGCATATTGATCTTGATGGATAGAACTTCATGTTGACTGGTTGGTGATTGTTGAAATTATTCCCGTTTCTTCGGACGTTAACCAAATGAGATAATTTCTGTGTTAGCGAGAGAGATATTTGTTGTGATCCAAGAACAGAGTGTTCCTGATGTTTTGTCAGCTTCTATACTGTTTGTTTGGTTTAAGTTTTCTAACTTCTTCTTCTTCTTTTTCTTTTTTTTAAATGTTTTTGTCGTAGTTATTTTTTTTTTTAATATAAAAAGTAGTTTTTTATTTTATTTTATTTAAAAAATTAGCTAATTTTTTAAGTTTTGTTACATATTTAACATAAAAGTTACAAAAAAAAAACTATATATTTTGTATTACACTACGCAAATAAGCCACCAAAATTTAGAAGATGCCTAAGTAAATGAACATTTTGCATGTATATTTCAGGCACAAACTATGTCGGCTGGGTATCAAACTAGCAATGTTGAGAAAACAATTGGGCTCAGAAGAGTAGTATACACTTTTATGGTCCATTTGGATTGAGAGAGAGGGAGGGAGAGTAGAGTAGAGTAGAGTGAAATTGATCCAAAATTAACCTATTTTCGGCCAACTTTACTCTATTTTATTCCTCTCCACTCCCCCTTCCTCCCCTCTCAATCCAAACAGACCCTTAGTGTTAAGTGTCTGAAGAGTCTAAAGATTTTCAGGAGCCCAAAAGTTACCATTGCCAAGCTAGGACGACCCACTTGTTTTTGGTTTGACGTAATGTGTGTGAATTATTAATAAATAACCCGTGAACGAGCTTTCAGATTAGTCAGTGATGGGGGCCAACAAAAAAAGACTAATTGCAAATCAAAACTTCAAAATTTGGGGTGATTTTGATTTTTTTTTTTCCTTTAAAGTTTAAATTTTTTAGATAGTCCCTAACATTATCTATAGTTTTGATTAGGAGCTATTCCATCCATGCCTTTGCTGATGTGTCAATTAAATGACATTTAAGCCTATCACATAGGTTTAGTCACACAAAAATCGTACGTATCTAATTTTAGCTTAAAACAAAAGAAATATCAGTTATGAATATCCTATTAAAAGATTCTCAATGTCATCAAAGAATTTGGATATATTCACTAATTTCAATTAAAACATAAGCAACATTAGGCTTCAATATTGGCAAAACAAAATAGAGAGCAATTAAGGAGGTCAAAAAAAGGCCAAGAACAAGACATTGGAGATTGGAGAATATAGTTTGTTAAAGAACATTCCTTACTGGCTGAAATAATCTTTTCAATGAATTGAAGTAGAGTAGCCCAAATCAATTATATATAAACCAGTTTTGGAACTTCACAATTCATCCTACTTTGGCAGCATGTAGTGTTGGACTTTACTTCTTACCAAATTAATTTCCCATAGAATAAATAGAAAATCTCACGTTAAACGTCCAACTATCAAATTAAGAAGATATCTCTTTTACTCCATGAAATTTCGAGTTATAAATAAATAAACACGTCTATTTAAAAGATCTCTTCTTCTTAATTTTTTTTTAATGATTAAATTCATAAAAATTGGATATTTTTGAAAAAAAAAAAAAAAAAAAAGACCTTGAGGATTGCTACAAGGAGCAATATAGTCCTGAGTTAAGACCATCCAATGGTCATTGTTGCTTTCAAAATTCTTAACTCCAGAAGGCATGCTCCATCTTTTCTCCAACCAGCTGAAAGTGAAATAAAATAATGCCAGTGATAATCTTTATGTCTCTCTCTTTTGTGTGTGTGATTTTGCTAATCCTATTCGGTCCAAATTGGTCTTATTAGGTCCTATTTCAATTCGGTCCATTTTGTCCACTTCAGTCCAATTTGGTCATATGTGGTCCACTTTGGTTCTATTCGGTCTATTCTGTCCACTTTGTTTCTATTTGGTCCACTTAGGTCTACTTTGGTCCTATTCAGTCCATATTGGTTCTACTCGGTTTATTCTATCCACTTCGGTCCTATTAGGTCCAATTTAGTCATATTCAATCCATTTGGTCTTATACGGTCCACTTTGATATTCCCGTGATACAAAATACCACCTTCGACTAAAGAGAGTGGTCCGCTTTGGTTATCAAATCAAGCATCAATACATTATAATAAAAATTAATGCTATATCCATAACATTTTTACAATAATTTCATATCAAATTCAAGGTAGCAAGTTGATATTAGTGGGTAAAAATGTAATATTAGTGGTAGTTTAGATTAGAACTAGTAACTATATGCCGTCTAGGATTTATTATGAAATTCTTATAAAAATGTTGTATACATAGCATTACTCTAAGATAATAAATAACCACAAGCTGTCTTTTAACCCAAGGACTTTGCCTCTTGATCTCAACCAAACAACATAAGTTAAATCAAAAAAAGAAAAAAGAAAAAGGAAGCAAGTGGAGCTCAACAAGATTTATTAGGAAACATATGCTACCACTATGATTATTAGGAAACTAATAGTCGATGAAAATACTTTTTTTTTTTTTTTACCAAGAAAATTCACGCACACAAAAAAGAAAAAAAAGCATTTATGGACTATAACAAACTGAAATCGCTCTCTCTGTCTCTCTCCAACAACAACCAAAAGCAAAATTAAAATAAAAAAACTAAAAAAATCAGTCAAACCTTTTAGTTACTTTGTCTTTATTTACTAGAAACTTTGTCATTCTCTTCG